>NC_066363.1:99029113-99354113 GCF_013377495.2 Cygnus atratus | reverse complement strand
CTGTCAGAGAGACAGAAAGAAAGACAGAAGGAAAAGGATTTTCCCTCCTCACAAGATTTCCCCTCAAATTTCCTCATCCCAGCCGGTGAAATCAACTGGATTTAGATCAGCTCTAACACTGCCACATGCTACCACACAAGAGGCTCAGTTCACCCTAGCTTAGAGATAATCATTAAGCTACTGCAGCTTTCGACACAAACAGAAAGTAGGACTGGCTTTGGAGAAGAATCAAATCAGAGAAAAACCCCTGTTTAGATGAGAGCCTTCAGATGAACTCAATTTTGTCAGCACCACGAAAGAGGCATTCTCACAATTGATAAAGAAGATGGATCTATTCCCATTCTGTGTTGCAGAAGAATTAACTGTTGAAATCTCAGCCTGTGCCAGTCCACCCCATCTGTTCATACTCACTTCAGAAGGACATATACAGTGAAATACAGGGAGGGAAAAAAGGGTATTCATACAGGCCACCCTTTGAAGAAGAGAGGATAAGATAAAGATTTTTTATGCCTCTAGGCTACAACACAAGTTAGGATTGGCCTCTAATGCTTTATTTATCATATAGGTCATTAAGATCTTTGAGAGATTTTGCTGTCCATGCAACCCCTAGACTAAAGCAAATCCTCAAAAAATGGCACTTGTTATCCGAGGTCCAGACAGCATCTAAGCTCAGAAGAGAGTAGAGCAAATGCAAATGGACTTGTCTGCTTTGGCTTTCTGAAGATTATCTGTACCTCTTAGCAGGAGCAGCTGGGCCCTCCATTCACAGTTAAGTACTATCTTTTGTGGAAATCCATAGAAGGGATCACGAGCGGCTTCTCCCCATGCCGCCTTCCTTTTGGCTCTGGCCACCATCCAGAAGCTCCCCTGAGCTGTGAAGGGAAGATCCCCGCATAAGTGACCCTCTCCTCATGAGACCTGGAGAAGCCAGCTTGATCCACAGGATGACCATGCAACCTACCTCTAGAAGCCTGACATAAGTACACTTCCCCAGTAAGACAAATCAAGACTGCTTTCCCTGGAGATAATCTTCCTGAAGACATCTTCACATGCAACAGTGAATGACTTTGCACAAGGTGTCATCCAGGGGTGGTCCAGAGGCTTCATTTTCAAATAAAAGCACTACTATAAAAGCATGATTAGGTTACTGTACACATACATTGAATTAAGTCTGCCCATTGCCAGGCAGCTCAGTCTAATAGCTCATAAACAACAAACAAGATTTACCTCATCATTTTGTTTATTTGTTCAGCTTGTCTTTCAAACCACAAAATACTTGAGCTACCTGACAAATACTTGAGGAAACAGCACGTTGCTCACTGTAACTGAGTAGTCTTAAGTTCATATAAAGTTAGTCCCGTCCCGGTATTATCAATACCAGAGCTTCCTTTTTTTTTTTTTTTTTTTTTTTTAAAATGTTTACCTCTAAAATATACAAACCATTTTGCAAGCCAGTACAAATGTATTTTTCTCTCCCTCAATGAACTTAGCCTCTATCAGATAAAGAAGGCTCTCCTAAAAGAGTTCTATCTTGTAGCCTGAGCAATTAATCATCTTTGTAACACAGCAGACTACAGAAAAAGTCAAAGAATGTACTTCATAAAAGCAAACCATGTTTTACTGTTTCTCTCTTCAGAAAATAAAGAAAAAAAGCTAAAAATAATACTGATGAACTCTGAAACAGTCCATCTTCAAAGCTTTTCCCAACTGGAAAGACACACTGTATGGTTAATAAATACATTCAATAAATAGAAAGATGAACTGCTAAAAAGTCACAGCTTGCACACCAATTTCTTTAAAAGATATACTGAGCAAGGGCATATGACTCAATATATACTTCCATAAAAATATCACTGTTGCTTGCATTGGTACCAAATATTGAAAAGTAGTTTTCAAAAATAAAAATAATCAAGAGATCCAACCAGTAACCCAAAACAAGCAAACAAACCACATTATTACAGTTGCACAATGCAAGCTAACCAACTTAAGCTGCTCACTAAGAGGCTACACAGAGAAGACCTGTATCGCTATTTAATAGCCGACATGGACCATTGAGTAGGCAAAGCATCTATGTTATGCAGTGTGAAAACTGCTTGCCTGGGACAGATCTATTAGGCTGAACAGCTTCACCGATAGAGACAGAATTATAGACATGACAGTACCACCAAGGATATTAGATCATAAAGGAATGAAACTAAGAGATTACTGTAGTAACTGATGGACTGTTAAGGCCTGGCAAGTCTATTATTTTTTCCCACTCCTGATTTCCTCACATTGTCATTCTACAGCTAATTGCCTAATTAAAAGAACTGTGTGAGCTTAACAGCACATCTACTTCTCGTGGAGAGCTGAGAAGATTCAAGATTAAGAACACATTGCCTCTTGCCACTTTTGGAACAATGACAGAAGCAACATTAGCAAAAGAAATAATGTGTTTTTGTTTTGTTTTGGTTTTTTTGTTTGGTTTTGTTAAGAACTAAATTCTCTGAGAACATCAGATTCACAACCTGTTAATATACAGAGCACTTGCAAGTTACCCCCAGACATCAAGCAAACACAACACACAATGAAATGTATGTTTTACAATCCCGATATAAGATGGGAGGAGCTAAGATTTCAGGAAGTAGTAGTAGGCAATTCATCTGTCATTTTGGGTATTACAAACCATGATTCATAGTGTCAGCATATAGGTGCAAGCTTTTACTAAGCAGCTTGCAAACGACTGTCAAGGAAGGTTTTGTGGTGGCGTGGTTTGCTGACAGGCTTGGGGTGCAGGCAGCACTCTTAATGGGCAGCAGAGACCAAGAATCCTGAAAGCAAGATTAGTTCACAAATTCAAAATGGGAGCATAGCTTGGTGCACTGCCTGGACTTTAAACACAGCATTTGTTAACTGAAGAGCTGGGAACATGAAAAGCTTTCTATTTTGAACCTCTTTTTCCTAGCAGGATGGCTCTTCTAAAGCAGATCAAATTTCTTAAAAAAAAAAAAAAAAAAAAGTATTCCTAGCTACTTTGTGCCAAAATGATACCAGTTTATTCATCAAGATTTAACTACTTTACCATATACTACTGATACAGAGTTGCTTAATTTTCAAATGTTCCATTAGCAGCACCTTAGACTGGTGGTCTTTTCAAAAGCAAAGCAATAATTCAGTATTTCTAGAGAGGACAGATTGGAATACAGATGCTTCACCTGGTGCATAAAATTGACCCACGCAACTTCTAATTACTTTTTAAAATAGTGGCCTTAGTGTTGAGCAAAATAAGTAACCAATCAGGACAGTTAAAAAATTTTAGCCAAAATTACAGAAATGCACCCATTTTACCTCCTACTGATCCCTTCTATTTCCAATTTCCTCCCTTGTTTGCCATGCTTCCAAAACACATAGTCAGCACTACCCACAGAGTTATTCAAACAAACAAAACCACAGCAGTGGGACAGTTATTGATCCCATCTCTACAAGTTTTAGATTGTGCTCAAGAACCAAAAAACCCTGTTTTTACTTTGATTGCTCTACGGTCAATAGGATTATACCATACTTCACAGGCTGAAGGATTGATGCAGGTTTTCATAAAATACTTTGTTGAATTTCTTAAATGGTGTGAGATTTTTTTCATTATGTTATCACAAAGATATTAATTTGAGTACATATCCATGTGAATAAGTGGTCGATTCATATGTGGGATCTACAGTTTCAGCTTTATAGAGTCCCAGAGTTAGACACACTGCCTTTACTTCTGTCAACTTAAGACTTTAAAGAAAATCTTTACAACAGCTTCGGTTTAATGAGGTTCATCATTACTGTTGTTTACAAGGTCAGATTCTGGAATACTGCAGAAGTTTCAGCACTTCATAGTGCTGCCTAATATTTTTGAGTCATACTGCAGAAACTTATCCTTCCCACCAAATGTTTCTAGGCATAGCCTCTAGGAGCCACATTAAAAATCTGTTCTTTATCAATTTAATCATGTTGAAAAAAGTTTTTACATCAAATTTTTACCGCTACTCCAAGGAACACAGACGTTCTCTGACAACACAAATTAACCACAGTCTGTTAGTCCTTAAGGTATGTGAATCTCCAATTTAAAAAACAACTAAGTTGCAGCATGCTTGTCTCAAAAAGGTCAAGCTGAAGGTGCAGTTAGAAAGCTCCATAGAGTTTTCCCCAAGTATGAAAGACTATTTTCATACTATTACTCATCTGTGCTGTATAGGGTACAGAGGATTTAACCTAACAGCACATATAACCATTGAGCAGAATAACTGCAAATTTACTTCCAAACTCACAATTTGGAATATTACAAGTAATAGTTTCCACTATATTCTACAGCTGAGATTATCAGGTGACAAAATTTAATGTACTTGAAGAAAATAACAAAAAAAACCACTCAGCTCATTTGTCTCACAAGCCAAAAAGCTTGTCAGAAATCACAAAACTCAAAATTTGTTCATTCAGTCTGAAGTCTCCACAGTATATTTTTTACTAACTGCACCATCTACTGGCAGAATCTTGCAATTGTTTTTCAATCGATTCTTCCTCTACACAAGTTTTGATACTTCAGTGGTTCTCCATCATCTAACAATCTTTGAAAGATCACAGGCAATTTCTGTGAGGTTCATAAAAGGCAACAAGAAAAGCAAATCCATTTTCAGACTTAAATTAGCTATTAGCGTGCCTTCACCTCAACTGGAAAAGGGTACCTAAATCAAAGAAAACTAAAAGCACTGTCCTAGTTCAATTATTAAAATAGCTTTAGTAGTGCCTTTCCACCAGCAAGACCTCCTCCCCCAAACAAACAAACAAACAAAAAAAACTAATTTAAAAGATCCAGAAGACACCTAAATATTTCCACAGATTTGTTTAGTATAACATCCTTGGTGGACACACAACACAGGTCAAAGAAGTAGGACCACAATAATTAAACTTTGAGAAAGAACTGCATGAAAAAAAAAATAATCTAGATGGTGAACACAGTAACTGGAATAGACAAGGAAGATATTATCATTCTTATTTCTGCTCTTTCATGCATTTTAAGTTTACAACTCATACTCATGCCAAAGCAGGAAAGTGAAGCAAATAAGTCATCTGTGTACCATCTAGACTATAAACATCAACAAGTACATACATTATACAGCAGCACCATAGCAGTAACAAATCACTGACAGGCTTTCCCCATATAAAATGGTATTTGTTTGCCAGTATTTTACAGTTTTTAAAAGAGTTTAGTAATGCAGACTGGATGTGTCTTAAACTGTATAGCAATAGGAACAGCAAAAAAAATATACAGTTCATCTTCAGAAACAGTCACTGAAAGCACTAAGCTTCTCCTTTCATTTTTATACGGTCATTTGCACCCACTTCTGTCCTTAACTATATTCTGGGCTCCAAATCTTCCCCTGTAATTCTTTGCTGAAAAAAAAACAACAACACTGGAACAGTGTTGACATACAAGAAATGCTGGCTTCTAATAGTGTGCTGCATTGCAGCTTGCTCTAGGTACCTGGCAAGGATACATGAATACTTCCCCTTCTCCCCGCAAAGCTTCCACACCAGATGTTGATCATAAAGACCGCACCCTTGCACATATTAGAGGGCCAAAATGTAACCATCACATGCAAATGCAGGGAGCAGCTTGTCTGCATCATGTGTAAGGGATGAAATTCCAAAATTGCTGCATCTCACTTTGAAGCTTTAGCCATCAATCTCAACAAAATACAAGGCTAGATAAATTACTGTCCCTATTCAGAACAGCAACATCTATATTCTTCAAAAACTACATTACTAATGGATTGTTTTTACCTCAGAATAAGGGACTAAATATTCTTCACACACACCAATTTCTACGAAATTACTATAAGATCTACTCCAGCCCACACAAGAATCTATTTGTATCCTCACTGCAGCTTTGGCAGTACATCAATTACTTTGACAATCCTCACAACTGTAAGAATATGTATAAACCTTGATCCAAAGATGAAATACTGCTTTCATTAGCTTTAAATAGCATTAGATAAGCAAACCTGCCAGCTATATTAGGACACTTCATTATTTTACTATGTTCTACAGGAACCACCTCCTCTCCTTCACCTCTGTCTTATAGCTTGCAGCAATACACCAGGGGATACAAAGAACTCAAAAGCTGCAGCAGACTGTGACAATTCCGTGTGCTAGCCACACTAACTATTTACTCAGAAAGTCTTTTATTCAAATTTAACAGCTTTCAAACATTCACTGTCCATTTCTCAGATAAAGTTAAAGTGGTGATCTTTTCTTCTGCACAATTTTAAAAAGTAGATAATTACAGATGATCATAGGTATAGCCTGTAGCCTACCATCACTCCACAAGAACACTCTTCTGACCTGTAACGAGACAGGAACCAGTGTCAGAAATTTACTGCCTTATGATTTAAAAAGGCCTCAGGGGAAAGGAGGTAGCACATACCTCTCAGTTTTCACTTCTTCTAACTAGAGATTATTTCTGATGCTTCCATGAGACACTGTTCTGAAATATTCAGTGACTAAATAAATCATTTGTGCCATTTGTCTTTGCCCCTACTACTTGTACAGCTAAGTAATTTGTCCCCCTGAAAAATGTAAAACTGTCTTAAGGATTTCTCAAGATGATACGTGACCTACTACACATCCCCTGGATGACACCAGATGCCCCAACAGTAGAGTTCAGAATTTGGCTCTGCAGCTTCTGCCTGCTGCCATTTTTCCCAAACTTTCCAGCGTCATCCTTATTAGAGTCAAAGAGACTGCTTTGTCCTGGTCATAGCCCTGCAACTCTTACTACCCTGAAAAGGTTTTCCTTATCGTAAAGGGTAGCAAACGTTTAGAGAAGAGTAACACCCAGCTCCCTACCACTACCGATTTGGGAACCACTACCCTTAAAGGTTGAATTATGAGTCTACTTCTGTTGTCAGCTCTACAACTCCACTGCCACCTCTGGAGAGCCTTCATTGTTTAGTCTGGGGTCTTTAACTACCTCCCTGACTCTCCAGGCCTTTATATTGCCAGAACTCTTCTCCCTTACAAAGCACATCTGCGTAGAGTATATCAAAGCTAACTGGAATGTAAAAAAATAATAAAATAAAATAAAAAATAAAACAAATTGTCAACAAGAAGTCAAAGATTCCAGATGCAGAGTTTTTCCTCTCTCTGACAATCAAATATTCAAACAGTCTAATTTGGAAGGCAGGTTAATATAGTTCCCGTGAAACACCATTAAAAAAAAAGTTAATCTTACCTTTCAAGAATTGCTGAGAATTTTGACAATACACACTTACAAACTGAAAGGACTTTCTATTGTTACTACATCATGAATACTACAAAAAAAAATTTACATTACTGATACTGCAGTAAGATTGTTAAAGATAATAAGACTACCTAGCAAACACTGTCCAGCAAATACATATTCAAAGATCACCTAAGAATAAAAGGTTGACAGAATGAGAGATAAAGGAAGAAGGAAAAAAAATATATTTATGGCAATTCCTTTGATCCAGAAGTATTTCACTATACTTTTATAATAAAGTAGCATTTTCACAATACAATTACGACACAGAAGTGGGAATGATTTCACTAGAAATTCATTGGCTTGCCTTGCTGGGCTTGAGCAAGACAGAAAAAACTTTTTATCTCAATATTTACTGGCACAATATTTCTACACTAAGATAACCACTTCTAACTTCTTTAACTAGTTTTACATCAAAATCCATATACGTATATAAAATAGGAACTGGAAGAATGTATCTTTTCCTACAGTCTTGAAAGAAGAAAACATCATTTTGCAAACTGCACACTCCAAGTGCAAGTAACATTAACATCTGCATGCTCTCACCTAACCTCCACCGGTCCTGGGAAGCAGATGCTCAATCTTCCTTCACATAAAAATCAAGTAGTACAGAAAATTGTAGAAAAAAGTAATAAGCCTATCTAGGTTTAAGTTTCACTAAAACATTAGCAGACACTTGCTATAGATGTGTAAATTATTCCAGCATAATAAGCCTTTTGCTAGTTCTTCTGACATTATGGTTTTGTTAATTTGAAACATTTATCCTAGATGTGTAACTATTCCCTCTGTGCCTAAAAGAACTTAGAAAGCTCTCATTAGCTCATTCTACCACTCAGCAGTACAGAGGAAGGACTGAAGACAGGTATCAGGGAGCAGGAAGCACGGGGCTGCTCCACAAGGGAAGCCAAGCTGTGGCCACAGGCCCTGAGCAGAGCCAGTCTGGTGACAGCAGCAGAGGCTGGAGCTCATTACACAAGGTGAGGTAGGGTTGGGCCAAGGGTCAAACCGCAACATCCAGTCACCAGATCAGGCTTGCAGCAGGCAGGGCTACTGGCCTGTACTGTGGGTCTAGGCCCGAGCTCTGACTGGAGCTCCTCACCACAGATGGAGACCCCAGGTGAGGCTGGTCAGGATGACTAGTGCTCTCAGGTGCTCTCTAGGCCCTGATAGTAGGCACTCATTGCAAAGGCATGATGCCACAACATCAACCAAACTTGGAAGGAAACATGACTGTAAGTGGGCTAGTTAAAAATACCTTTAAGTTAGCCTTTTTTTTTTTTTTTTTTAAATCATTCAACTGATATTAGTTCCTGATGGCTAAGAAATTCGAATGAAAGCTTACGTGAACAAAATCCAAAAGTTCAGAAACACCAAATACACGTTTGTATATACAACCTAAACTCTTTGACTGCAAGTGACTTATCAGTGATCAGTTAGATCCTTACATCTTCCTACAGGTTTCCCCACAACACCTACCCAACATGTCATCTCCTTGACCAAATGGGGGAGCAAGTGGTGTAAGGATGTAAAAGCAAAAGCTAGCTGCAAATTGAAAGTATAAAGAGCAACTTGTTCACCTGCACATGATTTAGCCTACTGAATTCAATTCAAATCCACAGCCCTAATTTAGACCAAGCACCTTCTAACAAATACATGGAAACAACACTGCCCAGAACTGATATTTCACAATACTAAAAAGCATTTTAAGAATTCTTATTTCATAGTGTGGAAGAATTATCTGGTGCATGTCAAAATGAGTTGACGTTCAGCAAGATTATTCCAGCCCTACCTAGTGTATGAATCACACACTTCTTTGCCTTATCTGCAGATGCCAGCATCTGTACCTTATTTTCAACACAATTCTAACTGTAATTGCCTTGTAAATCTGGAATAAATCCAGTAAAGTTAATGAACGTGATTCAGATTTTTATCAGTTTGAGAGTAGTTTGGGCCTTTAGTAGACAAATGGACCACAGGCTGTGAAACCAGCATACTGAGAATGAGAAAGTCCATTTGTTTAAGGACAAGGATGAAAATAAACATGAACAGCTGTCTCTGTCACTAGGCAGTCCATCTAAATGAGGCAAGGTTCCAACTAGAAAGAGTTGCACAAACATATTATAGTGCATATGAAAGCACTAAAAGTTTCAGAGGCAGCTTTACTTTTGATGTTTCCTGAACTGTAGGATCTACTTTGCAAAATTGGAGCCTGTTTGCAAAATAGAATCCATAATTTTATATTTGAGTGAGTGCTTAAATTTTGAGGACTTCTTTCCTCTCCCTACTTAAGTAAATCAAAAGATATGAACTTAAATTAGACATACCAGGTGAAAGCTACTTTAATATGAAGGAAAGCTGGGGACACAAGGGATAGAGCAGACATGTCTAGGGGTGAGCATGAAAGGGGAGATTCTCACACTTCTCCTACAGAAACAGCATGACTTGCAGAAGTCAGTGCACAGTTGTAGCCTTACTGGGATTAATTGAGAAATTGAGAGTTAGCTCCCATGGAGGTATAGAAGAAGGTCCCTAGGAAAGATAGGGTGGGCAGGCGTGTAGGAGGAATCACACTACAAAAGCATGTCTTGAGTGTATGCAGCTTTGCCATGGGACATAAAACGAAGTACTTCAGAGCTTGTGGGTAAGAACCAAAGACCACACCAGCACAAGTGATGTTGCAGTAGGTGTCTGCTACAGATCTGATCTACAAAAGCAAGCAGATGAAGCCTTCTTTAGGCAGCAGGAAAAAGCCGCAGTCACAGGCACTGGTACTCTCAGGTGACTTTAACCACTTCAACATCTGCTGGAAAGCCAATGCCACTGGACACAATCCAGGAGACCTCTAGATTTCCTGATGCAGGTGGTCAGCAAACCAACCAGAGGAGGTGCTCTGTTGGATCTGCTATCCACAAACAAGGAAGAGCTTCTGGATGATATAAAGGGCAAGGGCAGCGTTGGTAGCACTGACCACAAGACTGCAGAGTTTAAGACCCCGAGATGAGTGAGCAAGACAAAAAGCAGAATTAAAAAACCGGTCTTCAGAAAAACTGTTTTTGGTTTGTAAAGGTACCTGTTTGACAGGATCCTGTAAAGAACTGCCCTGGAAAGCGAAGGGGACCAAGAAAGCTGGCTAATTTGCAAGGACAACCTCCTCTGAGCAGAATTGTCCTTTCCAGTGGGCAGAAGACAAGCATTGCAGAAGGCCAGTATGGATGAACTTGGAGCTACTGACTGAGGTCAAGTACAAAAAGGAAGTACAGATAAGGCAGGTGCACATTAGGGAAGGCTCAGTATTATTTAGCACCTACCACCCACAGAGATCCTGGTACCCAGCTAGAGTTCCTAAACACTTAAATAGTGTAATTATAAAAATAATACCTCTGTACAAGAAGTTTGTGAAGTTAGAAATCTAACAATGTTCCCATCATATTCAGAGCTATCCATATAGTTCTACCATCCTCTTCAGTTAGGTAAACACACTGGCAGAAACCATGTTCCAGAGGGACTATTACAGTAACAGCTTCTTCAATTTTCAGTTTTTACAGAAATTTCAAGCAGACATAGCTGATGTATGTTTTCAATGATAACCAGTCAATGGCCTTGAGCGCAAAAATCTCCAAAGAAAAAATCTCCTGTGCCCTGTTAAGTGATTTTATAGTAGAGACAGAATTACTCATATGAAGTGCAAGCGCTGCCACCTCTCAAATGTAGTCTTATGTCCTCATCCTCCCATCCCTAATGCCTGCTTGCTCTTTGCCACTTAGCCTATTTTAAATCCCGAAGAATAAGGCAGTAATTCACTTCAGTTATGACCCACAAATATTGTAACACAAGTAATCCATATCCAGCCTGTAAAACCAGACTGGAACAGCAGTTAACAGTAATTTTAACATTCTCAAAAATTCACATTAAAGGCTAAGAAACTCATTTAGCACAGTGGTTTTACTTGAATGTTTAAGTGTTCTGTCTTGCAGGAAGTAACTGTCCTGTCTGGGCAGCTCAGCAGCTTAAAATAACCCGTGTCTGTACATGGAAACTAAGAAAAGAAAATATCTGTGAATTTTCTAGAATTTCAAGCACCACAATGTCAAGTGTCAAGCTATTATAAAAAAGTCCACAGTTCGATTTGCTGTAAAGTAGCGACAAAACTGGATACAGCAGCTTTGAAACCCACTAACCAGCATCAATCGTGGGTGCCATTATCAACTGGCACCATCAGCTGCCAGTGGAGAGAGCTCAGCGTGCTTGTGGCGTGACCCCAGGATATTCATGCTGAGGCACAGCACAGAACTGCAGCAGTCTGTCACAGGAGCTCTGATTGAGGATTTTGTTTGGGGGCGATTTCATCTTCTTTCAGATACCTTCTCATATCATACCAAGGAAAGAAATAAGAGTACAATGCAGCAGTGGATGCCTGAAAGCTTCTACAGCAAAAAAAAACTAGAAGGAAAGCAGCAATCCTAACAGCAAACCATTGGTAAGGATCACACAATACATGCAGTTTGGTCACTCTGCCACAGGTGTCTGTCCTCTCCCAGCTAATGCTGGGACACTGCATTGAGCAACACAAATTTCCCAGAGATTTAGGAAGATGAGAAGTAGCTAAGCATGCAGAAGGGCACACTGCAGTAGCTAAGAACAATGAAAAACCTTCTTTCCTTTTAACTGAATGAATGATTCAATGAGTAATCTCCAGTATGCATTAGCAATGCCCAAGGAACAGAAGCAGAGTACAAGAAACACACACAAAGCTCTTATCTACTACAAGTTGTCAAATTTCAAATAAGATAGATGAAATACCAGTGATCTTAGGGTAATGCAGCTCATTGAATTAATCGCTAGACTTCTGAATGTTTTAGAAGCTATTAAAAAAACAAGAGACTGTTCTACTACCTCAATAAGCTTTGGAACGAGACCCTAAATCATTGAATACTCAGGAGATTTACCTTTGCTTAATTATTCCTATTCAATTACTCAGGATTCCCTAAGACGCATGAAGAAAAGAAAAAAATGTCTTCACAGCAAAACTCAGCATATGTTTTTGTTCTCCAGTCCATGCTGTGCTTGTCTAGTTTTCTGGGTATCACAAGTACAGCATCTTAGGTCATTCAATACAACAAGTTCTCTGAGCCAGTGTGATGCTCATTGAAGCTTTTCAGTAAAAATTATAACTTCCTTGGGAAACAAAAAAAAAAGCAGACAGACATGCATGACTGCCACCAAGAAAGCACCAAAGTTTTGCAGTCAAGGAAAAACAGCTGCATAAGGAAAGATTAATTTTATATATTTGCAGTGCATTCTGCAGGTAATGTAGATTTGAAACATCAGTATCCCATTGGAAGCAATTTGACAAGCCATGGGAAGATAAAAAAGGAATCACAAACCAAGCACTGTCATTTGTTGACAAAACAGATAATAGCTGCTCTGCTGGATAAATAATAAACTTACCAGAACATTAGCAGATCATCATTCATCCCAAGCATCCTCGGTAAGCCACATGGAAATTATAACCTACATATACAACTATAACCCAACATACCCAACTATATACACAAAACTGTGCAACTCTACACCACGTGCATATGCGCACACACACACACTCCCTTTCATTAAATTACAGCCACTGAAACAGCCACCAACATAGCAAATACTTAACAGCAAACACTTTTCTTGCATATTGAATCCACTAACTTTCTCCAAGAGCTGCCAGATTCACTCCACGTTCACTCAGCAGTATGTGAACCCTGCTGCTTGAACGTGTTTGAGCAAGTCAGAAAAGAATCTGTCCAGCTATAATCCTGCTCCATAAACAGTACAGTGCTTATTCCAGAGCATTTCAGCATGAGATGGGCCAAGTATCTTCCAAATCTTAGCCAAGAAATCTGCACAAAGAAGCTATATTAATTGGTATTTATCTTCTTCATTTCATTCCAACTGCAGGGAGATATATCCGTGTGTCTCAGACCAAACCAAGAAGAGACTGTGCCATGGAGCAGCAGCATTCCCTCTGACTGTGGGAGAACCCCTGTATTTAATAGCCCCAGGCAGCTATGAAATTCAGTAAATTAAGATGTACTTAGTTCTGCCATGATGGTCTAATTTATCCTCACTTGTCTAGAGCATAACCAAGTTCAAATCTTCTCAGTTCATTCCAGTAAATTAGATGCAGGTCCTTTCCCCATAGACGTATCACAAACAGTGGTTTACCACTTCAAAGTCTCCCACACACCTTTGAATGGCCAACTTTCAGAACACTTAATTTTCACTCTCTAAATGATTTAACTCAACTTTAAAAAGCTTTTGAGTATATTTAGATAATTGGTCAAGAAATATGAAAACTGCACTTAGAAGAAGAAACACTGAGAAGGAAGTCAGTGAACATGACACCGAAAAAAAGTATTTTCAAAACCAGATTACTACAGTCCACATCAAGAGGTATGACTACGTACTAGTGGGAAGAACATGATTTGTAAGAAATCCTATCATTCCAGAGCTCTGATAAAGTTTTCCGCTTTATGTAATAGAAATAGATGGATTGGAAGCATTTATCAAGTGTCAGGCAGCTATTCAAAGATCTGTTGTCAGACTTCTGTTCTCTGAGCAGGCAGAATAAACCAAAAGTAACAACTGAAATGTTTTCCTGAATTCAGTTAATTTCAGTTACATTGTTCTTTTCTTTTCAACAGACAGACTAACACTGAAAAAAAAACATTTCAGTTTTTCAACAAAATATTCTGGAAAGTTGAATAGAGACCTTCACTGCTATAAATCAATACATAAAATTTATTCAAATCCAAGCTCAAGGGGTAAAGAAGTCTCAATCTATGCACCAACAGGAAATGAAAATACACAAAAGTAGATAATGCATAAACTTAGGCACAAAACCAGATAGTTAGTGTTTTTGCTTATTTGAGTGTAAAACTGAGTGAGATCAGATACAAGGCAAAAAAGATAGATAGATAGATTTTTGAGCTTGAAAAAGAAGAAAAGCATGCTTCTTGAAATACAAATAAGATACTCTTTCCTAAACAGCTAAGTATCTGTAATATATGCTAGACAAAAGTGAGAGGGTAATGCTAGGAAAGTCGCTCTATGCAATCTGTACACGTGGTAGGGACTGGGTCATGCAACATATGACAGTACATCCCTCACTGTGTAATAGGGTAACAGTGGGAAAATAACCCCTCTTGCTGCCTTCATAACATTCATTACTGTACAACAAAAACACAACTGAAAAATCTCACTTAATAGGCTGGCCAATATTTTTTTCATATATATATGAATATATATATATGTATATTCTACATGAAAAAGCTGTAGAGACAATTTCTAGTTGAGCTGAATTACAGAATAGCAAATTAGAGCAAAATAGCAAATAGAGTTGAGCAAATTAAAGAAAATTGAAGTTAAATTGAATTTAAAATTAACAAATTTGTATTTAGTAAAGTAACAACTAAACGGCAAATGTGTTCAGCAACACAGATTCTTGACAGACACAGCCAGCACTCAGGAAATCCCAAGGTCAAGGACACTGCACAACCTGTTCTCTAAAGTAAATTTCATATTCTTCCACTATCCTCCCCTCTATTCATTGGCATGGTTAATATGAAGCATAGCTCCCTTGTTTGCCAGGAAATAAAGTAGCACACAGAGCCCAAGTGTTCAGTGAGTAAGTCAAGTGGGATTGTAGATATCTAAGCCAAAAAAGGGGGTGCCACGTGCCAGCTGCTATAAGAGCAGTTTCTTGTAGGAGGCACATCAGCCTTGCAGCTGAGAGACAGTGAAAACAATTTTGTGCATGCACATGCACAAACATAGGAAAACAACCCTAACAACCTTTATATCCATTTTATCCATTTTTTTGTTTAATCACAGATCTACTTTCAAAAAACAACCTAGTTTTTTGAAGTGAAGTTTGAGGAAAGTCATTGCGGTATATCTCAGACTGATAGAAGAGTGAACACAATGCAACATTTACAGCTCTGTCAGAGTTTAGCACTGCTCAGGGGTGCACTTCATTTTAGCACCTACGATTGATTCTGAAACACTGACGGCATAAATGCCAGCTTATCATTCAGGGCTACGTGCCTTGGAACTGCTAGATTTGTCCAGGACTGTATGACCTCTCCTTCTTTGGCCTGATTTCAAGTTACTTTTCTATCTGGGCAGTGGCAGGTGGCACCATTCCCTTGTACAAAAGCCAGTGAATGCCTTATGCCCCAAATGCACGCTGTTAAACCTCGGGCCATTTGCTACACCCCATTCTGAACTCCACCAAAATACTTGGACTATCAATGAGAAAACTGATCCTAGAAGCGTTAACATGACTTTCAGTAGCTAACCACCTGAGCTCTTCGTAGCCCTTTCAGATTTCTATTTTCAATGCCCATCAAACAGCAGAGGTAATGAGGAAAGAACAATTCCTTAAGAAGCCTCAGAGATGGGAGCTGAATGACCCTCTGTCTCCAAGACTGACGCCAGCACCGTATTCACTGAGGCATCCTTTCTCTCTGTATGTTCCCCCTTGCTGAAAACTCACCCTTGTAAGAAAGCCTTCTACAAGCAGTTTACACTATTTCATAGCCTCAGAATGGAAAACATCATGAAACTGCTCAAAGAAAAAAAATTATAAAAAAAATCTGCACCTTTCATTCTAGAACCCTGTCTCACTGGGACACCACTACAGGCTATGATATAACACTGAAGCCAATGCTGAATGTCACTCCTTTGGCAAAGAAAACTACAAATTAAAAAAGGCCAACTGTGTGTTGACATTTTGTGTCCAATTCACACATTTATACACCTCATTTGCTGGAGTCACTATTTGTTTTCTGTCAAAATAAGACTGAAAAAGAGCTGTTTCACTTATTGAAAATTGAATTAAAACAAAAATAAGTGAAGCTGTAAAAAAATAGTAAAAGAGCTTATTCTCAAGGCATCAAGACTATTTCTCTGCTTTTAAACTTCTCAGCTTACAATTTTCACATAAGACTAAGTCAAAAGTCATAGCAATATTCCTGTCAAGTCATACATTTTACTTAAAGAAATGGTTATTTAATAGTACGCATACACCATCGCATATATATCATATTATGGAAACAGATAAAAAGCCATTTGGTCTTGTGGCAGTCCTTAAACTCAGGTTCTGTTCTATCCTGGCACTCAAGAGATTTTGTAAACTTGTAAGAATATTTAAATCTAGGCCTGGCTCATGGGAAACACAAGTTCAAACAGCTACTCTTTGCCAGAGGCAGGAAAATCTAGGCTAAAACCTCTGACTGAAATTGAGCAAGAACTTGAGTCTGTGTATTCCAACCCTTAATATCTAATTGCTAGACTTCTGTCCCCATCTGTTTACCAAAATATCTGATCTTTGTACCTGACCAATATTACCTATTACTTCTACCCAGATCAAGAATAAATCCAAGATCTTTGAGGTAGGTATATATTTTTAGCATTTATTATTCATAACAATCCTTCAACAGGATTGTGTATAAAAGTAACAGTATGTAAGCACACAAGAGTATATTAGGAAATCCCAAAAGATTACACAAAATTTAATGAACAGGGATGTATACCGAGGACTATAACATCAAAATCTGAGTTTAACAAAAAATGCTGCCGAAGATCCTGACAGTGTAGTGACTACCTTCTGTCTAATCTGCTGCTATCAGTAACAGTGTCAGTTTGCTGAGGACAGTGATCATACAGTTCTGATGATCATTGTAGTTTTAAGTGACATTTGTTCATTTTTTTAAATACAGTAGTGTGAATAGAAGCATTATCTAAAACTCAAGATCTGAAAAATATTTGTTGGAGACATGGACTGCATTTTAAATGAGGTGCTTCTGTTTTGTTTTGGTTTTTTTAAATCAAAGAAATCTACTTTGGAGGTGTTTGGAATGTCATGGGGTGTCAGCCATGCATTGGTAGTAACTTCCCATCAAGAGCTATCACATAAGAGCATGGAGAACAGACAGCACCATCAGCTGAGCCATTCTCTAGGTTTCAGGTACCTGCATCTACCAAACCATTTTAACAGAAGTTCAGCTTGCCAAGTGTACCTAGATTTACACGATATTTCTCTAAACAATAACTTTTGCTTGAAACCCAGCTAGAGAGTATGGTGGTCTCTCTTTTTGGTAAATTAAGAACTGAATTATTTTGATAGGCAAGCAAATTGAGGAGATCGACTGAATTTAGGAAGTACTGAGTTCTTTGCTGCCAAAGGCAGTTCCTCTAAGTTCTGCTCTTCCCTTACTGGTATGGTATTAAATACTACATATTCCCAAAGACCAGAGTTGCTCCATCTGATTCCTTCAAACAAAAGAGCTCCTTTTCATAAATTAAAAACAAAGAAGCAAAACTTACAGTCTAGTGACAGAGGTACCATATCTTAAAAATAGCTACTGGAATACTATGTCATCACCTAATTACAGCAACACTCAGGCATGTAGAAACCATCCCCTGAGGGAATAACAAAATTGTCTGAAAAGCTCATTTATCTAGGACAGTAAGAAATATGCATATATTAATGGGTTTATTCATCAGAATTAAACATTAATTCACTGATTCAGTGAAGCAGTAAAAAAAAAAAAAAAACAAAAAACCTTGAGTTTGCCTTTGCATGCAAATAACGTTTATCCTATTTAACATACTATTGGTTCACACTTCCTCTACACTTTTGTGAAGAAAATATCTTTACTGTTTGATATGTATTTTTGACAATGTCATCCTCTTCTTCTGCGCACTATGTCAATTAACCTTTTGTGAAAACCTACACATTTCAAGGTACTTCTTGTCTCATTAGAGAGCTAATGCATACCTAGCAGCCACAGAAATCCCTCTTCTCCCCCAAGAATCTTTGGGGTAGCTTCACAGATTGCTTCCACTCCTTCAACTTATTAAAGAAATAGTCTGACTGCAGTATAATGGGAGAGACAAACACTTACCAGTCCTCTGTGGAAGAAATGCCACTATCCAGAAAGTAACAAGCAGGAGACCAGTTCTCTAGCCTTATGATCAAGTGACCTTTAAATGGGAAGTTGGACTTCCAGTCCCTGCTCCCAAGATGTTACTGTCCTGATTCTTACCCTCCCACACATTATACCCTGGCCCTTGTTATATATCGAATGGCTCACCAAAAATCAGGCGACATTTGTCTTGCTCTTTGCCCACATTCACAGCAATATGAAAAAGGTCCCAATGAGGAAGAAAAAACTGTTCCTCACTTCTATGCAATAATTTATTATTGACTCACCTAAAGGAGATGAGGACAGGTTCAACTTCCTCTACAGCTGATAGAAAGCAAGCTTTTCCTGTGAGACAAAAACAATAATAATGGTATTGCAAACTGCATTTTTCTGATTATTTTTGACAGAACAACATAGATCTGTCCAGGTACAACAGGTATGATATGAGACTGAGCTTTTGTAGAAGAAACATAACTGCTATCTGCTGCAACCTACTGTTGAGCTTCCAGAGGAACAAACCAGATGGAGGCAAGACCCTCAGCTTACAGCAGATCCTGTCATGAAGACTTACAGAACAACGGTAAACTTCTAAACTCCAGAAAGAACTAGATTTCAAGTCAGAGAAAGTCCAGCTCCAGAGAAAAACAGGCCCAGAATGTTTCTGGTTCAGTACTTGGAGAAGTGGTGAAGGAAAGGATTGTCTTGTTCTTACTTAAGAATCAAAAAAGCCACACAATTTGAATGCCTCATCCCTTTTTCACATATAGCTGCAGAACCAGTAATATTATAAACCAATCTGACCATAGTAGGCAAAGACTCTTCAAGCACCAGACAATCTTAGTAAGACTGACATTCCTTGTCCAGTCAGGATTAAGAGAGTTCATCATTCAAGTCTGCAATGTTTCTCCACAGATAAGAGAATAATAAAAAATCTACTGCCAGAGCACTGAACACAGCACTGCCTTCCACACTCAGAGGTCTTCAATCTTGGGAAGGCTCATCCAACAGAATATCTTGTCAAGCTCCTGACAGACTCAGGAATTTATGTTCTGGTACTTCCATTACCCAAAGAAATAATAAACAATACACAACATATGATTCCCTAGTGCAGAAGGAAAAATCAAACCAATACTTATTTCTGTGAAACTGTCATCATTTTCATGGAGAATGAGCTGCTGCTGGCCATCTGCTCTCACCACTGCTATTCAGCAAACAGTTCATTACTCAGTAATAGGGCAGACCAGAGATGTTCTTCCTACTGACTTTCAATCCCTGTTTCTAAACACACATACACAAAGTGTTGCACTTCCAAGTTTCTCTACAGTTCATTACTGTTTATTCTCTCAAACAAGTGAGGTATTCTACTATCAGGCAAAAAAAAAAAATCTATAAATATAGAGCGTGCCCAACTTTCCTAAGAAGCCTTTACTTTTATTGCAGGGCACAAGTCTTGAGTGTCTCTCTCTCTCTTTTTTTTAAAAGATCTGTAAAGTAATCAGCTGCTCTTCCCAATATTTTTACCTTAAAAGCAAGGCAAGTGTTAATTCTTACACATTTCTCATGTACATTAGAGTTGCTTTCAGGGATACTCTTCATTTTATTACAGAACCTTGCTTATTGTTCTCACATTTTCCACTTGCTCTTTCCTACCACATCAGTTTAGAAAAAAAAAAAAAAAGTGAAACATGTCCTTGGCCACCAGATGCCATGCAATGCCACCTACTACAGCCATAAGCAAAACTCATCCTACTTTCATAGGAATCAGCTGCAAAAGAATGAACATCTAAACCCTTATTTGTCATATTTTGGTACCAAAATATGTTAAGTGTACATAAACCTAATTGTTAAAAGGCTGCATATCATCAAGTACAAGGGTATTTGAACATCTTTCCTCATAGAGGAGTCATTTTCAGATGACACCTCAACCACACACTGAAATCTGGGAGAGGAAGTTCACAGAAGTGCTGATGAAAAAGGGCCAAGCGCAGCTTCATCAGATTCACTGGTTTGATTCAATACTAGTGGCTAATATAAAGTTTTCTACTCATATGCATTTTTGTACTGGAAGAAACCTATTTAGGTGCTTAATATTCTGTGAGTCACTTCTTTAGCATGCAATGCTTCAAACATGATTTTGTCTTTTCTACTTCAAAATTTTCCCTTTAACGGGGATTAAGTTATGATTTAAGGGAAAAAAAAAAAAAAAGACGACTAAACAGGATTACCAAGGATGCCCACATATCCTCACATTCAGAATCATCAAGTAATTGCAGTGATTATTCTGACTTTGTAACTCAATTAGACAAGGATGCTAACAACAAAAAAAAAAGTCATGTCACCTTACTTGATTATGTATTTTGTTTAAATAGTGATTTGGTGTTCATTTGCACCTTCTCTAGTCACAAGTAGCAGACAGAACTATGCCACTGGTAATTCTTACCTCTGCTTTTCATAACTGTTAACTGAACCAAACGACGGTGGTAAAACAGCATAGTACTGACATCTTCTGGCATAGTTGTATTGAAGACCATGAACTGCAGAGTCTGACCAATTTAATCAGTGGGCTGAACTCAATATTGCAGACATAGATCAGATCCAGTCAAAAAATATGGATGCTTTCAACTCACCCCAAGAAAGGACAGTCCCACTGGTAAAGAAAATGGAAAGTTACTACCATCTCTAAAGTATAATGCCATGCAATGGTTATCCAGCAAATTCCAAAAAATCATTTGCAAAGATTATTTCCAGTGCTGCCATCTACAAAATGCCTTATATTTTATTATTTATATTTATTATATGATTGCCTAAGATAGACTTGCTAGTGTCTTAACATCAATGAACTACAAAATCTCAGAAGAAAATGTTCAGGGGAGTTTTGCAGTTGCTTCACTTTTATCCTCTACATATAGGAAGATGCAGGACTGAACACCAAAAACCTTAGCCCCCTAACATTAAGCAATCTACAAATTATTGTGAAATCTTTAAAATCATGAATTATTTAAAAGGATTCTGCTTACATTCACCCCTTCATATTGCAAATTGAGAAGAATAATGCATCTCTTTATCTCATAAATGACAACAGGCCAACAATCCTTAAAGACAGATCGGTGTCAAAAGACAGCCCAAACCTCTTGTTCAGCTTACAGTTAACAAAATGATACATACAACGGTTTCATATTCTATTTGATCTTTTCTATCTTACCTTTATCTCTCCCACCTCTGAGAAATCCCTGCCTAAACACCAACATCATGCAAGGAACTGTCTAGTCAACCAGTATAGCCCGTGAGAAAAAGCAGAGAAAGAAAAGTTTTCTGCTGTTTGCTAGAGCAACTTCTCTCCTCTCCCTGTCTAAATGTTATTTGAAATAGACCCATATAACCTATTCCTCCTCCTTGCCCTGGAGAAAAAAAATAATCAAGAATACCTTTTCCCAAAATATCTTGTAGATAACGAAGAAAATAAACATTCTTGAAAACCTCTGAAAGTGCTGGCTTTCAGGGCAGGATTGTCTCCAAAACTACGTAGAAATATTCAAATTTTTGGCACTTCAGAACTCAGTTTCACTGCACAGAAGCGGTCTGGACAAACAAACAAACTTCAGAGTATTGGGTTATCCTCCTGGTGGTTCCTAATTCGAGACAAGTAGAAATACAAAGAGAGCTTTTAAACATTATGTGGGTTGGTGATGACCATTCATCAACTACTGTACCATCCCTAAAGTGCAGGACTGAAAAAACTATTTTCTCAGTTCTAGTTGTAGCTTTTATAATTTCTTGTTCTCAAAGCTATTCTAATTAACAAGTAGACATTGTCAACTGTCAAACGCTGCTGAAGGCATAATTAAGGACAGGAAAAATGAACCTGACTAACTGCAGGGTTGCCTCTGTATCTGCCAGGAATCCAATTCTGTCACACAACGTGATGACAGCATCTTGTGAAAAGGGGAAAAAAATATATATATATATGTATATAAAAGCTAATTGGACACATTTTCATCTGTCAGATGTGGAGATACTCTGTTTGGAAAGAGTATTGTGTCTCTTTTATGGAAGCACAGATAGAAATGAAATATAATTTCTGTATGTTTTGTATTTAAAACTTCTAGTACAATAGTAATTTTTCATTTTTAGGTGCTTTACACCTTTTCTCATTCCTACTTCAATCATCCTCTCCTATTTACATAAACTTTTAAAAATGTAATTGTTGAGGAATGTAGAAATCTCAGAGTAAATATAAAATGGACCAAAAGTCAGACACACACAAATATATCAGGAAACAAAGTTGCTTCTTAAAATCTTCTTTTTTTTTTTTTTTCTTCTGAAGTTACCCGCTTTAAATGCAATTGAGTTATCCACTTTAAAATGAATTCACTTAAAATAGAAGGGGTATAAGCTGGATGACTTTACTTCACACTTGGGAAAGCAGATACTGCTAAACATTGTGCATCAACTTAGCTAAGAAACTAACTCATTAAGCAGTACCGTTCATTCAAGTGCCCAAAATCAGACTTCATACTCCACTTGTTTTTCACATCTTTCCTGATGGGTACAAAAGAAACAACTCCCTATTACCTGACTAAAAAAATCAGTCAGGCATGCAACTTTTCTTGGCTACTCTATTCAACCACGTCCTAGCCAAAAATGTCCTTCGCTACCTTCTAAAAAGATAAGCTAGCTGAACTACATCTACAATCAAAATAATCTGATAAACTGGTTTCACATATTCCGTAACAAATGGCAAAGCAAAGCAGCAAAGCATAAACTGGAGATGTTTGCATTCCATTATTGAAAGATCAATTTGAAGATGTTCTAATTCTCTGCTGTCACTAAAATGCTTTATGTAACATACACACTATGAAGATTTTTTTTTTTTTTACTTGTATGCTTTTTCCTTTTAATAGTCAAGACTTCCAGTTAATTTGTGCATTCCTTTTGTAGAGTGAGACCATCTTCAGCCTTCTGCAACATCATTACAGAAGTGTGATGTCTGGTACCGACAGCAGTTTATTGAGAGGGTTAAGTTTATTAAGAACAGTTAAAATAAGTAATAGTGGCAGATTAATTTCCAGTTCCACAGTTACCATTGCCCCCTATGTTCCCTTAAGATTTTCATCATTCATCTCTGCTCTGAGTGCTCATGAATTCTATGAACTGTTTTATTTGAAAACACCATATCTAAGCTAGCTCTCCTCCTACTCTAGGTACCATGCAGAAAGAAAAGTCTGTCTATTAGCATCTGCCAACTTCCTCCAGGCAGCTTCAGGTAGACAGATTAAAAGCAAACACTTGCACAAAGATTTGTCTGCAAGCAGTTCTTAAAGAACAGAACACGAATTTAAATAATTGCCTGCTGGATGGAATAGCAGTCATAAAACCAAGAAACGCAAATCTGAAACATCACCCAGTTATGAAATGTTTCTCCCTGTTACACCTCACTGAAGCTACATGTCACTGAAGATGGTTCTAGCTATTAATCAGCCAGATTCTTGTGCTTCAAAAGCAACTTGCTGATTAAATGACTTCTAACCACCTGTCAGACCAGCCCTAGGACATCCAGTGCAGTAGCATGCAATCTTTCTTCCTTTTGCAGCAGGGGTTAGGGACTTCCAAAAACCACACAAATAGTAGAAACTTATCCTTCTGGGTAACCTCTCATCCCCACCATGTTTTTCCAGAAATTAGAACCCAAATAACCAGGCATCCGTTAGACAATTTTTATTTTTCTGTGAAGATTTCAGTTTGTCATTCATTCCTCCCACCAAGTTATTTCTAATGTAACTTGTATTTTTTCCACTCTGAAGTCAGCACTTGGCTTCAGTTAGAAACAATGACTCACCCAAAAATGCTGCAATGTGAAAACAGGGACTTAAAACTGTTATGAGTTTCTTGTAAAAACAAATCTTTCCAGACCACTCAAACTTAAGGTCTTTAATCCTATCCTAATTATCATAAGAAAGCCTGAATTAACTCTGGAAACACTTGAGTATTCCATAGGCACTAACTCAGTTTTTAAGAGATGCTCAGATGAAAGTATGAAAATAAGAAGGGTGAGAAGGGTAAGCTCATGCAGAATCACAGGAAAGGCACTGAAAACATGAAGAGTTTGTAGAAATATTGGCTTGCTCTTCATCTCTCTCTTAGACAGATACCCCCACAAAACACTGCGCTACACTGAGGCAATGCCACCACTGAGCCCAGACAAGAAATTCACTTTTGAACAGGGCTGCCCAGTCACCCAACATCCTGTGCTTTGGTTTGATTCCCACAGTGATCTTAGAGCACATGAGCTGGATGCCTTTCAGGTGAAGTCAAACCAGAGGTGCAACAACTGTCTGTGGATGCTGAATCCAGAGAATCAGACTACAATAGTCTCATGCAATCTTCCTGCACAAACAGGATGGGTACTGGGTCCTCTGCACCCATTGTTTTGCTTTTCAGATCCACTTAAAATGAGCTGCACTACTTCCCAACACATACACAGGCAGACAGGGTTCTCCTAGAGGCAAGTAACCTGTATGTGCTTATCCACCAACATACATGTAATTTTTGAAATGCTCTCAATGGAGAATTTCATTCTTACTAGCTCCATAAATCAATAAGGTCAAATCCAATTTCCCTAGATATATAGGTATTCTCTGCAATAATAACTATGTTTTATTTTCAGAAGTAGAAAATTGTTCTTTTTGCCTCTCTGCCAGAGGCAAAAAAAAAAGAAAAAAAAAAGCCAATTTCTTTGAGTTCTGTATCCCTCACCTGTGAGCTGTTTCAAGCCAGCAAAAAATCCAGCATTGCAAAGAGAAACACATTTAACTAAGTAATAGTAGTAGAAATGGAGAGGTATAAGCAAGTCCACGGAGAAACTGCTGAAAGGGCAATTTTCACTTCACCCATCCTACATTAATGATCAATTTTATGTTAAGTGCAGTAATTGCTGCTCAGCTCCTCACATTGTCATCATGGTTGGAGGACAGCAAAGTTAGGATTAAATATTTACATGAAGCAATCAAAACCTGCTTTGAATTGCTATTGCATACCCACCATTACTAATTCAACTGCACTTTAGTTGAAACTTATCGCTTGAACTAAACTTAAAACTTTCAGCCATTCAGTACTTGCATATATTCTCAAAATATGAAGACCTTGCACTTTACAAATTTTGTTTATCGTAACAAAAATTCTCAACGTTTCATTTCTACCAAACATCTGTCTCAAGTTTCTAAAAATGGGAAAAACAATACAACCTTGTCCTTCAAAAAAGACTCCTGCATTTTACAAAGCTTTCATGGAACAAAAACTGCCTTTACTACCAAACAGTATCATTTCCTAAAAGACAGCTTCCTTCAAAATAGGCAATTGGACTAATAACCTTTTTAAATATCCTTATTATATGACAGTTTTGTAGCAATTTGAAACAAGCAAAAGCGATTGTTAAAATCGTAGTTGATTATGGAATCATTCAGACTTGAAGAAGGACAGGCTTTGTATCATACCTGTAATAGAGGATTTTTATTTTTAGTCTCTAGCATTTCTGTAATGCAGCAGCCTTCACATATTCAAAAGACGAGCAAGAGGCCTATAGTAACACACTGTAGTTTGTCACAACCCTGATTTATCAACACAGTATCAGCAGCAGAAGAGTCCTTGGGAGCACACAAACAGGCAGCCCCACCTATGCTCAGTCTCAGTCAATCATTACACTCATCTCAATTAGACTCACATGGCTGCATCAAGGTTTCAGCGTAATCTATATGATTAAATTCGCAAAATACAGTTTTAGTTCCTGCAGTTGATGTTTCTAAGAATCTCAGTGCAACTTGAAAGCATTTTTCCCATTACATACACGATACTCACTAGCTGGTCAATCATAAAAGGCAGTGCTCTCTGACCCCAGTTCTTGCCCCATTTGCAGTAACACCAATTACAAATAAATTTAGGGGGATTATTCTGCTGCCAAATTGCTTTAAGGCAACTAGGTTCTGGCCACATCAGCACAAATGCTGCAGTGAGAACACAACTGGGTTCAAAGCCAATCTGCATTTGTCCCCTGCTCCCACAGCACTTCTCTCATGGGCATACCCAGACAGCACAAGCTACGCTGGTTTCTCGGCGCATGGCAACACACTGAGAGCAAAAAAGGCAAGAGATTTGGCCAACAGCTATTTCACACATACAACTTGTATATTTTTAAGTTCTCTACTTTTCCTTTCTCTCCTCTAATAGCAATAATCAAATATTTATAATCAATAAAGATTAGAGAAAGGAAAAGGAGAACAGAGGCAGTGGCCATAGCAAACATGGTTAGCCCCACTGAAATGGAATAACTATGTGTGGTAGCAAAATTACTTACTTGTGTGAGTGTTAGTAAGGACAGACCTCTAAGTTCATACTGCAGTACAGCAAAACCCATGCATATGGATAACTTTTGAGCACACAGCAGACTTGTGGAGTATTTCCTAGTTCCTGGACATGGCTGCTTACCCTGGTAATATTCCAGCTACTTGTTGGGGCAGAATTCAGACCTCAGACTCTTCCGTTTTTCATGAAAAGAAAACTCAACATATAGGTCAGAAAAAATGCTGCATTGCCCTCTAGCCCAGGTCCAGAGGGAGCGTCCCAGAAGGATCTGCCCAGAGCGAGGCAGCCTGCTGCCTGCCTTGACGCATGCCTTCAGTCTCCTTCCATATCCGAAAGCATCACGCTTCACTGGATGAGGGCTATGTGGATGGAGCAGCCACACGGTACACAGCTGGTCAGAAATGAAAGCTGACCTTTTCATTCAGAAAGAAGTTTCACAGCTTGCCAACTAAGTGACACTCCTGACACTGGTTACAGTGCTTCCTGCTATACAGCTGCATGGCATGAATCGGACCAACGGGAAGTGTTCTATCACAGTTAATTGAAACCTAGAGATACAAATGGAAATAATCATTCAGCCTCTGCTAGCTAGGGATTTAGTTCCCATTAAAAAGGAAGAACTGACTCACTCAGTATTGACAAACACAGCTGACGAACAGCTATATGATTTTGTGATGACAGGTCCGTTACTTGCCAATAACATATTAAAATCAATAGCTAGATGAATCATTCTCAAATCAATGCAACTAACTCAATTGTTCTTACTCATCCATAAATATTCTAGATTGATTTAAACTATGACAATAGGTTTACCTTGTCAAGGCAGATTTTAGGAGCAAATGGAAGTCCACACAATGCTCAGACTCAGAATTCCACTTGCAAATGTGGAAAACAAAGTGTTAGATGACCTACTCCAAAGCCATCAGTCTGTTTCCACATAAGAAATACTTCATTTTAACATCAAAAGCTGCTTGTCTAGAGATCTTTGTATGCTTCAGGAAGAAAGATTTAATTTTCCTCTCTTTCTTTTTCAGACAAACCACTATCTTCTTAGAAGCTAACTTCCTCTGTCCAGATATGGAGGTTAAAAAAACAATAATAATAATAATAGTTGAACAAAGACTAAAAGTTCATTTACATTTGGCCACAATTGCAGAAACTATTCAAGCACATGTTTAACCTTTCAGCACACCTAACAAAGTCAAAGTCAAGGTATTCATATGTCCATATGTCTAATATTTGAGCTACCTTTGCATCAAGCTTTAGCTAGCCAAAAAAAAAAAAAAAAATTAAACATTAAAGACTAAGGTGACTGCACATTTAAATATGAATAGAATACACATCTAAACACCTGGTGTCAAACCATGCTCATAGAGTTTCTAATTCTTTTTTGGGGATGATGTTTCTAAAGCACTTTGACGATATACAGCTTAGGTTTACTTTCCTTTCAGTCTTCTAACATTCTGCTTTTATTATCAGCTCTTTTTTTTCCTCCAAAGTCTTTATATTACATTTACCAGATAAAAGCCTGAAATATTGAAGCCAGAATTACTGAAGATCTGAAAACTCTTTCATCTCCAAAGTATTCTGTACAAGGTGGGAGAAAAGGTCTGAAGTAGCTGTTCAGCCTTTGGCCCACTGTGTTCACTGGTACTTTGGTCCTTTAGCTACCTCTAGGATCCAGTTTTTAGTTACCTAGTGATGTGTTCTAGCTTAATGGAGAGACCATTTCAGTAGTAATCAGTGACCTTACTGTGTGTGTTATTTCATATGTGTCAGGGTAATACCTGTGTACAGCACAGTAAAAAGCTGAATATCATTATCTGGTCCCTGAATTTTGTTTTCCCTAAACTTTTCCTTTAAAACACTAACCATTTGCAAGCCTAGAGATTAGACTACCATACCTAACCTTCTGCAAGGATTCCCAGGACAGCAGGCATTCCTTACCCGTATCTGTAACACATGCAGGTTATCAAGCAGCACAGCTCTCCACCTGGCTTCACTTGACTGAATATGGAAGTGAACCTACAAAAACCTTCCAGGTAGGTTCTTGTCTGACCTAAATAAACGTTCTTCTACCTCCCTGGGTTCTTCCAGATATCTCTTGCAGGAGCCCTGCACTCCTACCCAGGCTGTCAGGTCTAGCAACCCACTTGCCTCAAAACCATGCAGCTGTTATGGTTTTCCATAGTATTTAATGAGGTTCTTTGAAGCTAACACCTGAGCAAACTGAGATACTCTAGAAAGACATGTCAGAAAAGCTTCAAAGCCTTCATACACTTTGATGACCAAGCTGTGATCCAGTGAATTGTTTCTCCCTACTAACAAAACACATACAGGATATGACCAAAGTTATTTGAACCATGCACAGTGGGAAAAATGTCTCTGTACAATATATATGTAAATTGATACCCTACTCATTTAACTTTGCATAGATAGGCAGCCTTCATACTGAAAATAAAAATATAAACACTCTCTAAACCCCAAGCAGATTTATAAAAAAAATAAATGAACAACTGTATGAATCCCTTTAAGAATAATACTCATCTATACATAATTCTAGAAAGCAGCAGTTACCATATATAAAACATGACTTAAAGACAGACAAGAAAAGCAGAAAAAGACAGAATTAATTCTTCTGACAAATCATGAAAAACATAGTCAAGTGCAACCTATATAAAAAGATGGCTGAAATATTCCATAAGTCTGCTTCAGATTCTTCCAGAATCTCACACACTTCACTCTATTTTCAAGCAGGTAATTTGCAACTAAATCTCTGCAAGAATTATGTGATCAAAGAAATGTAACAATAAACAAAGCACACACCATGACTGATTCAAACTAGTGTTCACTTCAAGGCACAGGTCTGCAACAACTGATGTTATATTGTAGAGAGAGATATTAGAACATGTAGCAAATTATTCACTAGTGAAATACCGTACCCTCTTCTGGAGATGAATTGAATCAGAGTTCTGTTGCACTAACTTTCTTTCAAGGAAGCAGATGGACCTTTATTGCAACCTCTGGCTCACTGGCTGATGTAACCCAGAACATCCCAGATAGCTTCATCAATATGTGCAGACCATCAGCAAATTTTGTTTATCATTTGCAATGTTAGGTAGAAGCTGTCTCTGCAGTCTCCATTCTTCTGAAAGGAGGGTATCAGTTTGAATTTATACTTGAGAAAAGCTAAAGATACTGTGGAAAGACTGGATACAGTTGGAGCAGTCTGTAATGTGAGGCCTTTAATCTCTTATTTTGAATGCTCTATGGAGCTTATACAATTTGTACTGAAATGCCATTAAGCTTTTAAATGAGAGCTTTAGGCACTGGTTTAAACAACAGCAACAACAACAAAAAAAACACTCGTGTGCATTGTATATTGATGCTTTGTTTTAGTTAGAACTATCACATCTCTAATATTAAAATGTGATTGTTTAAATAATTTACAGCATGCTAAGTTTATGAAGTGAGCACTGCTTCCAGAACAGGAATATGTATCACTCACTAAAAAATCAAACATTTTATTTTGAAAGACAAAATCTCTGCAAACACAGATTCAGCTATTATTTGAGCCAGTTCCTATATTCTACAGTTATGGTTAACAAACAAGAAAGAACAGCTTTAGCAGCCAGATTGTAATTGCAAAGAGCCCTGTGCTGAAACCGCTTCCACTGACTTACAGTATCTGAACACCTATAGTCTTCCTTCTAATACATAACGCAGGAATACTTCTAAGTCATTAACTGAGGACAGTACATGCAATGGATTTGTGATTGGAAATAACATGGCCTCAGAAAGACCAGTGTTACATTCACTGACAATTCTGTATATGAATAAGTAACAGTGAGCATAAACTATTTGAGCCATTACCCCTCAAAGTCCAGGAGATGACACCGAACACTTGATAAGCACATGAATACCGTATAAACTAGGTACATTTTGGTTGTGCCTAGCTCTCTTTAGATTGCCAACATAGAAATGTGACAAATTGCTACTACTCCAATTTCTGCTGAGTAAAATGTACTACAATGAGGGCAGACTATCCCACTGCCAGGCTGTCTTCATTGGAAAAAATTTGTTCCTCATATGCAGTCTGAACCTCTTATTTCATCTTTTGCAAGTTGCCTTTCTCCTCCCATCATGCATGGCTGTGGAGAGCCCATCCTTCCTCCTTGATGACGTCCCTGTAGGCACTTGGGACTGCTGACAGGAGCCTTTAAACCCATCCCTGCTCCAGACTGAACCAGCCCTGGCCCTCATCCTTTCCCCATGGGGCACATGCTCCAGCCACCAGCCATCCTGGCAGTCCTCTGCTGAACTCACTCCAGATTATCAATGTCTTTCTTATACTGAGATAGGAGGAGGGTTAGGGGTTATCCAAAAGCACGTGCAGTAGCTTAGATGCAGTCTAACGAGTGATGATTAAAGGGGGATAGCCACTCCCTGAGATCTGCTGTTAATGCATCTCTGTGACCACACGCAGAGTTCATGTTCCTCCTGTTCATTTTCCAGGTTGTATGCATTTGCATATATATGCTTCATGCAGGTGTCTTTTGCCCTGTTTTATCATCCTTAAAGTCTCACCTATCAATCTACATCCTCATCTAACTTATCCTTACTTATCATGTTGCTCCTTATTTCAGCTCTCCTCATCGGGTTGCCCACCCTAACGGCAAAGATTCTCTCACCCCATTTAGTCAGGAAAAACCTCTCCCTGGTGATTCTTGATCTTCAGAGGGTCCTGTTGGTGTACAAGCCAACTTTCTATCGACAACAGTAGCACCAATAGCCACTTGTTGATGTGCAGGATCCATCTCTTCCTCTTCAAGCTCTGGAATCTCAAAACCTTGAGTCTCACTTACCTCAAAGCTGCATAGCCACTCTTTGTGTATTCCAGGTCTCTCCTGACAGTATCATCGATGCAATATGGATGAGCAACAGGTAGCTAGACTAGACAAGCCTGCCAGTTTGTCTGTAACATCCCAGACCTAAGCCCCTAGTGACCAGCAAGCCTCCCTAGACAGCAGCTCACACTGACAAAGGGGGGGGTCTCTATCCCCTGCAGCAGGGAGTCACTTGTCCCTCTCTCCTGCTGTTCAGCCAGCTCCATTGCCTCTCGAGACATGACTTACCTCCCTTGTGTGCCACCAAGGCAGCCGCCTATCTGTAGCTAATAAGCCATCCTTCTGCTGACAGAAATCTGGTCCTCCCTTATTCTAGGACTCCATTTGGTGGCTGAACAAGTGCAGACTCTGCCTACTCCTCCTCTTCTTTGGATGGCAGGGTGAAGCTCTTGTCTCTTCAGGGTCTCTACAAAGACATGTCAATCTACTTTCCACCTTCCCTGATGCTACACAGACGGCTGTTCTGCAGGCTGGACACCACATCCCTTGCCACAGCCCAGCCTCCAGGGCTCCTCTGCAGGCCGACGCTGTGTCAGGGCAGCTGCTGGAGTAGGGCCCAGCTCTGCAAAGGCAGCCACTGAGCTAGCCCATGCCATCTTCAGCAGAGTTCGGCCAGCCCATGACTACTTAAAGATTTACACAGCTCCTTAATGTAGATTCTTCCTCCAAAAATGACCAGTGCTGTCCCCACATAGAAGACGACTCTGTAATAGAAAGGGCCCATTTTGACCCAACATGGCAACCCCTAAGCATAATTCTGCTTGCAGGAAGGCTAATACACAAACTAGGACTGCCCTGTCCCTTTGTATAGCTGCCTCTTCAAGAAAGAGTTGCTAGCTAGTTTGTATTCTGCACCTGCCATAGCAAAGGCACTACTCTTTTCCAGCCTTTCAGTCTAATAACAACTGGTAAGAAAGGGAAGCCCAAACAACTTGCAGGAGGCTCAGAATAGCACCATGTGCAGAGAAACAAATAGGACACAGGCATAAAACAGTTGCTCTTGTCACAGCCACTGAGAGTAACTAGCACATAAAGTTATTCAAGAGGATCCGGGAAAAAAATAAAATTCTTATTAAGTGGAAATTCTTCACTCCCAGTGGTGACAGTCAGTGCTGCTGTGAGAGTCCTAACAGCCCCCAAGAGCCTGTAAATTATATATAAACACAATTTTTATCACTGCAAAATGCTGACACCTGGTTCTCTCTCAAGTTGTATTTCATATATTGAATTTAACATTCACAATCTCATATACATATTTTAGACATGGATTGTTACATATCAATGTTAATCTAATGAGTGTTTTCATCTAACACTTTTTTAGAACAAGGTTCCTGCAAAAATATTTCATATTGAACTTGAATAAGCAGTTCTGTGCAGAAAAGTGCTCTAGTGAGACTGTAAAGGCAACTCTGAATTCAATTTCTATCATAAGAAAGATGATGTCCTCCAATCCCTGACTTTGCTCAGCTCATTTGTAGGCACTTTGATTCTTTCTCCTTCAACTTTCCCAAGCCCTACCAAGGACCATGCAAACTATCAGCATCATTAGTTGGGTAGAACTCATCGAGCACAGAGGAAAATCTGTCAGCATTTTGGAGCTCTAAATGCAAACAAAACTAATCCATGGCCTTATTCCACAGGAGTTTATTTTTCCGGTAAGTTATTTGCTCAATAAATCTTACCACAAAATCTCTCTGATACTCTCTCTGTGATTCTCCCTGGAAAGCTGGAGAGCACGGCTGGGGCCCACTAAATGCAATCATAGAAACTTACGTGCCTGAATTTCTCAAGCCTTCCCGACCACAAACACCGAGGTAGAACTGAGTTTGTATAGCTTTGATATGAAACCAGAACTCAGAAGTCCTCAGAGAGCTCAATTCATCAGAATTATTTGTGATACAGAGACTCATGCCTTATGTAGCTTAAGATGAGAGACTATGAGAACACTAACTGGGGCCTTCTGTAGTACAGCAGTGGAATACAAAGCTCTTTGAAGTGTGTCACCCACCAGCAGGTGGAGGGAGGTGATCCTTTCCCCGTACTCAGCACTGGTGAGGCCACACCAGGAGTGCCATGTCCAATGCTGGGCTCCCCAGTACATGAGACATGGAGCTACTGGAGAGAGTCTGACAAAGGACCATGAAGATGATGAAGAGACTGGAGCACCCCTGCTACAAGGAAAGACTGAGAAAGAGCTGGGACTGTTCAGACTGGTGGAGGGAAGGCTCTGGGGTGGGGGATCTTAAAATAAATACCTGAAGGGAGGGTACAAAGAGAAACGGGGCCAAGCTCTTTTCAGTGGTGCCCAGGGACTGCACATGAAGCAATAAGCACAAACTGGAATACAGGAGGCTCCCTCTGAACATCAGGAAACAGTGCTTTACAGGAAGGGTAACTGAGTTGATTAACAGGTTGCCCAGAGAGGTTGTGGAGATACCTGTCTCTTCCCTGCAGATCTTCAAAAGCCATCTGGACACAGTCTTGAAGAACCTGCTGTAGGTGGCCCTCCTTGTGCGCGGGGTTGGACAAGATGACTTCCAGAGGTCCTTTCCAACCTCAACCATTCTGTGAGTCTGAACTTGCACTTAAAAGCCTAAACCAGTAGGCTTTTCAATTAATTAAAAAATAAATAACCCTTCATACTGTATACAGAGGAAGAGCAGGCTCAGTGTTTAAAGTCTGTTTTTTGACGGCTTGTTTACACCGTTCCCTTACTTAAAGCAACAGAAATAATACTAAGCTTTTCTATCTCATGGTCCACATGAGTGCAACATTTTTATCCTACCTTCTGTAAGAAAAAAAATGTCAGCTTTTAATTCTCCAACAAGAGGCTGTAACTGATCTCTCCTGTGCTGTGCAGTAATTTTAAGAGTAACTTGGAGTCTTTTAAGGGTAATTTGGAGTCTGGAGATGAATAATTTAAATTAATCTTTGGTGAATTTAAGACTAATTGTAGGGGTAATAAACACCCACCTCTACCTGGAACCCTTAATTACAGATGAAAAACTATAAAAACACGTTTGTTGCATCATCAGAAACCTCAAGACATGATCCATCATGCAAACATCACAAGAAATACATTATTCCTTCTGTTTAGTAGAAGGTATTATAGATGTATTACATTTACTTATGAGCATGACATGTTGGTAGAAAGAAAATTAGGACCACGTTTGTCTTTACTATTGTGTTTGTCCGTTCTTCCACCATTGCTTATACCATTTTGTGCTGATGATATTCGATATCCATTCTATGCAAGCATAAAAGGAAAACAATTTGCAAGGTAGTGGAAAAACAAGTACTGTATCTTAATATAGAGGAACTCCCATGGGATATTTATTCACAGGAAAAACAGTCCTATTGGACTTCATGGATGTCCATGAAGTAAAAAAAAAACTCACAATATAAACCAGGCACATAAGATTATTTAATGTCCACTGAAAAGAATCGACTACTTCATATACACACACACAAATGTATTTTATCCAAATCACCAGCTATTGTTATCTAGCAGAAGTGTTCAGATGCTCCTAGAAAATGATCAATGTTACAAAAAAGCCTGAGAAGCATTTTAGAAATATAACAGCTTAAAACGAACTGTGACAATCACTCTTCAGCAACAAGAAGACAACAATCAGAATTTGACGGGGAAAAAAAAAATCTTGACAGTTGAAATCAGTTTAAATATTGCAGCACTGAGTAATGGTTTCCTAAAATTTCACTATTCTCTATGCTCACCCATGTTGTTTTACAACATAAAGGTTAAGGGCGGGGGGGCAGGAGCATTATAATGGAAGGAAAACCTGGCTGGCTGTGAGGACTGCCAAAGAACAGCAGATGAACATATTAATCATTGGTGTATCACAAGGAACTCTGCACAGCAGGACTAAATTACTCTTCAGAAACAAACTTCCTCAACTATCTTTTGCTGTGATCACCAACATGAAACTGTGTACAGCTATTGATGAGACAATCGTAGACCTTTATAGTCCAGCCAAGCAGCAGAAGCCCCAAACCGAAACTAGATCTATGCATATTAAAAAGATGAAAAATGCCTTATTGTTCCCTATGAGAAAAAAGCCTAATACAAAGGGTATTTGGAGGATGTTCTTCCTGTCTTCTTCAGGTGTTCTAGTTGTCAATTATTTGCACTGTGCTATTTACACATTTTGTAATAGCTATTTGCACAAGAGTTAGTTGCAGGTTCACAACAGTCTGAAACCCCTGCAAACAGGACTATGGATGTATTCTGGCATGTTAGCATTTTGACCAAAAAACCCTACTACTTGAAAGAAAAACACCCCACAAATATCACATATCCAAAAAAGCCGTCACTGCACAATACTACAAACAACAAATAATGACTCTACAGCTGCTTAAAAACAAAAACAAAACAAAGCAAAACAAAAACAACAACAACAAAAACGCCTTTCCAGCCTCTTACATGATGCATATTCTCATGAGAAACCTGGTAGGTAGTAGAGGATCTTCGCCAAAGAGGATCAGCAAGATTATGCTACCTAGTAAATTAATCCTCCGTATGGTTCCAGGAGGGGGTTCTGGTTTCTCATACATTTTGTGAAGAAAAACTCCTACTTTAAATGAGTTTACAATCACACACTAATTAAATTTATAAGGTATAAAATGAGCCTTTCTGCAATTAGATGAGGCATTTCTAATACAAAGCTCAGGTCACTGCTGGTTTAAAACCAAAGCCGATGAAAAAGCCAAAAACGATTACAACACTACTAGCATTTACCTTCGCTCCCAGTCTCTCAGAGAACCAGAATCTACCAGGGTAGCTCAGAGAATAAATATTCACAGTGCTGCTCTAGCTACACCCAGTTTGAACTGGCCTGAGATACCAGTTAAGGCTTGCACCACTCTGTATGACTCCCCTGCATTAGACATACACTGTCAGATTTAAAATTAATATCACAGAAGACACAACATTTTTGTGTTGATCCCTGCAGTAAGGCAAAGACAACTTAGACAAACACAATCCCTAATGCAATTTTGCAAAAGTAGTCAACAGTTTATCCACTGCATTAAACTCTGTATAAACAGACATGGTAATAAATGCTGGTTTTAAGTTTCCTCAAATTCTCTGCACAACTGGTCCATAATCATCTCAGTCCTCTCTGAAGCTTAGTATCCTACCTTATTTCATTGGTTGCAAGTTGCCTGTTCAGTTCCCTAACATTGTTCTCAGTGGAAAAGGCTGCTCTGCCATGTCCAGCTATTCTGGAAATAGTAATGCAATCACACTCAATGTGCTTGTTCTGTGTTTGGTTCCTTTGAGAAGTTTCCTTGTTGTTTTCTTTCAACCCTTGGGGGAACATATAAATGGAGAGCTGTCCTGGTTTCAGGTAGGACAGAGTTAATTTTCCTCCTAGTAGCTGGCAGGGTGCTATGTTTTGGATTAGGATGAGAAGAGCGCTGATAACATGCTGATGTTTTAATTGTTGTAGAGCAATGCTTACACCAAGCCAAGGACTTTTCAGCTTCTCGCTCTGTCCTGCTAGCGAGCAGGCTGGGGGTGCAGCAGGAGCTGGGAGGGGACAGACCCAGGACAGCTGACCCAAACTGGCCAAAGGGGTATTCCATACCATCTGATGTCATGCTGAGCAATATATAGGGGTGGCTAGCCGGGGTGGGGGGGCGGCTGCTCGGGGATAGGCTGGGCATCGGTCAACGGGTGGTGAGCAATTGCATTGTGCATCACTTTGTACACATTATTACTATTATTATTATTATTATTATTATTGTTATTATTTTCCCTGTCTTAATAAACTGTCCTTATCTCAACTCACAGGCTTCACTTTCCCGTTTCTCTCCCCCATCCCGGAGAGGGAGGGGGGAGGGTGAGCGAACGGCTGTGTGGTGTTTGGCTGCCAGCCGGGCTAAACCACAACAAGAGCTTAAATTGAGCTCATTTTGTAGGTTCTCAAACAACTGTATGAGGTAGCAGGGAAATTCAACAACCTGTACGAACCAGCATTGCTAAACTCACTATGACTGTATCCCTGTATACACATACCAACATCAAAAAATCATCATCAAACTTGGAAATTATCAGCAAATCAGCTGACAAACTTGCTTAAGAAGTCACGAATGGAAGGTCAAAGAGATAACCACCTTCTCCTCCCAACAGTGTTAAGGCCAAAGATAGAGGTGGGTTATTAAGAATAAAATATATGATTGCCCATCCCCAATGCCTGTGCTTTGTTCATTACTTGCAGTTTCTAAGATTTCCAAATTCTTTTTCTTTTGAAGGCAGTAAGAATAACAGGCACAAATTTTCAATTTAAACTCCACTGAAAATCATACCCAGGTACAAATACATACATAGTCATAATCCTCTTAATTCATATTTAAAGCAGATTAATTATTTTAAAAAAAATCAGGCCCCTATGATCCTCTTAGTGATGATCTGGGAAAGAAAAAAATCAGGTAAATATCAAATCTGTTCAAAGGAAAACATTTCTTTGACACACTGAAATCAAGTTCTAAAAAGAAAAACTTATTCACAAAATATTTCTGTAAACAACAGCAACAGTTTCAAGAAATATTTTAATACCCCTTATATATTTCCATTTCTTCCCCAAATCAGTAAGCATGTGTGCAGCCTCGCTGTGTAGGGTGTTTGTTTTAAGACAAACAAAATCTAATAAACATTCACTCCTCTCAAGGTTTCAGAAGAGGTTTCAGAACACAGATGGACCTTAAAAAAAGATTGGCCAGAACTCACTGTGATGAGTGGTTCTCTATGAACTGTTTGAATTCAAACTACTTCAAGTAAACTTACATGTGTCATTGATAATTAAAAATATCAGCAAAGCCTAATCTGAAAAGTTAAATTATTCAGGGATTTTTTTGGTCACCTAGGAAGTTCATTGGTGCCTTATATCTTCTTGTAATGAACCCAAGCAAATGAGGGTTTGTTTAGTCTTTGACTATCAAATGCACGGTTGGGTTGAGCTCACAGAGAACCATTTAAGAGAAACCACACTGAATTGAAACATGTATTAGTTGTTCTTATATAGCTTCTAGCAGAACAGTGACATGAGATCCTGAGTTTAATTAAGTTTAAAAATAACACACTCTTTTAAACAATATACCTATGTTTCTCATTCTTCCTTCCTTCATCTCTTACAGCTTGTTTTTATGGTTCAGAAAATCCTACGCTTAGAGAAGACAGGAAAGAAACTTGCTAATTATTGCTAACTTGTAAGTGAGGTGACCTACAGCTGCTTTCAAAAGACGCTAAGTGCTTTTAAGGTTCTCTCTCTTTGTACTTCAACTTTTTGCAAGAAAGATTTCCATTCCACTGTTTAACCCTAATGACATCAAGTCTGCACCTGTTGCTGCATATACACCAGATGGCAGCAGTCTCTCTTACCCCACACCACCTCTCTGGTTCCACTCAGAAGAAAGATTTCAGCCACCACGTGCATACGTAACTTCAGAAAATGAGCAGCATCATTAACTTCAACAGACAATCTGCACACTGAGACATGGGCATGCAATATTGCAGATCATTAGTTTACTACCTTCACTGTAAAGTTTATAAGCATCCTCATGAGGCAAAGAGCAAAAAATTCTGCAGTCCTGAATGTATTAATGGCACTTATTACTTAGAAAAAATGGTAGACCTTGGTACCAATTGAAGAAATTCATGTACCTGTTCACCTTCCTAAATTACAGCATTTTTGTAATTCTTTTTCCTTCAGAAACAGAATTAAGTCCAGTAAATCAACACAGCATTTATTCTCCCTGAAAATGCACGCTGAGGTACAGCTAGTGTTTCAGCCTTGCCCTATTTGCGCATGCACACCATCACCTACTACAATCAAGAATTACACAGCACGAGCAGGATACTATACTGTGCATTTACCACGTAATTTATTGCTTCACTGTTCATTCGCTGGAAAGATGCTCTTCAGCATGTTTGTTATCTTTTTTCATCCCTTCATTTCATATGTACTGACAACAGAGGACTTAGAGAGGCTTTAAATATCAAATGAAATCTGTTTGGTGTCAGGAGCTCTGAAAGCAGAGGTGGTGGGAAGGGCTGCTTGAGCAACTACTCTCAGGTTGCACTGCAGTTAAGAGACACAAACAAATCTGCAGCAGAGGGCACAATGACAGTAGATCCTCCGCAGACTCTTCTCTGATAAGAAGATGATCTAATAAATGAATAGAAACCAATTTCAGCATTAGAAGTCCTAGAGCCAAAATGGTTAGCGGGTAGGAGAATATTCTGTAAATTAATCATTACAGGCTCTCTCTAGCCTTTTGTTCTCCCCAGAGCTCCTTCTTTTAGCCACTGCTGAGGGGGGGAAGAAACAAAAAAAAGGTATCTCAAAGACAGTCTGCTGAAAAAGACTCAAGTTGTGGTCAAATAATTCTCCTCATGATGACTGCCCTTCTGTCTTTAAATTCACATCTAATTATTGTCAGTTTCTTATTACTAGAAATTATGACTTTATCTGGAATAAATGCTGTGCATTAATACAAAGGCTGCCTTTTGCTGCCACTTTCTGAGACATTAGACCTAGGCCTTAAACATTTTGGCACAAGTTTATTAAAAGACAGAGGGCTAAGTTAGCTCAAAGAGTTTGCTACTGCATTTTATTCATCTTTTCTTATAATGCCTGTTAAATATGTTACATTAACAGGGGCACTTGGTACTGCATAATACAACCCTGTGATGCGTTAACAAGACACTAATTTTAAGGTCAGAAAATCTAAATACTGTATAAAGGATTTGCGCCTTACACTATTAAAAAATGCAAAATATACTAGATTAACATTCATACAAGTTGATGAAAAAAAAAATGAATAGGAAATGAAAAAAAAAATAAAGATGAAGCAATGCAGTTTATGCAGGTCTCCAGAAACCAGCATATAATACACATGGGCTCTACGATCAGGCATACAAGGTAAAATTAATCCCAAAGCAAGGTTCTGCAGCCAAGCTCTGTACTTCCAAAGCCAGGTTTTATTGGTGAGAGCTGTTGACAGAGCCTCACCTACTGCTTTATAAATGGCATTTCTGTAATCTTCCTCTACCTCTGAAGAAAACCAACACCAACCTCAGAGCTATCTATCTGCACACAAATCCCTTTCACTCACACGGTTCTCCTCCATCTGTATGGTGCTCAGGGACTTTAAACCCAGCAGAAACACTGCCATAACAGCGAGTATTTTATGAGGGCTCTAGGAGGTAATGATTGAGGATACACAAGTCCATTAATTGATTGTTTTGCATTTAGCTCCAGTAGGCAATCCTAGCTACATGCTGAGCCACAGCAGTTTCTTTCTCAGCAAACACTTTTGGAAGTGAATGCTCTTGCATTTTCAAAATAGTCAAGATTTTTTTTTTTAATAACCTTCTTTTAAAAGAAAAAAAACATAGCTTTTGAAAAAATAAAATTTTTTCAGGTTATTTCCAGCTGTGAGGATTTGATAGGAAGTGTAAATTCACTAGTACACCTACAGAACACAAACCATCCTATATATTCTTTGCATTCATATTTTAAATTACCAGCTGTTTTGCCAGCTTTTCTGTAGGTGCCTTCTAGTTTACCACCACCTCTCCCATTTTATAAAATTAAAACAGATTAGCCAGACAAATATTGTGTGCTACAAAACAAACTTTGTCCTACTTACAGGTCTAAGTCCAACCTTCTATTCAGAGATTAGTAACGGCACATTACAGCAGGTCAAATTTTTGCAAGTTCTCGTTAACTGTTTAACTACTAGGATGTGCAATATTACATTCCTATAAAAATAAATAAATAAATTAGATTTATATATATCTATATATAATATATAATATATGTTTTGTAATTTCTTAAAGCTTAAAAATGTGGGTCTTCCCAATCACCAGGAAAAAATCAATTTGCCATGTTTCCATTATAAAGTATGAAATACTAGAAGCAAAATAAATATACAAAATAAAAAATAAATATAAAAATAAATAGATAAAAATAAATATAAAAATAAATATATTAAATAAAAAATATATTTAAATAGCAACTACAGTATATTGTTTGAACAAAAATTTATATAAAATAGGAAGTCTGTAAAAAAACTAGGTCTTTTATTTTTCCCCATTTAAAAATGAAATTGCTTTCCATTTTTCTGAGTAAAACTCAGTGGTTTCTTGAGGGAGCATAGTGTTCGTGTTTTTTCTTGAACACAAAATTAGGAAAGGCAGCAATCTTCTATTCCAGTGTTTTAATTACGGAAAGGAGTGAGGAATAAAGAAGGGAACATTAGGAAAGAGGGACGGCTTTAACATTCATAGATTTAATTCAGTCTGTAGCTGAGAAATACCAGAAGTGAACACATACTCAAAAAGGTTACCTAGCCATTTGTTCTTCCACTCAGTGGAATACCACAGTGGAAGGAAAATACCTTCCAGTAGTACCATGTATTCACAAGCAATCTCAAAAAAAGAAGTACAAAAAGTTGTAAAACAAAGTTTGCTAGCAATATTATCTTGAATCAGGAGAGTAATTGGAAGTGTTATTAGGAAGGAACTCATGCTATTATATGAGCAGGCAGTAGAACAACAGATATGAATTCATACAATGATTCAATAATTCATATTGGAATGAACCTCCAGAGGTCATTCAAACCAACTCCATGCTAACAGCATGGTCAACTAGATCAGGCTGGTCAAGGACTTGTCCAGTTTGGTTTGGAGTATCTTGAACTGCAGTTTCACAATAACTCTTAGCATCCTGATCCAATATTTGGCAATCTTCATTGTGGAAAAAAATAAAACTTGTCTTACACTTGTGGTGGTGTTATTCAGCTGGGCAGCTGAGCTCCACCACAACCGCTCTCTCACTCCCCCTCCCCAAAAGAAATGGGGGAAAAAATACGATGGAAAGGACTCAAGTGCTGAGATAAGGACAGGGAGATCACTCAACAATTATCATCATGAGCAAAACAAACTCAGCATAGGGAGATTAATATAATTTATTCCCTATAACTAGCAGATGAGAACAGTGAGAAACTAAAAGCAAACTTAAAACACCTTCCCCCCCATCTACCTTCTTCTACTCCTCCCCCTGAGTGGCGTCAGGCAAACGAGGAATAGGGGCTGCGGTCAGTCCCTGATGCTTCGTCTCCACCACTCCTTCGCGGTCACTCTTTGCCCCTGCTCCCCCATCCTTCCCAAACTGATCCTGCGTGGGCTCCTCTCCACGGGCTGCAGCTCTGGCCCGGGGCCTGCTCCTGCGGGGGCTCTCCATGGGCCGCAGCCTCCTCCAGGCCACATCCACCTGCTCCACCGGGGGCTCCTCCACAGGCTGCAGGGGAACTGCTGCTCCATGCCTGGAGCACCCCCTGCCCTCCTGCTGCACTGACCTTGGGGGCTACAGGGCTGCTTCTCTCACGTTTTCTCACTCTTCTCTCTCCCAGATGCTATTGCACAGCAGATCATTCCCTTTCTTCAATCTGTTCTCCCAGAGGCCCAACCAGTGTCAGTTACTGGCTCAGCTCTGGCCAGCGCCAGGTCCCTTTTGGAGCCACCTAGAGCTGGCTCTGATCTGACATGGGGCAGCTACTAGGCTCTGCTCACAGAGGCCAGCCCTGCAGCACCCCTTGCTACCAAAACCTTGCCATGTAAACCCAATACAACACTGAATTGAGATTTCCTGTGTTTCACTTTGTTGTTTACCCTCACAAGTGTTGAGCACCAAGAAAAGGTCCTGGATCTTTCTTTCCACTACCCTCCTATTACACAGCTGAAGACAGCAAATAAAGTTTCCCCTCAACCTTCTCTTTTCCAGCTGAACTTGTCCAGTTCCCTTAGACCTTCCTTGTCATATAATGTTCCAGCATCCCACCAGCCTAATGGCTGATTGCTGGGCTTTCTTTAACATGTCACTGTCTGTTGCATATAGGAGAACTCATAACAGGACACAGCACTGCAGATGCAGTCTCACAAGTGCTGAGTAGAGGGGATTAATCACTTCCCTCAGCCTGCTGGTCACAGTCTTGCCAATAAAACCCATTACGTGGTTCAGCCATCTTTGCCACAAAGGCACGTTACTGACTCAGTATATACTTAATGTAAAGCGAGCCACATATGAAAAGGATTTTGCATATGTAGTAATGACCTGTGAATCAATTGATTGCTCCATTGTGTTTTTTTATGAAAATTTCCTGTCTTTTTGGCACTCAAAAAAAAAAAAAGAAGCGTCAAATATTGGCTAGCTTCTGAGATATGTCTATAAAATTGCAAGTAGAATGGACACACTATCTCCAATTCAGCAATTACTAGCAATTAAATGAAACTAGCAGGTGGTAAGTGCAAAAAACAAATAGAGGAGACGCCACATATTGTGCAATTTAGCTGTGGAGCTTCTTGCCCCAAGACATTGAGAAAATTAACAGTTTGCAGTCAAAAATAGAGTAGAAAAGCTCATGAGGGAGGGAAAAAATATGTCCAATTTGGACTACTGTCTATGAAGACATCCACCCGTGTCTCACGATATACCTATGATAAATAAGTGGAGCTTAGAAGATTCCTTGGCAAGAAGCATCATCATCAATTTGCTTCATACAAACATTTTACATAGGCATCTGATATAAACAGACAGATAAAAGGATAGATGAAACTCTGGTCTCATCTACAACATAATATTATTTAGAAGTAGATGTATCAGAGGTATCTTACATAAGATCTTATATACACACCTTAATCTGACAGTTCACAAAAACAGACAGGCCATTAAACACATACATGGCTTGGAAGGAGCAAAAAAAAAATATTTCTTTTCTCAAGAAGAGCCTAGGACAGCCATATAAAACTGCAATAACGTGCCAGTTTGGTCAAAATTTGTCCAGTTATTTATAAACATTTGAATTTAGAGTAAGAAATATAGAGAAAAAATATTTGAAGTAAAGGTGAGATTGTGGAGGAAAAAATTACTTCAAATGTTCAGTGAAAAGAGTAACTTTGAAAGTAAGGTCAGAAACCAGAAAAAAAATAAAATAAAATAAAAAATAGGAGAACCACCAAACCAGGGACAGAAAACTTGACAGCAAACTGAAAAGAAGGACTACTGAGACAGTATCCCTTTAGTTCTCAGATTTCTTAGATGAAATTGCAATGATCCTGATAAAAATCTCTACAGATTTGCATCCAGGAAACCAGGAAGGCAACCAAGAAAAATAAGTCAAGCTGTTTTATCTGAGAGATGAGGGAATCTGAGCACTGCCAGGACAGAAATGTACAGAAGGCTGAGGAGAAGAGCACACTACAAGTATCACCACAACATTTTTCTTTATTCTGCAGGCTCATGATAAAAATATGATGCCATTTTTCCCAGACTTGGGCCCCAGTGAACTTCCAGTCCATCTAAAAGCCTCCAAATACTTCCAGAAGTGGCTGCAAAGAGAACATATGCAAGAGAACAAATACAACATATACAAGCAGTTGTTGAAGTGCTCATTCCATGATCATAGCTGTAGTTAAAATATGAGGGATAATTCAGTACACATAACATCAGTGCAATACTCCATTTGTGCAATACCCTTTGTGCAATACTCCATTTTCCCTGATCGGCTGAAGCAGAAAGCATTTTTGCACTAGTCAGTATAATCTACATTGCCCTAAGTAACAATGTATCAGTGCCACCTTACTTATTTTGTATGCAAATTACTCTATTCTGTTAATTACCATAATTAAGAATTACTGATGGAAAAAGTCATGTCACATAAATAATGAACCTGCTCAGAAATCATAACTTCTAGAATTAGAACAGCAGCTTGAGACTAAAATTTTGCTTTGCACTGAAGGAGTTTGAGTTGACAATTTTGTTTGCCTTGTTAAATAGGAAAAAGTTATCTTCAAGCAGACCTTCACTGCCGATATAGAGCAAGAAGTTTAACAAAAAAAAAAACAACACACCATCAATGCTTCTGTAGGACTCAGTGGTATAAGTGAGCAGGGTAACATTACCATAAAATGAAAGCACCAAAAAAAAAAAAACAGTCTGAATAAGATTCCATTTGTGTATAATAAGATAACGCATGGACACATTTCAGTATTGAGAACAAACTTCTAAATCTGCAGGAATACACCACTGAGACAATACCATCTGACAGGAAAGGTTGGACTGTTTGTGAAATAAGTGATAGGGCCTCAAGATAGAAATAATATGTAATACACAGTTTGAAACCTTATTGTACAATTTTGTACAATGAGGTACTTTGTGATGTCATAATAAATCAGGACATCAGAAAGTCATAAGCCATCAAGGGGGCAACAAAATGACACATTGTAATTAATTTTGAGAATATTCAGATGTCAGTTACACAGGCATTCTGGAAACTGCAGTATAAAACACCCCTCAGCTAAAGTATTAATGTTGAGATGAAAGTAAGAATGAAAGTCATTCTGAACACATGGAAAATTATTATGAAGATGAGGATTTATACAATAATCTTCAATTACTGCAGTTGTAATATATCTGCATTCTGAAAGGCTTCACACAAAACCTCTACAGAAAAGTGTAATTGGTATCAATGAACACTGGTGCAATTAGCTTCTAATCCTACGAGCCATTTACCGCTGAGAGGATCTACCTAGATGAGAAAGTAAATTAATTTGGTAAAACAACCCAGAAAAACAATTTGCACCTTTTCTACAGTATGTAGCATGATCTTCAGATACCTTTAGGATGGTCTCTTTTGTTTATGGAGAATCTATATAGGCATTGCACTGATATTTCAGTTCATTTTAAATATCTCTCACAGAATACTATAGTTAGATCGGGCTATACAATCTGCTCACTTTTAGCTGGATGTCCGCAGCCAATGTGGTTTGCAGTAGATATAAAAACTTCAATCCCTAGCTCTGCTACATATTTTAAATGGAGAGAAATACTAACAATACAAATAGAGGGTAAAACACAAGCAACAAGAAAACTTGAGTTGATACCACATATGTTGTACTAGACACAGATGACACCACCATAGACAGGATTTATTTTTTTTCATCCAAATCAGACTTCTTAAAATCAATTCATCTTACCAAGGCAGTTTCTAACAGCTGAACAGTTCAAAAGTCTGAATGAAGTTGAACTATTTCAAAGCATTTTTCTGTTCTGGCCACCCACATTCTAGGGATCTACACATATGCTACACATCTGCAAAATGCCAAAAAGCTCCTGCTTGACAACACCTTTCTGTTTTGGTTGGGTGGGGAAGCAATTATTATTATTATTATTATTTTTAACAAAGCTACCCATTTGAAAGATTTAAGGTAACTCAGTGTTTTATGTGAGGTCACCAGAACGTCTTGAAGGCATCGGCATCAGAAGCAATGGAAGGCAGGATGCATGCACCTACAACAGTGTTGCCACTTGATATGGTGATCGTATCTAAGCATTACAGGTGCTTTCCATAACTATGCATGACTATTAGTTTACATTAGATCAGCTTTTATAAAATGATGTCCAGTCATCTCCTGTTTCATCACTCCAGCTACTTTAATACTTGTACATGTATAACAGAGAACGTTTGAAGCAGATTATGTCGCATAAACACATGATTAAAAGCACCTCCATTAAGTGTAGTAGACAGCAAACTACTTGGGGTCAGTCTACTGACTGCAAACATCCATTTGCCATGCTATTGGGCCTCAACACAAGCTGAATTATCCTTCTCCATCAGGTACTAGAAATATTGTACAGTTGCCTCACATTACGGTTGTGACATTTAATCTCAGTGCACACAGACTGGCTCTCACCTACCTTTGGATGCTGCCCATTAGCCCATACTTGTAATTACCTTTTTTAAATCAGGAGGAGGATTGTCCTTTGTAGAACCCTTACAGGTTTACAGCCTTAGGGCTGCATTTTTTTCTTTTTTTTTTTTTTCCAATTTTTTTTTCACAATTTTTGCTGTGCACTGTGCAGAAGCACTCAGGAAAATACCCAAGCTAACAGTGTGCTTCCAGCTGCAGAACCGTCTCAACACAGTCCTACATGCACACATAACCGCATGTTGCTGTAGCTATACTGTTCTTTGAAACTGCAGAAGGATCTCTGAATGACTTTGCTCAGTGCAGTCTCACTCCTATCGGTCATCTATTGCATCCTGAAAGCAGTAGTGCATCACACAATGCTAACATACCTTAAGTCAGACATCTTTCTCCACTACACAGTTACAGCACAGAAACCGTGAATAAAGGATATACCTGTGGTGAAAGATGTAGAAGGGAGATATTTATCTGAATCCTCTCAATATAATTTTCCCAGTGCTTTTAGGTAGTCAGTTCTCACAGACAGGAAACAACATCTGCAAAAATAGAAATTCTTACCTTGGACTCCAACATTCCTTGGGATACTGCTCTATCTTGCAAAAGACCCGTCTGGGGTATTTTGTTTTCTTTTACTGGTTAAATAAATGCAGACAAGGCAAGAATATATTGTATTGTGGTTTTGGTGTTTGTTTGCTTGTTTCAGTTTCTAAAGCTTTGCACTCCAGTAGCTTTTACCCATTACTTCATCATAAGCATTAAGAAATGGTGGTAAGTTTTTCTAAGATGCTGTCATTTGTAGCAGCAGCCTTCTGACTCTCAATAGGTAACAGAAATTCCAGGTCAACATTTAGGTATAAGGCAAACAAGATCATCACCTCCAAAATTAAGCAGACAAAATGACTTTTCAACGTTGCTAGCGTAGCATTTCAATAAGGCACAACAGGGTTTGGAAATGAACTGGGAAAAAAAAAATCACAGAACAAAAATGCAATAGCCACTTTTACCTGGGATCATACATCTGTTTTAGCAGCACTGCTGGTAGTAAGATTTATGACTTTGTTTTGTTGTTACTAGTTTGGGTATATAGATACAATAAAGCAAAAGCCACACTGAATAGCACCCTGCATAAGGTAAAGCAGAGCACAGATCTAACCTTCTTTAACACATTCTGCCTTTGTACTTAGGCTTGTTTACCTCCTCCATATTTTCTCATTACAACTGTGATAAGCCCATTCTCCTGATACTGGAAAGGCTGCTGCCGTTTTTGAAACAGCAATTCTTCACACTTAACAACAGATAACCAGTCCAAAATCTCCTCAAATACACACCATCACTTCGTCCTTCCTCAGGAGATCTCAGGACATGGTGTGCATGTGGACGGGGGTGTTGGTTATTTGGAGGGCGCGAGCTGGAAACCCGTTCCCTTTGACTGTACGGTCACACTTCAGTAAGGGAAATGACAGCTAGTTTCAAATACAATTTTACCACCCAGGAATGGGCAATTCAGCATAAAACACCAGCTCAGAGTAACAGTTCTTAAATAATGTATTTCAGACACTTTAATTTTCCAGATTCATAAGTCTTCAAGACTCATTCAAGTCTTACTCTCAGGACCGCTTTCACCAGCAGGCAGCCAGGCATGGCGAGGGTGAGGAAGGGAAGAGCAGGATGGAGCACACAAATCTGTGACACTGGATGCTTTAAGATACCAAAACCACAGCACAGCCAGATGTTACACTGTCAAAGGCATAATACAAACCATCTGATCTTCCAAACCCTGGAATAAAAATATTACTTAGAATTACTCCCCAAGAACTTTGACTATTGAGTTGCTGTTTTTTTTTTTTTATTATTATTTTGTGGTGTGCGGTTTTTTGTGTTTTTTTTTTTTTTTTTTGGTAAAACAAAACATTTCCTTAATCTGTCCAACTTTGTGCTGTGCTAACAACTGAGCAGTTCTAAGGGAGCACCAGACAGAAGTGGAAATGACTGTAAATTGTTATGATATCAAAGTCAAATATACGGTAGTTTGCAGAGCAGGGGCAGTGATGTTTTAAAATCTGTACAAGCTGTTGAGTCTCAGTTCTTTGATCCAAGATCTGCTGGCATAAGAAACACTTCAAAGCAATCTGTTGCTTCAGTTTACATGAATAAGAATGTTTCAAGCATATGGATTAACTAAGAGGAAGTGAAATACAATCCATTTTTAATGCATACCTTAGCAGCAAAGACCAACTCTGATCCCCCTTGGCATTTTACAGTAGAACCTTCCTGGCTTTGCCACCCAAAGAAAGTGACTTTATTATAGAAATTAATGCTGCAAAATACAGAAATGTCAAGATAGACCTAGGCATAATGAAATCAAGGAGCCTGGAACAAAATTCACCAGACACTGGAACTGCTAGATGGCAGCTATAATGCTACTGAAAAGCATTATTTAAAAAAAAAAAAAAAAGTGCAGAAGCCCAAAGGTCACCAATGAGTATGAACTGGAACTGCATACTCAGTAGCTAACTCTTTAATGCATGACTCTAGGGCAGCGATAAACAAGTGCATATCATCAAATAAATCCTGATCTACAAAGTAAAGATTGACAATCCGTGTAACCACATGGGGAGAGCAGTTACCAGGAAAGGATATTGAAAGAACAAAAGGACATGAACTTCATTATCTGGTGGGTAAGGAGTGGAGAAGGACTCTTTACTTGGGTAGATAATGATAGAACAAGGACGAATGTACCTCACTAAAAGAGGGTAGATTTAGACTAGACATTAGGAGGAAATTCTTCACTGTAAGGGTGGTGAGACACTGGCACAGGCTGCCCAGAGAAGCTGTGGGTGCCCCATCCCTGGAGGTGTCAAGGCCAGGCTGGATGGGGCTTTGGCCAACCTGATGTAGTGGGAGGCATCCCTGCCTATGGCAGGGGCGTTGGAGTTAGATGATCTTTAAGGTCCCTTCCAACCCAAGCTATTCTATGATTCTATGATTTGTTCTGCTCAGAAAGCCTAGCAGCACAGCCTCTCTTAATATTCTTTCAACACTCATAGTGGTTTGCCAACCTTTCCTTCTCAGATTTTTTTTTTTTTCAGAGAGACCTCATAAAAGCACTGTTTTCACAGTAACGTGATTGTGAACTATTTACATGGATTTATATTTTACCATCATATTACATGAGTGCAGGTGCTTCAACACAAGATGCTGGAAAGACATTTTCCAATGAGCATACTAGACAAGAATAAGGCTTCCCATTAAACAGTGAGAAAAACCTGAATATAAAATTCAAATTATGTAGTGACAGAACTGTGGACTTTTCAAATGGATACTCACATGTTTAACCACTGTTAAGTCCACAAGTCCTGCTGGGATCAAACCCTTTCCTACAGATATGTTTCTGTCAACAGTCTCACTGCAAATAAACTGGGACTATTAGAGAATCAGGTAGTGATTTCATTTCCAAAAAGATGAAGTAGATGTATGCATTGATGCTTTCAGTGAGATTTTCTATTAGAAGGTAGATTTCAAGTCACCAGTTAAAATCCATTCAAAGAAATTAAACATAGCCTTCTTTTCTTTACAGAAGAGAAATGCTACCTTACAGCTATTTCAAGGCAGCAGGGTATTACCAGCCACATAACTGAAGAGCAGGTAACACAAACATAAACTGCTTGCATGTCAAAGCCTATTTCTCCCCACAGTTAGCTGAAGATTGAGACCAAACAGCAGGTTTATGTTACTGCAGGACAGCTTCTGAATGATGATGATGCTAACTTGCTGCATCACCTTTAGTATCTCTAGAGGCAGCAAAGCTGAAAAGACATGACTGCTGAACTACTTGCATATGTCCTGAGGCAACTTTCCCAGGATGAAGTTGCTGACAAATTCTTAATGCCATCCATGCTGCACCATTCTTGATCTACTTAGAACATTTCTCCCTTAAGGAAGCACTTTCCACAGCCTTATATTCACTTAAAATGCAAACTAGGAAAAACATTGCCTGTAATATCAACAGGAGGTTTTTTAAATCCAATGAATAAGATTAAACAATTTCAGTGCAAATTACTAAATTATTTTCAGTTTGAACTAACCCATTAAAACCCTCTACATGCTAATACTCCCCATGCTCTGTGATTAGCATGCAATTTCTTCTATTAGATCAGTAAACCATAAGAAAAGTTGAGCTAAATATTTCCACAAAAGCACCCTCTTTTTCCCCCACTCCCTGTTTTACACCCTGAAAATTCTACTGACTGAGACAAATCTCACATTTCTGTGTGACTTCTCTTGCTACATATCACAAAGCTATAAGAGTGTGATGTGAAAGTGCCAGGGAAAAGTGCTGGTTTATGATTTATGTCCTCTACAGAATAGCTAGCTAGAAAGTTCACTAAGTCCCTGTTTCCAGATAACAGCTAACATACATATTAAATTCAATCTTCAGTTCAAATTTTCCTTACAAATGGCTGAAACCTGCTCTATAACCTGTCCCGGTCTGCCAGTAGAAAGCAGATGCTACCAAAGAAAGATATTCTGTATAAACTTTGCTGTTTTACAAGTTTATATTACAGCTGGATTCTTCTGTCTCTCAGTTGCTTTAGCCACTGGAGTAACAGACAGTTACTGCTGTGTTCATCAAAGACATCACAAACTGCCCCACGCTGTTACAAGAGATTCAGTTCCATACCTGTGGAAAGAGATCATACAAGATTTACTGTAATCACTGTGTGGCCAGACCCCTTCCTGACAGTGAGGATACCAAGAAAGGTCCTCCCAGCAGCCAGCCTGCCAAATATTCAGCACACAAATAAAAAAGAGGCAGCCCCCTGATCCCCTCAGTGGATACCACTTGTGGTAAGAGAAGACAGAGGCGGTATCTGATGTAAAATGTGGGAATAAACAGGTAAATAATAAAAGGCAATAGGAAAAAAAGAAAAAAAAAAGAAAAAGAAAAAAAAGAAAAAAAAGGAAAAGGAAAAGGAAAAGGAAAAGGAAAAGGAAAAGGAAAAGGAAAAGGAAAAGGAAAAGGAAAAGGAAAAGGAAAAGGAAAAGGAAAAGAAAGAGAAAGAAAGAGAAAGAGAAAGAGAAAGAGAAAGAAAAAGAAAAAGAAAAAGAAAAAGAAAAAGAAAAAGAAAAAGAAAAAGAAAAAGAAAAAGAAAAAGAAAAAGAAAAAGAAAAAGAAAAAGAAAAAAAGCAGAGCTTGAAGCCTGAAGTACAAAACTTTTTTTTTTTTTTCCCTTGTTCATGTCATCACATACAATGACCTTTTTCTTGCAGTCTCCTGCTGCAGTTTCCAAGGAGGAGCTGCAAAGATTACCCTTTTCTGGCTACATTTGTTGTACCACCTTTACATTGCATTTCCTGAATTCTCAACATCAGTCCCAACGCACAGGAACTGGTATCATCACTAACAAATCACAGAAGCACTAATCCAAAAACTCCATTAAATTACCAGTCAGTCAGTTACCCAGCTCATGGCAAACTTTGCATTCTGAGAGATTTGCTGATTGTGTATAAATTCACCTCTGCGTAACGTTTACAACAATCCAAGGAGTTCCACAGGTCACCCAAATCCACTTTCTGCTTCCACTCACACTCTTACCTCCCTTTTGGCACAGGTCTCATGGCCAGCTCTTTGACAAAGAGCCATGTTCCTTGTTGGAGCAAGGAAGTTCATGGACTCAAAGGCCTTGGAGAGGGAGGTAGATGGGGGAAGCAGGGGGAAGCGTTCATTTTCCTCTACGACAGCAGAACTAGCCTGTTCTGAATGAATGTTTAACTGCAGGTGACCATCCTGCCCACCTGAAAAATAAGTGACTTATCATGGGCCATCATTCACTATGGGCAAGATTTTGTGCACAAGTGCGTGATGCTTTGTATATCACACTGAAATGAGAAAAGGAAATTAAAGGAATGAGACTGCTCTACAGATGAGCTCTCTGGAATGCCAAAAGCACAATAAGGTGAATAAAAGGTGGTGTGTGCTTCCATGGGGCTGGGAAGGGAAAAAAAAAAAAAAAAAGAGAAGGTACCCTGGCTGAAATTTGTTGCAATGATGTGACATAGGCCTTTGAAACTAGGCATTCATTGCCCTTAAATCCTCTTCCAAAAACTCAGTCCTTGGTAAAAGATTCAAATTGCAGATTTAATGGAGGCAGCACATTGTGCGCAGCTAGAAAATGTATTATGATTAGATGGAGCTATAACTAAGTTCATACATACAGATAGACACATTCTCCACCTGGGTAAGTGTGTCTACATTATATTCTCGTGAATGTAATGAACCCCCTGCAAAAATCATTAATGAAGGACAAAAGGAGTAAATTGATTGCTGGTATTATCTCTAAAAGAGAAGAAATTACTGAATTTCAGAGGAACAAGTAGCTGTTAGAGCAGCCAAATGGTACATATTATTTTCAGTCAGATTAAGCAGTCAAATTTGGGACAGTCTGCTAATGTCTAAAAATTTATATGGAAAATAATTCTGGGGAGAAAAAAAAGAATCAAGACTGCTATTATGCTAATACCCAAGTATTACTTGGAAACTGTGGTTACGTGCTTAAACCAGATTTTTAAGTCAAGGCAAAGTTATCAACACAAATCAGAAAAATGAAGTTATATTCTTCTTACTGAATATAATCCTGCCCAGTTTCACTGCTAGATGATTTATTTCAGCAAAGATAGAAGATTATAAGGGACATCTACACTGGAAATTCATAGTGCTGCTTTAGCAGGAATAAACAAAGATCTAAGGTACAGCAGTGACTCCAATTTTAATAAACCCTTGAACTGATGTCCTATGTAACATAAACATGGATGCACAGCCTGAGTTGCAGATGGATCTCATTCGGCTTTGTATTTGTAGATAATTTCCTCTTTGCACCGAAATATTACAATTTGCACCAAAATTACTGTAGGTACAAAATGAGGGACCAAAGCACAGTAGAAGAGTATCAGTGTGTGCTCTGTGACAGTAAATTAAAATTCCACGATTTTATCTATGATATTAGTAACTTGAATGCAAGATACCTAGTACGTTAGAGATTAAGTTGCATGTTTGTGAGCGGTCATTGTGGGGAGATGTGAGGAAAAATAAAAAAAAAAAAAAAAACAAAACTCTGTCTCTCCAGAGCAATCAACTTTGTGGCACTGTTTAGTGGTTTGGCTTGGTTTTTTTTTTGTTTGTTCGTTTGTTTTGGTGTTTGGTTTTGTTGTTGTTGTTGTTCTTCCCAGTTTTGTTTGCTGGCTTATGGTAATGGGGCAAAAACAAATGTACTCATCAGCAATACATTTTTGCATTCATGTTTTTGAGAATGAACCCACTGTTTGCAGGATGGCTTTTAATGGAGAAGGGCTGAATAAACAAGGCAATTTTTTTCACATACAGTTTAACAAGAAAAGATAAATACTTCTCCACAATTCCAATAGAATTTTAAGCCAACTCTCATGCAGAATTCTCCAGCTGCATAAAATTGGAGTTCAGTACGTGAGCTTTGGTCCTCAGGAATACCAATTAAAGTGGGCTGGAGTCCCTTCACAAATTCCTACAGAGATACAAAAATTAGTGAAAACTGAAGTCCAAAATAACTGTCTTTAGCTCATGCTTTATACATATCAAAGTCTGTTTACTTAAATTTACCTGTGGGAAACTAACTACTGTTATATCACTTCCCCCCCCTTTCCCATGCCTTATTACATTTTCTTATACCATCTTAATCTCAAGCCTCACTTCCAGAAGTCCCAGACTGGTAACGTGTTATTTCCAATTAGCCGAACCAATCATTTCACATCAGACGAATCCTTATTTCACAAAGTGTTCCAAATCTTTAATCAGACTTCAAAAGTATGTCTATAATCAGTTTCTTCAAGATAACATGAAGGGAGAGGTGAAACAGAAAATGGATTGTTAACATAGATTTTCACCTGCTTAAGATGCAACAGGAGGTAAAATTCAGACATAAATCTGTTGGTCCTAAAGCAAAACATAGATCATGTTCAGTAACTCAACAGCATGTCCATGTAAGCACTTTTTTTAATGCATATATGATTGCAAACGGAAATGCTGAGATTAGAAAAAGGAGCAGGATGACATTTACTTCTACTACTTACTAAAGATAGTGTGTTTCTAATTCAGTCTTCCCCATATCTCCAACAGCATGTGAAAGCTGATGCAAACTTTGAAATAAAAAATTACTCATGCAATTATTCCATTTCTTGTTCATTAAATCTTTTTTTTTTTAGGGATACAACAACATTAGTGTTACATACTAGAAAGCTTTGTCTTTGCTCACACAAAGGTACTCCAGTCTTACAAAACTACTCTACAGTAGAACTAAAATAGAAATTTTAAGATCCTTATACACTTGCAGGAAACTAGACCAAAACAAGGTGGATATACGGTATAATTGCCATGATTATTCTTTTTCATTCTTTTACTTACCACATCATACCAATAGTAAATTTAGAATAGAATAACTTGGTTTCAGAGTACCTTACCTATCTTTTAAGTTTTTTATTAAATGTTTTTACTATGTACATGCAAACACTATTTGCACATTCTTAAGGAAGGTAAAGTAAGAAAAAGCAGTAATTCAAGGTGTTATAAAACAAATGAGGTAACAATGAACAAAGAACCACTGATAATCATGAAACACTATACTGACTTCACTCACTATTTCCAGATTTTTCTGAGCATCAAGATGTTTGGAAACACATTTCTGAAAAGATCTTTTTTTTTTTTTTAATCTTGGTAGGGAAGAAATACCATGATACCAAACTCTGTAAGTTAAGCATTTGCCTTAGAGCTTGAGGGGTTTGGCAGCAGTGGGGTTTGTAATTAATAGTTAAATACTTTCCAGTCCCTGAGGACTTAGCTGATTTATAGTATTTCAGTGAATAAACAGAACATTACCTAGCTATAGCACATTCTTCCCTACCTTGCATTTTTTTTTTTCTATAAGATTTCATCAAAACAGCTGAATCTAACTTTGTGCCTGACTGATTCAGGATAGGAAAAATTATTAACCTGCATTATAAGTGGTCTGTATGCAGAACAAAAGTAATCCCACGCACTAATATGTGATCAATATCTGACTCATCAGTGCAACTCCCTTCAAAACGTTCAGAGGTCTGGCTCATGCTCTTAGGAGATAAACAACTTAAGCCTACAAAGAATAGCTTTCCCATTTCAGTTTTCTTTCGTTTGTTTAAAAGCCTTACAGTTTTCTACTTTATAATAAACACTTCTACAACCTAAGTAGTGTTAATAGAGTGACATTGCTCCTTTTTTACGGACACTTCAAAAGAAGCACAGCATGCAAGAGACTCCTGAGTGGTTTAAACAAAGTTTGAAAGTAAGAACAGAATAAGCGATGTCTTAGTCATTCAGTACAATAAATCTGTCCTCACCACATAAATCACTAGTTTATCCTTGCCACCATTTTGATTTATGGTAGATGAAAAAGACAGAAACGATGAAATTTAACTTTTCACAGTAATGTGTTTTCCAATCCACTACATACAAGAGCCTTAAAACCCACATGTTTGTTTTCATTATTGTTTTCATTATAACCTGTAGAAACACTTTAATCTGTGCAGCTTCTAATACGGGTATATTTAAGCTCAGATTCAGTTGCCATATCTCTGAGATTCACTACATGTCAACTGAGCTGTACTAATATGCCAGGCAGCCAGAGGATCAAATGTTTTCACCTAAATCTAATTGTTTGAATGTGGTTGGAATAATCCTGTATATGCAATGTAGAACTACTGCATGCCTTGCTGGATGGTAACTCAATAAGATATAGTAGCTTGATTACGTGACTAAATCCCCTGATTTAAAAACAATATTAATCCAGTTCAACTAATCCTCATTACACTATTCTCTGTTGTTATTTTGTTGTTATTTTTTGCTAAGTATTCGATTACTAGCACCAGAGAGCCATGTAACTGCATACAAAGAAAACAGCCCTTGTCTCAAAAAGCAAGCATATGACAACGGGAACGGTCTCAGTGAAATCAAGACCATACCTAAATACCTAATGGATAAATTCTCGAGACCCCACCTGCAGTACTGCATTCAGCTCTGGGGCCCCCACCACAAGAAGGACATGGAGTTATTAGAATGAGTCAGAGGAGGTCCACAGGGATGATCAAAGGGCTGGAGCACCTCTGCTATGAAAACAGGCTGAGGGAGTTGGGGTTGTTCAGCCTGGGGAAGAGAAGGCTCCAGTCAGACCTTAGGGCAGCCTTCCAGTACCTAAGGGTGGCCTGCAGGAAAGCTGGGGAGAGACTCGTTGTCAGGGAGTGTAGGGATAGGACAAGGAGTAATGGTTTTAAACTGAAAGATGGTAGGTTTAGATTAGATATAAAAAGGAAATTCTTTACTCAGAGGGTGGTGAGGCACTGGCACAGGCTGCCCAGAGAAGCTGTGGATGCCCCATCCCTGGAGGTGTTCAAGGCCAGGCTGGATGGGTCCTTGGCCAACCTGGTCTGGTGGGAGGTGTCCCTGCACATGGCAGGGGGCTGGAACTGGGTGGTCTTTAAGGTCCCTTCCAACCCAAACCATTCTGTGATTCTGTGAACGCAAATCAAAACCTGCCTTCTAAACAAGAAGAGAGAGAAAAAGAAATCTGGAGGCTATCCAACATACAATTGCTCCACGTATTAAACTACATTTACCAAAAGCACATGTGTAACAGGAATGCACTACGAAAGCAGAGCTGGTTCTCTAAAAGCAATTGCAAAAAGATAGGAAGAAAAAGCAAAACAACTGCAAGGCCAGTTTGAAGAAGAATAGCGTGATTACTACCCTACATTACAAAAACTTCAGAAATATATGGCTCCTATTAGCTCCCAACTAAAAGAAAATGACTGCAGTAAAGAGCGACAACTCCAGAGTGACAGTGTTACAGTTCAGAACAATTCTTCAGATTATATTAACCAACATAGCTCCAGTTTATATCAGTGGAAGATCATACAAAGTGCCCAAGAATATTAATGAATTGTTCACTGAAAACATATTCTATTACAAGTAACTCCTTCAATTATTAGTTGTTGCTTTTTTTAAAGAACACAGAAGCATTTAGGTACACAGCAGACATATGACAAAACAATGACAAACAAATGGCAGGAATAACATTTTGATGTAGTTCTATTGAAAAGACAACTCCTCCACTCTTGGAATAATCTCATAAAAACCCTTTCATTAAATCACTCTTTCATACTAACCGATTCCTTTTCAATGCAATTTAAGCTCATTAACTTAAACGAGCACTATTACGTGTGCAATAAAATAAACATAAGTACTGCTTTTATGCTTCCCTACCAGGTAAATCACCCCTTCAAAGATATTATAGTTCTATCTGTCGCAGAGTAGTTAAACAGACACATTTAAAAGTTGATGCTGGTTACTTTCTTTTTACTTGGATGAGCTGGTCTCTGAAGCAGAAAAAAAAAAAGTAGTCTTCAACTCTTTTTTTTCCCCCACTTACAAGTGTTTATATTTTCTCTCACAGAAATGGGATAAATGACACAAAAACAACAAAGATGTCCTGTTTTCAGCATGAGACACTAATGAAATCATTAAAAGCAGCTGCAAGAAATCCTCAAGCGTTAGACCAAGCTGTGACCTAGGGCATAGCATCACTATCAGATGTGTATTTTCATGATCAGATTTCAGCTGGTGCCTATTATTTCTCCTGGTTGTCCAAACAATTGTCTTTTATAAGCAAGAATGTTTTATCAGAGTGTGATATGCAATCTATTCTGCCTTCTCTTGCACCATATATAAAAAGGCACTCAGACAGCTGAAGATTAGCTAGTAAAGACATTTGATCAAAACATGGATTTTTTTTGGAATTGATATTTTCTTTTATGAAAAGAGCCAGCGCAGTTACCTAATGTCACCCCTTTCTTTGTGGAAGGTAATGTAAAAAGAAAGGTAGATAGGAGTTGAAGAAATGGAAGTTTGAGTGAAGCCATATGCAATAGTCCATGTTTCTGCTTACACGGATGGTAACTACTGAATTTGTTTCTGTTATGAAATTTATAAGCAACCATCAGATGAAATTAAAACATAGCTTAATGCTACAGCAGGTTTAGTTATATCTCTGGTCTATCTGAAGAGGTGAAAATGTATTTTTAATCTTCATATGTTCAGAAGCGGTAAGATCATGATCCCACTACTTCAGTGAAGATGCACAGCAACAGCTCTGCAACATTAATGTCAGTTTCTGAAGATCTCAGAACCACCATTTCCTTTGGTCTGCTGTATATGCACATTCTTGTTTATGCACAGTGGAAATGAGAAATTAGGAATATCCTGAGGATACTCTGCTATGCCTTGTATCACATCTTAGGTTGACAATGCTGCTAAAGACTTACACTCTTCCTCATCAAGACATCAACTCTCAGGCTACCAGATTTGAGCGTTGGGAGAAGTGACAGCACACTGTCCTAGTTCATTTCCAATAGTGACAAGAGAATTTTCTATGATACAGTTAAATGTGCGAAATGGTCAAATGCTTTAAAAAGTGAAAGTGTTTTGTTGGTGGTGGTGCTTTGTTTGTTTTTTAAAGAAAATGAGGTACTTTGCTTTAAGAAAAATTTTGAAATATAACCAAAATTCAGCTAGAAGGAGCAGTAACAGAAAACTTACCATCTTGTGGATGTTGAATGCCCGTCGACTTCAGTGGTTTTGCAGCAGGTCAGAGAACATAACTGCACATTTGAAAAAGTCGTTGCAACTGGAGTAATTCTGCATCTTGGTAGGGAAGCCAAAGACTGAGAGTACTTCAGGACTGAGCTACTGTTTCGTTGCTAAAGATGGTGTCTCAAAGTTTCACTACAGTGAAAAGAAAATCTTGACTGGTCGCTTTTCTGTGCAGCAAGAATTTCAGTTCTGGCACTCGTTACACCCAGTACGCTTGTTAAAACATTTACATTATTTCAAGAAATGCCAGTCACTGTCAGCAGTCAAGAAGAAATGAGATGGAATGCAGCTAGTCATGCTTTTTACATCAACTAAACCACCAAACACAAATGTTTCCCTTTTTCATTAGGCAAGGTGATAGAAGTCAGACTAGAACTGAATCAGCCTTAACTTCATTATCTTTGGAAGTTATATTAAGAAACAACACTATCACTGTAGTACAGACCTCCTATAGTCTCTGTGGCACAGATTACAAGGGTTTACACATAAACATTTCTTGCATGAACTGATTAATCTGCTTAAACCACAGAGAAAAAGGAGGAATTATTTTGAAGGAAATCACTATTATGATAAAGTCACAGAAACCAACAATATAGTAGTGTTTTTTTTCCTTAACAGAGCACTTCTAAACTACACAATATGTTGTAGTTTGTAACACACTATGTAATTGCATCGGAGTCCCAATATTGTGTCTTTTTTTTCCTTTTTTTTTTTTAATAAATACAGGGAGTAGAAGATTTTGTCCTAAAGTGACTCCAAAGAACCCAAAAGATCATGCACATAACTCCAATTTTCCATGAACAGTTCATGTTAGATAAACTACATCAGATATGCATTGATTCTGAAGCAACCGAATGCCACCTACGCTCAGTAAGAGCGGCTGTCAACTCAGCTGTTCTGATGACTGGGACTCTAATTCATAGGCCAATAAGAGAGGCAAGTGGCTAGGTTCAAATCAGACAGAAGGTTAGAACACACAAAAAGAAACAGAACAAATGGGAATTTGAAGAGATCTCCTAATATATTAGATAGGTGATTTTATTGACAAATGCATTACTGTCGCATTGTTCATATCCATGACTTCCTGTCTACCTTTTAAATCCTCTACTAGAACATATTTAAGTAATTTCTTTCTGGGAAAAAAAAAAAAAAACATTTAACAAAACCTGTCAGAACATGTTATTTACCAATAACACTAATGAATTGGAAGGGAACAGCATACATGCTGTTTTACTAGTAGGTTGTATTGGGTTTATGTGGCAGGGTTTTGGTAGCAGAGGAGCTGCAGTGATGACCCCTGTGAAGAACCCAGCGACTGCCCTCCATGTCAGCTCAGTGCCAGCTTCAGCCAGCTCCAAAAGGGACCTGGCGCTGGCCAGAGCCAACCTGCTGAGCAACACTGTTTGGGCCTCCGGGAGAGCATGTTTAAGAAAAGGGAAAAAAAACGCTGTGCAATAGCAGCTCCGAGAGAGAAGTGAGAAGCAGCCCTGCAGACCCCAAGGTCAGTGCAGCAGGAGGGCAGGAGGTGCTCCAGGTATGCAGCAGAAGTTCCCCTGCAGCCTGTGGAGAGGCCCCTGGTGGAGCAGGCTGTCCCCCTGCAGCCCATGGGTCCCACATGGAGCAGATCTCCACGCTGGAGCCCATGGAGGAGCCCCCGGTGGAGCAGGTGGATGTGGCCTGGAGGAGGCTGCGGCCCATGGAGAGCCCCCGCAGAAGCAGGCCCCGGGCCACAGCTGCAGCCTGTGGAGAGGAGCCCACACGGGAGCAGGGGGTCTGGGGGAGCTGCCGCTTGTGGGGGACCCGTGCTGGAGCAGTTTGCTTCTGGGGGATGGACCCGTGGTAGGACTCATAGTAGAGAATGTCTTGAAGAGCTCTGCCTGTGGGGAGCCCATATAAGATCAGTTCCCGTGGGAGGGACCCCACGTGGAGCAGGGCAGAGTGTGACCATGAAGGATCTGCGGAGACAAGTGTTAGGGACTGACCACAGCTGCCATTCCCCCCTCCCCTACACCGCTCAGGGGGAGGAGTGGAAGAGGGTGGATTGGGGGAAGGTGTTTGAGTTTGCTTTTAGTTACTCCCTGCTCTAGGCTGCTAGTGATAGGGAATAAATTATATTAATCTCCCTAACGCTGAGTCTGCTTTTCCCATGAGGGTAACTTATGAGTGATCTCCTGACTTATCTCAGCCCATGAGGCTTTTTTTCATCATATTTTCTCACCCTGTTCTGATAAGGAAGGGGAGTCAGAGAGTGGTTGTGGCGGAGCTTAGGTAGCCATCAGTGTGAAACCACCACACAGACATAAACGTGAATGCTCTCACAAAAGCTTCTTCACAGTATGGCTCTCACAAGAAGAAACTTTATTAACCACAATTAAAATGTGCCAATAAAATAATTATTCCTAAAAATAATTTCGATATGCCCAGTACCAGGAACAGACTAACCATGTTATGTTTCAACAGAGAAAAAAGACAACATAATTATATCACATCTCTCTTTAATCTCATCTATGCCAATTAAAAAAAAATGCCATTGCACTTGTTACTGAAAACTGAAAGATACAAAACTTGCAGGAAACACTATTTAGTCATTTGCATCAAATCTTAAACATGAAAAAATTATTATTATATTTTTAATGCAAGGAAATTAACAACCCAATTACATCAGTAGTTTGTTCCATACCAGTTATTAACCTTTTCATGTGCTTACGTAAAGCACCAGACTGACTATGAAATACTCTTTGGTTTTCTTCCAGCCATACCAACTCAACACAGACTTTACCCTCTGAATCTGCATAGTCTGTGGTATAGACACAACCCACGTAGTCATAAAGGCTGGATGCCTTGGAAGACAGTTTCCATGCAGGACTGGGGCACTGAAACACCAGAAGGGCTTTCGAGTTTTCATCCAAGAGAGTAACATCCATCATATAACAGTCCTACAAACACAAACATAGGAGATTACTTTCCTATGCCATGGCACAGTGAGTTCTGTCCCTGAGTTTAGGGAGAAATCACTAGGTTCAACCAGACAGGCAAATTTTGGTATGAAGCTAAAATACAAAAATATAATTGATAGTGTTCTGCTGCCTATTGCAAGTCAACAGATACTTAGATGTTTCTTACAGAAATCAAAAGTGCATCTACAGGCAATTAAAAACTGTCTTGCCAAACAGAAAGTTGCACTGCCAGCCTAAATCAGACATTTTTTTCTTGCAGATTTTTTAAGCCTTGAAAATCTGTGGTTCAAATAATTACTTACCTCCCCATTCAAATAATGGTATCCTTTCAATATGAGAATACTTAGGTTTAAACTAAGGTACTAAACTTCTGTGAATGCAGCAATGTTTGCAAAAACATTCAAGAGACAAGCCTAAGGCAGCCAAAAAACCACAATTACTCCTATACGCCAGCTGTAAATGAAATGCCACTTCTCTGAATGGCTGCAAGCATCAGCTCCCAGAAAGGTATTATTAATACATTGTCTTCTCCTCCAAATAATTAGTTCTGTTAAAAAGTGTTGCAAATAAACATTCTCAACACTACACAACTACATCACTTTCAAAGGCTAAATCAGGTGGCAATCTTTGGCCACTTACAAAGTGAAGTTTTCAACATATGTGCCTTAAAAGCATACAGGCTGTATATCAACTGTTATAGCAGTTATTACCTATTCTACCTGTTCTGAAATAAACAGTCAGACGATATAATTACATTATATATATATATATATATGTATTACTCCTAGGAGTATAATTTGTTCCAAAGCATAACAAAGCAACATCACACATTCCATGCCAAGAAAGAAATGTGGAATGCTTAGTATTTCACAGTATTATATAGCTGTGCTTCTGTAGCTTTAACAATTATTTATACATACTACTGAAGTTTAATCAAACAATACCAAGCAGATGGCAAAACCTTAAAAAGTAGTGTGACCTATAAAGTTTTCCTAAGTTTATTATAGCCTATGCTGCAAATATACAATTCAAACCAAATCTGATGATCATTTAATAATTTATATGACCTATAAATATACTTGAAACAAAGTAGTCTTAAGTGAATTCTGTGGAAGAATATGTACTGTATAGGATCCATCGCCCTACTGAGATGGTGTTACTGTGTTCTAGTCGCTGCCAGCTAGGCAGAGTCCTTGTTCCTCACTGTGTAAAATTTGGTGGGTATCTTACACAGTGGGTCCATGTTTACAAAGTGTTACTGAAGGTTTCAAGAGGCTCAGAAGATACAGTGTCTTCTGGGATAGCCTTAGCAATGGGACTGGGTAGGTCAGGTTGATGGTTGGACGTCATTATCTTGAAGATCTTTTCCCACTTAGAAGGTTCTATAATTCTATGGTTCTAAGAGCTACTATTTTTTGGTCTGAGATCTTGCATTTCAAAGGCCAATTGTGAACAGTAAAGCAGGGTGGCCTTAAGCATTTGGTGAATCTTTTTTTCTCTACATATATCCAAACACTTGGTACTTCAATTTCCATAAAATACACAGAAGTGCCAGAAAAAAAAGCTTCTTTTCCTGGAAGTACCAGAGAAAATTCAAATAAATTCAAAATAGTGTCATATCTGTTCCTGTCACTGATTTTATTTGGCCTTCACATGTTTTAAGAGTTTTAGAGATTTATGTCAAAAGCTAAATTGAATTCTACCCACAGCTGTATGTGTTGACATGAGCAAGCGCTCACCATAAAATGAGGGGTTTTAACAAGATTGAATATGAATTTAATTTTTTTTCCTAAAAGCAAATATATCAGTAGAAACTTATGCTGCAAACACACAGGACAGAGCTAAACTAGACTGCAGGCTTAGCTCTCTGTTTCCTCTGACAGTTAATTTCCCAGACTTTTATATGATACTTATGATTATTTCTGTGGAAGAAAAAAAAAATCCTGCCTAGCAGCTGTAAGAATCACCTAATTTCCTGATATCTGCCCGCAGAGCAACAAGAATTCCTATATCTCATCATACACTTTTCAGCAAATGAAGCACATTATATGCCAAGATCCCACTAAATTTAAGCATGTGTATAGGTCAAATAAACTTAATGGGATATAAAAATAAAAATAAGTTCAAGTGAAACTTTTTCAGAAGCCTAGAAAGAAAGCATCTATTCCGCATTATGGTTCTCACTGAACATTCATAGCCATTAAGAAAGAGTGTCAAACAATTATTTTAAAAGCATTTTCTTGTTAGCTTGAATTCCTTCTACTTGCCAACATACAATAGTCTTATTAACATACACAGGGAAAGGATTTGTTGTTCTTTGGAAACAAACACCTACCACGAAACAGCCTGGTACAAACTGAGATGGAAAAAATGCAAGTGAACTAGCTGTCAACAAGGAATGTGAGGAAAAAAAATGGTACAAGTAATTAGAGAGGGAAAACTGAATGGAAACTAATTCAAGCTCAACAGCAAGCAGTTGATGCTCCCTACAGATACACGTAGGTTACTAGTTTTAAATGATAAATTTTATATTCCTTGTTGCACAAGACAGCTGGTTGACGCTGTAAACTATAAAACAAGTATGTTAATGCCTGTGAGCAAATATTATCAGACAGTATTTCATTTCACCCTAATGCAGGATTAGAAAGAAGGATAACTTTCTTAATTGTTTTGCTCTTTTCAAGTAGATGCAGAATCAACAAAATCTTGAACAAAAGTTGAACAAAATCTTGAACAAAAGTTGAACAAAATCTATATTTTTTTTTCAGTAGTGCTTATATTACTTTTATTAGTAGTTTTGGTACTTGTGAAATACCCATGCAGCTGAAGTACATTTAAAAATACGTGCCTTCACTATTGCAAATCTACAGAACTACTCTTAATCTTCTTAAAAATCATTCTTTTAGGAATTTTATAAAGGAGAACAAGTAAAAAAACTCCTCTATAATACCAACTTTTAACCCAGGCAACCCCATTTGTATGAGTCAAGAGCTAGGTTCTGACTGTGGGATGTGGGCTGCAATCTCTGCCTGTGTCCACTGGCATTTTAATATTCTTCAACAGTTTCTAACTTTCATTGCACATACACACAACAACAGAACGGCACAGTATTTCCCTGGGGGTCACGATGTATCGCATGCAAGGAAAAAAGAAAAGGCACATCTGCAGTACATTTTTGTCCAGTGCCTCCAGGCAATGCTGGTCAAACACAAAACATTTTCAGCAAGTCGAAAAGCACTGCAGTCACCATCACACATGCACAATGGATATCATGCAACAGATCCTCCAGAAACAGAAATAATTGAACTATTTTTCTCAACATTCACATGATTTTTACAATACTTAAATTCCTTTTATTTTTTCTAGGAGACATAACCTTCCACAAATAAAAACATTTTAAAAAACAGCATATTCAGGATGCATAAACATCATTCTAATTTTGAGATGAAGCATTTCCAGAACAAAAAGTATTTCTGACTGACCTTTACATTGCCTTTAAAGGCATCTGTTTCCCAGGATAAGCCAACTGTCCCAATAAGAGGCACATGCTTCGTATTATCCTTTAAGCTTACAACTTGTGAGCCTTAAATATCCATTTTCAATGTCACCTGAAAATAGTAACAATATATAATATTATACATCTGCAATCAAACCAGTCAAATACACTTTAAAATATTCTCCCTCTGCAACTTACTTGCCACCTGCTCACCTGTTGAGGAACTCTGACATACACCAACAGCTAGCTATCCAGTACATTATGGAGAACTTAAGTCAAATTCAGGGCTTTGATTTTGTGATCCACAGTAGAAGCAGCAGCTAAAATAATTTTGATTTGCGTATAAAAATCTGAAGGTCACCAAAGGACTTACACACGGATGCAAGGACTACATTCCGTATTTAATACTTCAGTCATATGCCACCAGTGCCTCCATCGCCACCTGCCCCCAAAAAGTTAAACTCAAACATATAAAAACATGAAGTAAATGCTGAAATACCTTCCTCCTGCTTCCTCCTGCCTCCCCCCCCCTTTATTTTTTAATTTCTCTGCTCTGTCTGGTTCTTCAAATAACCCTACAAAACAGGAAACAAGGACAACAATCAGTCCTTCCTGGAAAGCATATTGGGTCATTTAAACTGACAAGCACTAAACCCTGATTTGAATCTGGTTTTAAATAATGATTTTTTTAAGCTTCCTTTCTCTTCTTTCACAGAATTATTAAAATCACTTTATTATTATTATTATTAAACGTAAACTATTTCTTTGCTATGTCCTCCTCCCCTCCCAGAGAGAGACTGACTTTTTCTTTTTTTTTTTCCTCCTGCTATTGGAAGAAAATTAAACAGGCAATCCAAAGGTCTACTTATAGTTTGGGGTATATCAAAACAGCAAGATCTCTGATTACAAAAAATGCACCCCATCATGACAGAAGCAAGTTTCTTAGCAGAACTTCCCTTCAACAAACTTATTTGAACAACAGATACTAACTCTCTTCAAATAAAGATGGAAGGCACTAGGGACTTGAAAGGGGAAAAAATGGGGGGGGGGGGTCAGGGAACAGAACCAAAAAATAACTAATACTCGCATGAGGCAGGTAGAAGGGAAACAAGGCATTCTCACAAAGAAAAAAAAAACAGCTTGTTACGATCTAGTAGCAGTCTCCAGATGATAACTGAAGGAACTGGTTTAAGATACAAGTAGCAAAAAAGCATAAAAGAGAGAAGTTGTTTGCCCATGGTTCTCCATCGATAAAGCCTAGTAGCAGCAAGAGGCTGAAGACAGAAGCAACATCAAAAAGGCAAAAAGCCTTTCCCTGGTGGCTGCTGAAGGCAGACTGCTAGAGGCAAAGTGAGAGAAAAAGACTGAGCCCATAGTTTACCACAAAAGCCAGAAATTTCTCTGAATTGGTACTGTGGGACCAAGCAACACCCATGAGATGCCCGACCACAGATCAATGCTGGAAAAGACATCACTCAAGTAGGGAGACCAAAGAATACTTACTGTGTGGGGAAAGCAGCTCAGCACATGACAGGGACAGAAGCAGCAGATAGCTCAGTACCGACACTGTCTAGAACAGGAGTGTGAATACAGTCGAACCATCTTGACTATGACCAGAATATATTTGGTGTGGTTGAAGGAAAATCACGGAATTGTTGAGGTTAGAAGGGACCTCTGGAAGTCATCTTGTACGACCCCCCTGCTCAAGCAGCGCCACCTACAGCAGGTTGCCCAGAATCTTGTCCAGCCAGCTTTTGAATGCCTGCAGGTAGGGAGACTCCAAAACCTCTCTGGGCAACCTGTGCCAGTGCTCAGTCACCGTAAAGCAGTGCTTTCTGATGTTAAGATGGAGCCTCCTGTAACGCAGTTTGTGCCCATCACAGGGCACCATGGAAAAGAGCCTGGCCACATCCTCTTTGCACCCCTTCGGGTATTTATAAAGATCGATAGCATTCCCCTGGAGCCTTTTCTCCCACTGGCTGAACAGTCCCATCTCTCTCAGCCTTTCCCCATACTGGAGATGCTCCAGTCCCACCATTATCTTGGTCAGACATTCTCTAGTAGCTCCATGACTCTCTTGTACTGAGGAGCGCAGAACTGGCCACAGCACTCCAGGTGTGGCCTCACCAGCAGAAGGGGAGGAAAGAACAAGCAGAATTCACTTCCAGGATCCAGCTCAATGTGCAAAAAAGAGGTGTTAAGTATGGGTGATACCTACCCATATGGTTCAGTTCCAAACTTCAGTAAATCAAATCCAATGACAAGATTTCATTCAAGATGAATATTCAAGCTTTACAAAGAAAACATTAAGAGCCTGAACTTAAAGATGAGCTTTTACACAAGAGATTTTAAATGACATCAGGCAACAAGCATTTTTTTCCAAAGAGCTATTCAGTTATCTGTAATTCAGATTTGAATGGATGCAGCTATTCTTCTCACTCAAAAAAAATGAAAGTTTTAATGGAATAAGGACAGATTGAAAAAAAAAACAACTCATACTACTAATAAATTAATGAAGCTAAGCACAACACTGTTATTGCACAATATTAGTAACATGAACTACTGCATTGCTAGATGGACCACCTGGCTACGATGTACGTTGGAAATTGCCTGTTGCCAATATTTCTCAACTCCAAGCCAGAATGGAAAGAGGCAATGCGGAACAGCAATCTGACAGCTAATTACACACGGGTTAGTTAACCCCATCTTTGTAACTTTTTCTTTTTTAATATAAAAGCTAGTCCTCATATCCATAAGAAAGAAAACGTACTACTAGAAGTTAGCAAGAATCAAAGTGCTAATTACTTACATGTCCCCTTCGTCATCCCAGTCAGATAAGAAAGAAAATGAAATTAAAGGGCAAAATCAAGCTATATTAAACATGGAGGAGGCAAATCGGACAGGGTTGCCTTCAACCTGATCTGTAATTTGTTTCATTGGTACCCTTATAATATTTACAGTTCAGAGTTTATGTGAGACAGGTAGAGCAGCAAATCAACAGCAAATCAACTTCAGTCAACACAGCTTAAAGGGAACAGGTACTTCCAAATAAAGGGAATACCAATATAGAGAACATACAACATGTAGTCAAACTTCAGGGGAAGAAATAATAACCCAATAGTTCACAGGGACTTATTTTTGCTAAAAGCCAAGCAAGGTTGATTTGCTAACCAAGCTTGTTGTAAGTTATAATTTGATTGTTATTTTCACAGATAAGGCTGTGCTTAATGCTAATTCTGATGGCAACAACAAGCCTTACCATGCTGAAATGGTCATTTAACTTTCCAAATCAATCTTCAAGGTCAAGCAAAAACATTCCAAATACGTAATGGGATATTTTGCAAACCAATCTTACAAGTGCTCTAAACACACAAAAATCACCCCATTACGTTTTGAGGGTACAGCACAACTGACATCAAACAGGAATAACACTGAGAAGCCGAAGCTTAAAGTACCATATAGTACCAACAAAGCTATACTTAAACAGGTGAAGCACTAGGTAAATATATTGCAAGAATGTTTATTAAAAACCTAGATAGTATTCATGATTTCTGGATGAGTCATATGAAAAGCTTGTCACAGCTTCCTGAAAACAAGAAAAGTTTTCTAATACATTCAATTTGAAAGCTTTTAGCATATTCACCCTACAGTATCTGTCAACAAGACCATATTAGCAATTCAGTTTAAATGGAAGGAAGCATAAAATGCTAAAAAAACAGCCAAAACAGGGTGCCAAAACAGCTAGCTACTGCAGTGCAAGTATTAAGAACAAAAAAAGTTCTGAAGTCATACACAGTCCATCTACTTGGTTCAATGAAGTGTGATATAACTTTTTTAATTTAATGCTCTGAATCTTGCAGAAAGAATTGAAAACAGAGCAGCGAGAATGAACACAGCAGTAATGGGCACTAACGAAAAGCAGACAAAAATAAAACTGAACTTGCACAAATAAATCAGTAGCTCTGTGGAATAACAAATGGGCTTTCCCTGGTAACCTAGCAGTGTCTATAGCTTCAAAATGTAAACAAATAAATAAGTAAAACCTCAGTATAATAACTCACAGTCGATCTGTCTTAGACTGTGAAAACTGCCATTGGCACATCACATTCATAATTTAAAATAAATGCGGATTGGGTAGAGAATTTTAAGAAATAGCAAGACTTCTCACTATGTCAGAAACCTCCACACTCCAGAGTCATCCGAGGGAATGAGACAAAGAGTGTCATTAAATGGAGCTTAAAAAACAAAGTGCAAACCATCAAATACAAGAAGATGGTTATTAATGTACAAGTATATGGAAGAAAAAAGACAACAGATGAGCTTGTTGCCTGCAGAACGGTGGCTTCAGCTGGCTGATGTCCTCTGAGAGCAGAATGCAGTGAGTGCTTCACAGAGTTAGAGGACACAAAATCAAAACAGCCCAGAAAAAAACAGTGATCATAAAACAGATTCTCTAACTATCAAAGTGAGATGGCATCACAACCTTAGGTCCCAGACATTTGCTACAAAAACTTGCCTAAAGATCAGCTTAATCTTTAACAGAAATAATTCCTAAGTGGGGAAAAAAAAATGATACCAACAAAGCAGGTGTCTCACATCTTGCTCTCTTGTGCAGCTGTACTGCTAGGAGCCTAAAATTTTCAATTTTATAGAACAAAATGTAACATTCACCTCAAAAACACAAAGAAACAAAAAAAAAAAATCCACCCACACCCCCTGGCCAGTTTACAGAAGAAATTATTCTTTTTCTGGGGGCATAAAGAGGACTTCTGTAATAACAACGTCTCAGGAGAGATTTCTGTTGCTACATGGCTAGAAATTCACTGAAGTTTTATCCTCATAAGTGTTCTCGTATTTCAAGCTTGGAGCTTCAGGGAATCTGAAAACATGCATGTTTCAAATTCAAAGGACTACAATGCTGCATACCAGCCTACGGTCCAAATGACAGTTCTATTTGTTACAGCACTGTGAAGCAGTCAAGCCTGGTAGCAGTGCCCTCTACTGTCCTCTTTAAAAACAGTATTTTCTGAAAACAAAAGGCTCATAAGTACTGTTGTTAGAAGAATAGTGGGAAGCAATAATTAATTTACGGTGTTTCATTTTTTAAGATCTAAGCGTTGTGAAAAATATTTAAGCTTGAATAAGTAATTATTTTCTGTATTCTGTATCAGTACTTTCACTATTGGGGATAGGGAAAGGACCAGATTTGATGGGACCTGCTATTTAAAAAAAATTCACTGAAAAACTGAATCTTATGCAATAAACGAGTAAGATTTATGTTTTCTACAGTTTTGCCATTCATGTAGTTGTCATTGGGGCACTAAGTTGTTCAGCAGGCATATTATATCATTAAAGCTCAGCTTTAACAAGCTATGGTATTTACTTATGAGCACACATAAAGACTTTGCATTAATTGCCACCAAGCCAGCTTCGCAGAATTTGTTGGCATAGCTGTATCTGCATAAGCTACAGGATGAAGAAATAAACAGAAAGCCCTCTGTCATCACATGAAGTTCTACTGTGAATGTAAGACGCCAGCAGAAGAGATCTCTGCTGATAAAGCTGATTCAGGATTGTAACAGTTACCCTAGGAGGACTTTTATTCTTAGAGCAACACTTGTACCCTGGGACTCTGCTGATAGTAAGACAGCTGTAGCGTAGCTGCAGGCAGGGCTGTGTTAAAGTCAAGTCAAAGAAAGATCATCCATATTTTTGGCGAAACCCTAGTGTATTAAGTTGGGTTGTACATGAACAATAAGGATGGCTAATGGTGTCTTATTAAAACAAAGAGGAACTGAAAAATGTCAGAAAGGTCAACCTTAAACTTGAACTAAATAAAAGCTATAAATCTTAAAGTCCACGCAATCTCCTACAGACATATTTAAATATTCAACCTGTCAATGTACCTAAAGTATACTTGAGAAAAATTCTACAAAAACATGTCCCCAGAATGTGTAGGGACAAATTCACTCTCCCTTACAGTAAATAAGTAGGTACGAACAGCTGCCCGCATGAAAAGCTGTGCTGCTGCATTATTACCTCAACACTGAACCAAACGAAAATATCCTGACAATTTGCAGATGGTATAGCTCAGGCCTGACGTTATGTTAATGTAATACAGGACAGACTTCATACAGAGCAAGCTTACAACACCTCACCACACACCATGCAGATATAAAGAAATAACAAAACAACAACAAAAAAAAAACATAGCTTACTCTAAAAATCCATTTCAATTTCTTCCCTTAGAAGAGAGAAACCGAATCTGAGAGGGGAAGCATAGCAGCAGGGATCATTTTAAAAACAGACATTACTGTTCTGTCAGCTCTACCTTTTCTGCAAAAGAGGCTCTTGAATGTTCCACACAGGTAAGTACAGCTTCCACTGTGCATATCGAGATGTAGGTCGTAGTCATGCAGTCCATATTCTGGGTCAACATCATCCAGTATAGGTTTGTTAGGTGGAAGGACATATTGACTTTAAGTAAAAAACCACATGGAATTAAGAAACAGGGAATGACTTAACAGAAAGAGATACAGTATGTAGCCTGCACTGAGAGGATCATTTTATGAGAGGTTATAGGAGGGGGGAAAAAAAACATTACAAAATACAAATTTTCATCTTTGCTAATGCTTTTGAAAGTCAAACATCTCCAGTTCATCATACTTCTTTAATAGTTTACTAATAAGCTCTCCAGTCTAGCCAAAGGCAGTAAATATGACAGTCAAATTTAAAAGGTAGATCTGTAAAACTCCAAAATATGGACTTGTTTACACAAATAAAAAAATGCATCATCTTAACTACAAATCTAAAAGCCAACTAACTAAAAGCTTCTCTAGAACATCAGTTATTCAATAAGTTTGTCTGTACCTAGCCTAATAAACTACTGCACACAAATGATCAGAAGAGCCCAAAGGCCAGAGGCAACTGAGCAACAAAACTCATCCTTTTTGTTACTGAGACTGCATTAAGTCTTACCTTCTGTGTGAAAAGAGTCATACTAAGTTACAGGAGGCGCATAAAACTACCACTAGCACATACAACTGAGCAGAAAGTTGAGGGGGTGGGATGAGCGGTAATTAAAACCCTCAAATCATTCTCTATGCTAAAAAAAAAAAAAAAACACTCATATTTTCAAACCATTTATAGTGTGTAAACAGGTATTATACACTGGAAAGCAAATAGCATAACAATGCCTAATAGCATAACAATGGCAACATTTTAGTATAAAAATACTTCTACATCTTTGTATACAGTTACCCTAACTTGTTAATATTGAACAAGAATGGTCAATTACTGCCTAAATACAAAGCTCTTATCAGCAACCAATTCTCATTTTAAAACCCAAAGTTTTACTCAAAAGGTTATCTTTATTACCCACAGAGGACGAAAAAAAACTTACACAGTAGCAGAACCCAAAGTGCTTCTCTCAAGAAGTAGATGATAATGAAGACTTGCCATAACCAAAGCAATTTCATTTTTTCCCTGAAAAGTTAATTAAAGTAGATGTATTTTCATTCAGAAATACTCTTTTTCACAAGGTCTTTCTGAGCATTAAAATTCATAGATAAATGCTGCTTATTACTCTGCTAGTTATTGTAATAATGACAGGATGATTTAACACGTGGGCAAATACTCCTATAACTGCAACTCTTTTCATGGGAGTACAGAATGTAGGTAAAAAATCACAGCATTTCTGCATTCTGGGGAACAGCAGGGAAACGCCGTGGCAAAAGTTATCAGCAAAAATCAATGAGTCTTACTTGTCCAGGTTCTACTTATCACCTCAAAAGGGATAACTAAAAATACGCAAACAGACCTTATTCCCAGCTGCTAAATACCTGAGCAGCAAACGTAAGGAACTATTTGTAAAGAGGGCTAACAGTGAGGAATACAGAGTTATTTAATAGAAATACTGAATTTCAAAGCAAAACCGTAGATGTCTTCACCAGATTATGTACTCCTGGGAAAAGGGTGAGACGTGCCTTCCATAGGCCTAAATGGTTCAAAGAAAACTTGAAAGCTCATTGTGAGAACTAAACAGAGCCAAAGGTATCTATTTACTTCAAGATCACAGAGTGCTATGATTTCAGCTCTTTTTTTTTTTTTAAGAAAAAATACATTTTTAAGTGCTACATTTTTAAATCCACAGACCAATGGTAAAAGTGTTCACTGTTGCCAGTCTATTAGACTCCTGAAAAGCAGGCAACTATTGTTTCCATCTCTCTGTGATACCCACACACAAATTTTTTTTTAGCTACTCCCATACTTTTGTAATGCAAAATTAATGCTATAAAAGATATGAAATAGGTTTATCAGTCACAGCGTCTCTCAGCCTTTCTCCATCCAAATAACAGAAAGCCCACATAACCTGTCCTTGGTTGTCAAAACTGCCAGCATCAACCATTTCTGTTATACTGCTAAGCTATGTGTAAAAACCAAGACGTCTGGCATTTATGATTATTACACCCATCTACAGTTAACTGCCTAATGTTACTCTGCCCACATGGAGAGTAAGAACAGCTGTGAAGAAAATTAAGCAGGAAAAATATACTAGAGTGAAACACTCGGTGGTTAACAATTTAGTGGAACTTTTGTCTGAACTATTTCCAGGTGCTGGAAGAGTTCTTTTTCCAAGCACCGGAAGAGGTAACACACTAACAAAGCAATAGGGACAGCAACACAGGGACGCCAGTCTACTAAATAACATCTGAATATCCAAAGGAAATGGTTGTTCAGTTATTGGAGCCCTTCAGAGATTGAGACAGTCAACAATAGGCTTGCACAGGTCAGCCAGCCCCAAGATTTCTAGGAAATGGACACCTTTAAGTAAGGGTGAAACATATATTCCTTCTGTGGTTTTAAACAATCCCTCTGGTAACTGTGTACATTTGAGGTAGCAAGGGTTTCCAGTTGAAAATAAGAACAGTTTGGAGCAACTTTCACAGGCTCCCTGAGACAAGTTCCTTGCCAGTGGCAAATAACATCATTAAACCTACCTCATTGCCATGGCTTGGGCAGCAAGGAAGGGCTGCCACCCCAGAATTCAACCCAAGAGCAGAAAGTTTGAGACAAACTTCCACAGAGCCTAACCGCACACGACTCCAGACACTTAGGGCCCAGTGTATCCAGTGCACAGATGCAGATTCCTTCAGAGCTGGATTCTGCTCTAGATGTTCTACACTGCTCTCTAAAGATGCCCATCTCTACATACAGCTTACAGACTGACCCCTGAACACAGACACTTCAGTTAGGCACTTACTACCAAGAACCGCATGTCCCCACAAGGGCACTATTTACAGCATTCCTTCTGCAGGCACAGGATACGATTACCTGGTGAGATAGACTGAAGGAAGCAACTAGCTTCCACGTTGCTTTGTGGGAATTTATCGCTTTGAGTAAAAGGGACAAGGCAAGCAATGACAACGGGGGGTAAGAAGCACCACCCTCCTCAAACTGTTCTATTCAGAACGTCCTTGGGATATCAAACTTTGACATGTGAAGACTGCAAAATAAATACAACTCATCACAGAAATAAAATCATTATAGTATCTAATATACTGATACATAACTGTTCTTTCACTTAGAAGATTTTTTGTTTGGAAAGTATGGATATGCCTGTGACAGCTCTTTAAAATACAAAAAAATCATCAATTTGCTGCCCCTACCTGTATTTTCCTGCTTTTAATTTAGACAAGATCTTTTAAATCCAAAGAGAAAAGAAAGATCAAAAAAAAAAAAGGGGGGGGGGGAGGAACAAAAAAAATATCAAGTCACAATAAAGTACAGAAATAAAAATGTTACTCTACCTTCCAAAGTCCTACTAAGAGTCCAGGATTCAGACTGAAGAGCTGGACAAGCTTATTGGCCCCAAGTGCGACATTACTTTCAGTCAGGTTAGAAAGATCATATTCAGCAATTAGGGAGCGTCGACGGGGTCTTTGAAAAGAACGTACAGCATATAGCAACAAGATTATGGCTCTTTATTTATGTAAAAGTTGAGTCAAATTTCATTTTTAATTCTGAAGTTCTGACTAACAGCACTTGAGGAAACGTATTTTCAAAGCATTCAGCATGCACAGCAATAAACTACTTCTAAACAAACACAACATACTGGCAGGATCTCAACAGCTAAGAGGAAGAGAAATAATGCCACCATAGGATTGCTTAATATACTACTTTAAACATATATATAAAAAAGAGTGGATAAACAGATATGCTTGCCTATTTTTTCAATATATCCACAGAATTTTTTATCGTTTGGTTATAATAGTATGCTGGTACCAGATGGAGTCATGAAATATTTCAAAGTATGAAGCAAGCTACTTAGAAGGCAAATTTAAGTCCCTCCACAGAAGCAAAATTCCAAGGAAAGATCAAACTGCTATATAATAAATCATAAGCTTCTAATAGAGGAAATTTTCCTTTGAGAAAATTATTTATAGATTTTTCATTGTAATTAAAGCAATTTTGCTCCTTAACAGCATTTTATTGAAGTTCATACTTTGCAGGCATTCTTATTGCCTAATGAGGCATAAAAAGAAAGAAAGCAGAGTCTGTGTCACCTACTCAGAACGGGGAAAAACTCTTTTTACAACTCTTCACAGACTTAAGCTCCTAATGTATTCAAAACGGTTCCCAGATTTCCCAATAGTATCACAGCATTACCATGTACATCCTGTACAATTGCATACTGCTAGGAAGGCAGAAACAGACAGGAACTTCCTTACATTGGCTGGAACTGTAGGACTTGCAGCAGGGAAAGGACACTAACCCTTTCTGTCTTGAAGTCAATCAGGCTGGTGGCAAATACTTTCCCAAAATCTTTGCACGAGTTCCTTTGTCTTAACATTCTGAATACCATTCTAATAATATTTGGGAAATCATCATCTTCATGCATACTCACAATCTCTAACAACTCATGATTATGGAAATAAAACAATTGACTGAAAGTTTTCTTTTACTACTTTCTACGTATGAATCATCATCTTGGTAGAAACAAGTGCATTCTTCAGATAACTTGACTGGTAGACTGCTACCTTTCTCACCTTCTTACGCAAGTACTTTGCTTCTTCCTGAGGAACCCTGGCTTTGTGTTTTTCTTTTGTTTTTCTTTTTTTTTTTTTTGCAGGTGATCAACAAAACTCTTTTCACAGATCTACTGCTAGGGATATGTTGTGGGTTTTTTTATTTATTTTGGTTTGTTGGGTGGTTGGTTTGGTTGCTTTTCTTCTGAAATCTACTGTGTAAGAAGCATGTATCTGATACCGCATATACTAAAACCCCACATACGACACAGACGTGGAAAATTCCTTTCCAGCAACCAAACAGATACATACTTCAAATATACACTTTAAAATTAGTCATCTTTTCTCATGAAATAACACCAGAAAAATCTCATACACACTTAAGTTATAAAAATAACAGCCAAATCCTTCCTTTTCTATACTGAGCATTTCTAACACCTATCCCGCATTGTGCTGTGGACTATTTTTCTTCATATGCACCTATTCCTATCTACACACATACACAACCAATCACTAAGTTCCCTAAATTCACATACACACCTGTCAGATAGAAAAAATAAAATGTTCATAACATAGATTACATGACTGTAGCCATACAAATGCTGACAAACCAGTCTAATCTACATGTCCCATGTTAAATTCTCCTGGATTTACATGTTTGTTTCATTCTCATTTGTATCTCTGCTTCAAATTTAGCTTTCCAAGGCAAGACCTGTCTACTATTTCGTATGGCAGTAGCCTGTATTGGCAGTAGCTGCATTAACCTATGAATTAATGTCTCAGAGTAGTGAATCATATCTATTTTTTGCTAAAAATCTGTACCAGTGGATGAGCAGAGGACATAGGCTTTGGAAGATTAGAGAGGTCTTCTAGCAAAGAATTAATTTGTTAAGTCAAAAAAAGTTTAGATAGCTCCTATAGACACTTTATCAACCAGTAACAACAACAACAACAACAACAATGACAAAATCCTCTGTAAAAACTCACCCATTCCTGCTAGGAGCTTTGCTTTGGTCAAGAAGCAATGGAGTCACTCCAAATAATTTTAGGGTTGACAGGATGTCTAAGCATGGCCAACTTGCACTATACCAAAATATAGTAACAGATGTGTCCTTAAATGACAGGTCTGCCTGCTCCATTACATGTTCTTTTCCATTTCTGTCCTTTAGAACAATCATCCAACTCAAGCCAGAGGCTCTGATATTCAGGAATAGAGAGGGAATGGGGGTGTTTAGAAAAAAATATTAATATTTTAAAAGATTCTCAAAATGACGATGCTTAAACTATGCTTCTAACAGTGCTTTTAAATTTGTTTTAACTGTTACTTAGGTCATTAGTCGGCTGTAGTTATATTTTCACCTCATGATGTGCAATTTTCAGCTCTATTTCCCATTCCCCCCAGCTTTACAAATGCATTAATATTGTGTACATTATTCTTGAGTAAATGCCTTCTGTGACAAGGCATTGCTTACTTTATAGCTTTTTTGATTCTACTTGGAAGACCTGTATACGGGTCTACAGGTTTAACAAGTTGCATTACTCTAGTTGTGACAGCAGCTATTTGTTTCAAGATGTATTCTTTCTTCCAGTATCCAGGCTTTCTATCCTGTATAGGAGCACAGCTCAAGGGAACAGTTTCTGTCTGCACAGACTTCATTTTCCAGATTGTCCGTTTTGGTGGAAAACAACCGGAATAGATTTTCAGCCAGATTCCACTGATAAAACATAATACAAAGGAAAATAACATAAATCTCAAGAGTTACTTAATTATAAGGACAAACCATCAAATCAATTCAGCAATACAAGTACATCTTATACGCAGCTCTCAGGTACCACTAAGCATAATGTTGTCAGAAAAAAATGAAGTCCTAGTTTATCAGCAAACTGGGCTTAATCTAAATCTGAATTTATGGAGGACCAGAATGTGTAGCCTCGTAGGTACTAGTCAAGAAAATGCAAAGGCACAGTTTGTGCAGTTTTGCCTATGATGATCTTCAAACAGCTCATATCAGGTCAGCTCCCCTGGTGCAAACCTGAAAGCTCAGGAAACGAAAGATGCTAGATGTCAGCATGTCTCATGAGCTTATGAGGCTATCTCAAAGGACACAGACTCTCTGAACACATTTCTTCTTCTATCTTCTTCTAAAGTATACATACCAAGTAAGATCCACTTGTGACTTTCTGTTCTACCAAAGGAAAAAAAAAAATGGAGGGGTAAGTTACCCAATTAATTCTTACAATATGCCAGCAAGGTTGATAACTATCATAATTACATACAAAGAAAATGTTTGGCTCGTGCTGTAGAAAGTAGGATCATTTTATCTTGGGAACTTCCCACTCTTTCGTTCTTCTCAATAGCACACCAGATCATGTGTTTTTCAAAAACTTTCCCTAAACTTACGCTGCTACTTCCTTCATAGACTCTCCCTTACACTCCTTGAAGAAGATTTAAAAAAAAAAAGTAAAAGTACGGATTTGAAAGAAAGCTATCAACAGGAAAAAAACAAAAGGTAAGTCTTGTCTGTCTTCCTGAAAATGTAGAGTCCAGGATGAAGCTCAGAGACAACACAGACATACTGTGACTTGAATGAAAACTGATTAAGCTTAAGCAGCTGCTTTCGAAAATTCCATCCCAAAATAATGATGCATCCTCATCGTACAAAATTAACTTGGGAAACAAGTATTTTAATACCTCTTACTCAACAAAAGCAATCTGGACCCCTCACATCTCTCACACAGACCCAGACAAAAGAGGGTGGAGGAGGGCAGTTAGAATCACTGATGTTTGACAGAGGTATCATTGTCATGCCAACCCCTTCTGCACTCTTTTGAAGAGTTCTGGATACAAAGATCAAAGAAACATCCAACAGGAACGACGGATTCATCTCTTTACTGTTAAAAAAAATGTGGGGTCACATTTCTCTCCTAACCCACAACGATCTCTAGGACAACACAGAGATATTGAGTACAAGACATTAAAAGAATCCAAACAATAATGCTCAATTAACGTTTTCAAATTAGATTTCTATTTCTGAAGTCACACAGTCAACAAAACCGTGCTAAAGGAAACTAATAACAAAAGAAATCAAATTCTCAAGAGAAATCCTCTGCAATTTATCAGCAAGATTACCTTTACCAGTCCTCACTTATCCCCAGGCAAGCTTACGCTAATGTGCTTTGTAATGCATTTCTTCTCCCTCCTTACAGCATTAAAGCATTCAAGGACTAAATGCATCCATCCCACTACCTCCTGTCCAGGAAAACCATTCTCATTTCATCAGCTACTGAGAATAAGCCCCCACATGCCCACAACCAGACTCTTTGTTACTGATGCAGAAGTACTCAAGGAATTTTGCAGAGACCTCTCAGCCTGCTGCTGCCATTTTGGGGGTCAAAGCTGTTTAAAAACACGCAGACCCATAAGCTTCTATGACTGGTAAAGGAGGGTTCACATTCAACACAAGCTGCTACCTTTCCCAGAATCCACAGGAGGGGGCAGAGGAAGGAGGAATCAGTATGGACAACAATCTCATAATAAAACAAAGATTGAAGATATTTCACTTCTAAGACCAGAAAAGATGAGACAACCCAATTATCAGATAATATTAAATAGTTCTGATAAAGGAAACAATTTCTCATCTAAACTCCAAAGAAACCAAGAATTGCTGGATGATGAAAACAGAGCAGAGATGTCCTTGACCATTGTCATCAGGGGAAGCTAAGCTGTGTATCAACCATTTGGTCTTATTCAGCCTAAAAAGTCCAGTAAGGTATCACCCTATAAGCCTTTGCTGTTAACTAGAAAGCACATCCCAAGACAGACATCCTCTCTTTAATGGGATATTCGTCATCTGGCTTCATGATGCTGAAAAGACAGGAGTTAGTAGTAGGTATTTCCTGCATTTTGAAGGTCCAGTTCTCTGGCAATGTAAGTTGAATGAAATCAGATTTGCGATCCATCAATTCCTGCCACCCTTCTCCTCACTAGTTATACATTGCTTCTTCCTTTCCCATAACAGAATTGTGCAAGCAGAAGAGAAATCAGTTCAAAAAGCTCAAAAATCCAGTCAGGGAAGGGAGGGAGAGGAAAAGAAGAGGGCGACTTGGAATCACAAGTGTTCAGGGAGGTATCACTGCCCCTTCTATCCTCAACTTCTGAAGAATGCAGAGTACACAAATCAAAAAGGCATCCAGCAGGGAAGCAGGAATTTGCCTCTGACAGCAGAATACATGCCACTTTTGCCTCACGGTGTTAAGGTCAACAATATTCCTCTCAAGATCTCTTACTGGACACTCCTACAACAAGCCAACCCAATCTCTTCCTGCTAACTCAAGTGCCAGAACCAGACACGCACCACTGTCAGCCTTCACTTGACCACAAGGGCAAAAAGGTCTGGGCAAGGCTAAAAGACCTTCTTTTGTGCTCTGGCTCCTTGGTTCCTGTTGTACACGTGCCTTCTGCTGGTGATCAAAACCCTCAGGCTTTCAGACAGACCACCTATGTGAGCTTTCCACACTGCATGATAGGAAGACTGCAACACTACTACATGCTGGGAGGGGGGCGAGTGCAGGAAGAGGGGGGACAGAAATATTTCCCTGTTACACTGTAGACATTAGTACCAAGTCTTAATTAAAGTGCAGACATTATTTGAAGAGCCCAAAGACAAAGCACAGCATTAGACATCACAGATGCACCATGCTGAAAGACCAACAGTCCTGTTGCATCAAGAGCCATTGAACCTGCCTGACTGTAAGTACATCCAGGACAGCAGAACTATCCTCAGAAAGACACTCTGTCTACAAACAAGACCAGATTTGTCACAGAGATGTGCAGGGACTTCAGTTAAAACTTCTGTTAACGCACCAAAAGATTCAGGGAGTCAAAAAGATCCACAGAAATCCAACAGGAAGAAGAGACCTGATCTTACAGAACCAGTCAGTCTCCTAGATAAGGGAAAGCATCTTCTTCTTGAATCACGTTTTTTCCCATATAATAATCTCTGTTGAGATTAAAAAATGGAAACGGACATTGCTGAGACGGAAACAGATTAATCAGTTCCCCTTGAACAGCCACAAAGATTTTACCTTACCTTACTACCCTGAAGTTGAAAAAGCATATTAAGATATATAATTTGCATCAACTATACAATTTTTACCTATATGCATGTGCTGACAGCCTCAAAAAAAAAAAATCTGGTTTATGGCCTTCCCTTGAAATTCATCAGTTCTAAAGGTGACAACGTTAACTGACTCACTGTTAAAATTTTAGCAAATAAGTGAGATACAGTTGCAGTAACTTACTATTTAGGAAGAGATTTTCTCATTTAACCAACACGAATGCAGCAGAATCCTGGGAAAAAACGATACCCAGGAATGCTAGTTACTTCACACAAACCAAGCTCTGTCTTCTTGATCGTTTCACAAAGCAATGGTGATACTGGCTCTTTTTAAGCTCTGTACAAACAATCACCTAGAAGAAGGTTGTCAATATTTACTTTTGCCCTTTTTGTTTTCATTTAGAAGTCACCAAAATCTGACAGAGAGGGCAACAGATAAAACCCACTAATCCATCACTTGACTAAGTCAAATCCTCTGGAAAAAAAAAATGATAAAGAGCTGAAGAAGTTGGACTTCAGAAGTTATGAAAGCTGTAATTCTACAAAGCTACTGGCTACACACCACTAAGGGCTGCCTGAATCAATGACCCAGCACAGGTGCACATGAATACAAACAGAAATATATGCAAATTTTATAACAACATAAATGCTAATAGCAACATTTCAAAGCACTGTATTTAGTTTTCGCCTCATAACTCCCATTAAAGCTAATAGGGCTTGCACAGCTAGAATTCCATGCAACACACTGTACTGTGAGCTACGCAGTACATTTTCAGCAGAGTAATTGCCAGTAGGTACATGCACCAGTGCTCTGGCATCGGCGAAACTAAATTAGAAAGACTCGTAACTCAGGTAAACTCAGCTGCTGTGCAAGAAAGACTAACACGCTTTCCTTACTTGTCATTGGCCAGATGATAGAAGCGCTTGTTCACGCAAGCGACACACAGCAGGGATACAGCATCCAGATAGGAAAATATCTTCATCAGCATTTCTGATGGCATGCTGGAAAATGAGAAATGCTATTAGACTCGCCTGCAAATTCCAGAAATGACAATGGCAAAGAATTTTAACCCCGAAACTGAGCAAAAAGAAAAAGAGATAAAAACTACCAGTTTGAGTCCCAAGATGAAATCTCAACCTCAAGAGTTAATTCACAACGTTTGGGTTCTAATTTGTCTCTCTGATCTAAAACATGTGCTTGAAACAATTCATCACAACCTATTCAAGTGGCACAGGACATTACCTGAAAAGGTATAGGTCTGCATTTTCATTAAACTTCAACCCAGCCTGACAACAAAGTACCTCACTCAACTCCAGCCTCTCGCTGCTTGTACCATGATTTCACCACGCAGTCCATCAGCATTTCCCAGAACTGCGGATACTCACTCACCTCCTGACTGTGCTGTCAGCTCTCAGGATGCATCAGCACAGAAATGTCCCAGTCAAACAGTGGGATCATGCTACACCTCATCAAAATCTTCAAGCCACGTGTGCTCAGAGGTCTCACACAGCTTTAATTTACGTCAACAGAAAGATGTGAACTTCAAAGTAAGAGTTGTGTGACACCTTAAAAACATTAATGCTTCTGTGTGTCTCCCAGGCTGCCTGATGAACTGCAGGTGCCAGCCGCAAAATCCCACTTGTGATGTTTCTTTGCAGCCGAAGTAGAAGTGCAACAGAGCCTTCAGATAAGACACCATATTTTTTTTGTATTAACTGACAAACCCTTCCAGTAGTACCTGGTAACAGCACAGAGTTTAAAAAAGAATAAAAGTATTTTATACTCTAACTTTTTTAGAGCATGGTAAAATGATCAAATCAAAATCACCACTGAAAATACAAACCGCTGTGAAAGTCAATGCCTCAGCCATGCCTCTTTTTTCCAACTGCATCATTTAAAACATTTGCTGATTTATAATACTTTATTCCCGAACTATATAGATTTCAAGCACAGAATGATAATAATGTCAATACTCCAGGGTTTGTATTAAAACTCAGAAATTTAGTTGCACTAACGGAGAGGCAAGCATGCCAAAACTTGTGTAGTTATTTACGTGAAAGGATTCAAACAGTGTAAGCCCAAAGCAGTTACTGCATTTATTCCACAGAAAATTTAGCAATGATCCCTTTAAAAGCTACAAATTGGATAAAATAATATACTTGATCTCGAATTCTCAGCAGTAGTTTTCACACCCACATTATTTTTCCTTTGAAGGAAACTTTTTTCTCATCTTTCACACAAACCTAACAACATAAGGGATGGAACTGGCTATACAATGGGAAACAGAAAAATGACTAACACAGAAAGCTACAAATGTGTAAAACAAAGGAATTAATCTTCCCTATAAAATACTCTTAGGTGCTTTTTGTAGAAATGTAAAAGATCTTCAAAAAGAAAACAACTCACAACTATTTTAAAAAGTGCCCTTTCAATGTCAAATAGGGAGAGAAACATTCCCTCTGCAGCATGTTTGCAGCAGCCTCTTTCCTCCCCCTTATCTCGCTCCACCATTCTAAGACTACCTATAAAAACCAAGAAGCATCAAGAGAAACATCAGGAGTTTAATTCCAAACTGGCTTTTCTGTACATAATACAATACGAATTTTTATTTTAAGGATCATCACATCCCATGACTTGCAGAGGAGTTGCTGAAGGCTTCATATGACTTGGGTCCTGAGGTCAACTCAGGATCCCAAAGTAGGTCAGGAAAGCAAATTTCCTTTTCAGCTCCGAACATCTGACATGGAAATGTCCAATGCATGAACTTAATAACTGTACACAGTGAAAAAATTGCTTATACTCTGCGAGGGCTCTTATACTCTAACATTGAAGACATACCTCTCAATGCACATATTAGGTTTTGGTTTTATGGGAGGTCTCCGATACAGACTTTTAATTTCTGCATTTACAGTTTCAGAACATTCCCCAGGCCTGGCAGCAAAGCTCCTCGATGTATTTCTGGAAAGTAAAAACTGTTAGGAGTCACATCACTATAAAATGAAGAAACATGCATATCATGCGCATCTAGACACCACATAGCTGAGACAGGATTGAGGGAACACATCACATGGTAACTCATTATTATCGGTTCACAACTTTGAACAATTATCACCTAAAATATCAGGTAAAATACCTAAAATACCTGACATCGGGAAGATGTCAGATTTAAACTCACAGGTCTCTCTCCTGTGATTAATCTCTCACAGCAGTCAGAAGGGAATGACGCTGCACCACCAGGTCAGTTTGAATCCGGTAGAGATCTATTACACAGCTGCACCATTGCGGGCACCATAATCAAGCTCCAGATAGACCCCCGCAATAAATCAGACTCCCTGTATTAATCTTCTGTTTTGCAACATTACTCCAGAGGCATTTTTGAGCCATCCAACTTTGCTAAGCTATTAGAAGATACCAAATAGAGCAATACCTTGATAGGTATCTCTCAAAAACTGCCATGGCTCAAAAAGAATTCCGTTGACTGTACAACAGAATCTCATTTGAAACGAGGCTCTATTCCCGCTTCAGATGTTCCCCAGCTAAAATACTAGCAGCTCGACAGGTAACTGTTAGTTCAACAGGAAAAATGGGTATCAAAGCTTTTATTGCTCATTTACACAATAATTTGGATACAAATTACTTTAAATAAAAAGTAACCTTGCATACTCCTAACAAAAAGTCTTAGAATCCAGCAGGCTATACGTTTTCCCAGTTTTCTGATAGAAAGAACTATATTATTTCTCGAACTATATAAAGAACTTCGAAGTTGTAATCACAAACACCATCTTCAAACCACACGCATATATTCAGATGGCGTTTCCATCTTCATCAAATCCTTACACTTAACACCCACTGATACCCCGTGATTCCACACAGCAGGCCCAACTCCCCATGTACTCTGTTAGTGCTCCATGGTTTGTAACGCCAGCTGGCTTTCTAACATCTGGTCAACCCTGCCACGGCTATCAGCAACCAACTAATGTCGGAGAAAAAAAATCTAATTTTGAAGCAAATGGGCACCACGTACATTTAATACATACTGTTCTTGATTTAGAATCAGTTTATGCTCAATGAAAAAAAAAATCTAAAAAAAAAAAAAAGAACAACTGTATCCTATGTTGTTGACTGTGCCATATAAAAAAATCCCTGAAGTTTTTCTGGGAGCTGTTATAAACGTAACACAAAGACATACGCATTTCAGTTTGGATGCCAAAATGTAATAGACTAACAAAATTAACAGCAACAAAAAAAGTAACCATATGTCAAATACACCCTGAAAGTCAAGCAAAGGTTTTACTGATGGGTATTATTAACAAGCACATTTAGAAAATGAGATGAAGAACCAACCTGAATGAGTCCATAACAAACGGCATTTTTCAAAAGCCGTTAAAGGGATTTAGAAAAAAGTCCGGTTCAACAGCAGCAGAACTACCTCTATACCAACAAAGATGCTCTAGCTTGGAGGCACAACCACCTCAATTGCTATTTCATTACCTTTCAATTTGTAGGACTCAGTTTTGTACCACTATTTTGACTTTCATACCCTGCGGTACTTGCAATGTGAACATGTTTTTGCGGTTGCTGCTGTTGTTGTTTTGGGTTGGGGTTTTTTTGTGTGCTGATCAGGGAACAAAACTATTTCAAAGAATGTCTAGGAAGCTGTAATTAGTGACAAAACATGTCTGCTTCTCCAGATGTAGTAGTATACCTGTGGGTAAATACAAATGACAGCAATGTTTTGACATTACTTTATTCCTCTGCTACCAATTCCAAAGTCTTTTTAAAAGGTGGGTATAACCTATTTTGGTTACAGGTTAAAAAAACTGGGGAAGAATGAAACAGCTATTACAATGAAGATTATAGAAAAGGGTTGGTAGAAAAATCTCCTTTCTCGATTTTGCTTCTGAACTTGGTGCTTTGAATTTTTGGAAGCTGAGCCTGCACTGGAAGGATTAAGGAATCACACCTTCCCCAAAGAAGCCGTCCTGTTTATTACAAAGGCCTGACTACCTTGGACATATAGCCCTTTTCTTGGCAGACTTGTGCAGACTACACTACTCCTCTCAGCTCAAGCACCTAGCCCAGGTTTAAGCCGCACTCCTGAGGGCAGCAACCGCAGAAAACTGCATGTTAAACCTTGGTTGTCTGCTACACCCGGGAAGGCCTGTGCAGCGCATCTCGGGGTGCATCGCACCCACTGAGCCATCCCAAAAACCCTCTTCGTGGCCGGGCAGGGCAGAGCACCCAGGCCATGAGGGAAGAGGCCAGAGCTTGCTGGTGAGCTCAGAGCTGGAAACGGGAGCCGTGAGGCTGGCGATGGGGAGCAATGGCAGGAAAGGGAGAACACCCCTCAGGACGGGCAGGGACACCACTTATTACCTGAGCCCTGCGGCGGCGGCAAAAGGGGCAAATAACCTCGGCGGAACGAGCCCGGCGGCACCAAGAGGAGCCGCCGCCACCGCCGCCGCCATGCCGCGACCCCGCTGCCGCTGCGCCCTGCCGTGGACGGCCGCCATGCCCGGCTCGGCCACCTGAGGGCAGCCGTAGGGGCGGCGCTGGGCATGGCGGTCGCTGTAGTTGCTTTCCCCGGCGCCACGTCCAGCAGCGGGCGCAGGAGGGAGCTCGTTCAAACTACCGCTCCCAGGGCCCGCCGCCACCGCCTCCTCCTCTCGCAACCCGCTGAAAGATTTCCGCAGCGGCTATGGCGGGGCGCAGCTGGGAGGGCACCGGGGGCTCCTGAAGGGCTGCCGCCCGCCCTCAGCCGCCTCTGAGGGGTCCCCGCCCGCCGCGGAGCAGCCCCCGGGGAGAAAGTTTTCCCTCGGCTCCTCCGCCAGGCCTCGGGGGGAGCAGCGTGAAGCCGCCCGGGGTGCCTCGGCATGCTGCTCCCCACCGCCCTGGTGCGGGGCGGCGGGCAGCTGCGGGTCTCCCTGGGGAGATGGCCGCCGGCGCCGTGCCTGAGATGGCGGCGGCAGCCCCCCCTCAGCCCCTCTGCGCTGCTCCGGGGTGCCCAGGCGAGTGTATGGACGCAGGCGGGAGGGCTGGGAGCTGAAAAGTCTGGCCATGACAGCAAACATGTGTCGGTGCGAAGGGATCAAAAGGATGAGGCTCTGCTGTCGGCGGCTCGGAAAGGTAAGAGCTGTGGTCAGAGGTGAGGGGGTGCTCCGCAGCGCTTCCAGAGGCAGGCGCAGGGAGCATTGCCGCTTCCCCTTTGGTTGTACAGCCCCCGTACACGCCCACAGCTCGGAAACTGAAAAAGCCACAACTCTCAGAAAGCCGACAGACTCCTTTTCCATCGTGTTGGTTGCATACACTTCGGTGTAGGCACTGCTGAAGCAGAACTGAAATTCTCTGGCCTCTTCCAAACAGCTTGTTGACTGAGTGTATAAGTCAAATCCACACAAGGAGTAAGTTCTAGTAATTCCCCTTTTTAAAAGGAAAACCTTTCACGCACAACCTGTTTTGATGCTGTTAAGCCAAGTTTACTTCCAGCACTTTGCCAAAGCGCTGTATCTGCTGCTGGTTTCTTTACAGGGAGCCCGGCACTTCCGTTCTTTAAATTCATTTCAGTGAAAGGTGACTCCTGCGCTGTCTCGGAAATTCCAGATTGAAAAAGTTTGTGGAAAGCATCTTCAGCTGATGATAATGTTTCAGGAAAAAAATGGTTTTTAATGTTTCCTCAGTAATTTGCACTTTGCTGCAAGGCGTACTTTATCACTTAAACAAATTAGTAGTTTCTTCCTCCTTCTCAAAGAGTACTTTGTGAATCTTGTTACTTTTTTCACAGTTTATACTGACCCATTTACTAGTGCATTAAATCAAGTTACAATATAAATTGCAGTTGACAGTTTCAATAAATACATATTTTGGTCTAATATCCCTCCTTTTTATTGTTCATTTGATTGCAAGAAAATAAGAATACATAGTATAGAAATATAAACCTGTCTTTGATAACATCAAGACACTCCATGATCTCTTAGTGATGAGGCATTATAGAAGCTGTGGTTGGGATTATTTTCTTCTGACAAAATGTTACTTGAGTAGTTTGAACTAATAGAAGAGCATGTATATAATAAAGGTATGCAAGTTTTACTTCCCAATGATCTAACTCTCACATTGTTTTATGTCTTATTTCAGTGAAAGAAGCTGGAAGAGACTTTACCTATTTTATTGTGGTGCTTGTTGGAATTGGTGTTACAGGTTATTTTTTAAATTGCTATTCTTTATCAGAAGATATTTTTCACTAATTCCAGATTAATTCTCATTCCATTTCTTCTTGTTTCTATTACAGGTGGTTTGTTCTATGTGATCTTTAAAGAGTTATTCTCTTCTTCTAGTCCAAGTAAGATCTATGGAGATGCCTTGGAGAAATGCAGATCTCATCCTGAGGTTGGTTTTTGAACATTAGTCATAAGTTTATGTTTCTCATTAATTACGGCCTCTCTTCAAGTCAAAAGTTTGCTTCTCATAAGCAAACCTACAGGAACATCCACACGGATGTTCAAACACCAGCAAGATCTGCCTATGCTTCTAGCTGGACAGAGCTGGGTCAGCTCTAAATCTGAACCTATTCTAGATTAATGCAAGCTCTGAGTCTGAATGAATTAGCATGCTAAAAGACAAGAGAGTGTAGCACAGCCCTACAGTGTCTGCCACTTCAAAGCATGTGTATCTGTAGGCACTTGCAGTGTTCTGCAGATTAGAGAGGCAACTGGTCTCAATTAAGATTTATGGATCTGTGTTGCTGACTTTCCTCAACACAGTTATTCTGCTGCAGCTTCGGTAGGGTTCTGTCATATGAAACACTGCATAAATATCAAGGAATTCAAACTCTTCACTTGAAACAGAGTTAACATTACTGTGGCTAATAGGAAAGGAGAAAGGGGACAGTCATACGGTCAGTCTCATAAGATAGCTAAATATAAACAAAAGTCAGTCCAAAACTAGACCACAAAAGTCAGTGCTTCAAACAAAACAAGAAAGGTGGGGAATAGCTTTGAAAAATTACCACAGGTGCCGCTGAGATGCCTGAAGTGACAAGTTCTTACTAGGAAAGAAATTAAGATTGCTTTAGAACAAGTTTGTAGAATTAAAACTCCTCTCCAGTAGTTACACCATGAAAGTACCCTTCCTTTCTAAGCAACTTGAAAGTAATTTTAAAACTAGGTTAATTTGGTCTGTCTTTATAGATCTGAAGAAGAAAATGCTTGAATTTCATAAACGGTGTTTCATAGATAAGGTGAAGGGCAGTTATTTGCATTTTAAGATTAAACTTCAGAACAGTCAGATAGTCTCTTGGAAAAGACATGAGCAAATATGCTTTTTTCCCCTTTTTACACAAAATGTCAGTAAAGTATAAAATACACAGCAAGAGAAGAGATTAAAATGTCTTAATGCCAGAGGATGTTACAAATGGAACATATTACTAGGATTTATTGTAGGCATTTTGCATGTGATTGTAGGGAAAAACACTGAAATAGAGTAATTTTTCCTGTGGTGTTTTCTTTCATAAACTATTGCATTCTTCTTGACGTATCAGACACAGAAGAGACAATTTGTTGAAATAATTGAAAGAAGATACATTCACAGAAGGGACAAGAGCTGATGCTAGAATATCTGTTTGAATGTGATACCTTCTGACAACTCGAACCTCTTTTCTCTTGTAGATAGTTGGTGTCTTTGGTGAACCCATTAAAGGTTATGGGGAGGCAACGCGAAGAGGAAGACGACAGCTTGTCAGGTGTTTGCCCCATACAGACAATAGTTTTTGCACAGCAGAGGCATTCTGGGACACATCACAGAAAGTCAGATCTAGATTACTGAACTATGTGACATACCCTGTCAATTCTGAGTGAAAATGAAAGGAATTGTTTGCAGTACGTCTTATGTGGTACACACCACTAAATACAGTGCACATGCAATATAAAATGCCAATTCCATGTGCCTCAGAACAAGTAATGGCCAGCATGGTAGACATGGAGCACCTCGCTACAAGAAAAAAGAGGTTGAGGCTGAAGAGAGTAGTACAGAGGCACAGGCATGCATCTGGGGAGCAGGGGTGAGACCGAAGTGTAGTGTGAAGTCCTCAAATAGAGTAAAATCACTCTTTGAAAAACGGTAGAGAGTTTTTCTTACAAAATAGCAGCTCTTAACAGGCCAGAAAGAGCAGGAGAGGTTCCAACTTGGACTTTTAAGAATACAGCTTGCTCAATTCAAAGCTAGGCTGTGTCTAGCTGAGCAGGTGTAGTCATTGCAGTGAGTCTATTGTCCTGAGTTGACATGTAGCACTGACTGGCTGTTACTTATATTACTTTCTGGTACTTGAGGCCACATCTCTACTGCATATTTAACATAACAGTTCTCACCTAAACGTTTATGAGTGTATCAGTTATTCTCCAGTTGAGGTAAACAGCAGAACTAATTCTTATAAAACAAATCCTCCCTGCAGTATAACCCAGCAGAGGCTTTGTCTTTATTATGTTCTTTGACTTGAATTTATTCAATGAGGTTTCATACAGTGTGGGGGACACAAGCCCAGCTATAAAATTTGAACGATGAAATTGAGATTATTTTTAGGAGGAGGATTTTTACTTTGAACTGAAAATTTATCTTTTCACCAGACTGAAAAAGTGTTTAAAGTGGAGCTGCTAAATGAAAAGAATATCAATAAAAATTTTAAGCATGTCTGTAAACTATGTGAATAAGTAATTGTACTATCATCTTTCCTAGTATTTCATTTCCACTTTCCATTTGAAAGTTTCATATTCTAAAGAACTTTTTGAGCTGAAAACTTGATCAGATTGTAGAGCTCAAGTCTGTGATAAAAGGATGACCTTAAATGTCTCAAAAATACAGTTTTTCTATGCATGGACATCTTGAATGTGAATTTACTGCAATGAGACTTCATTCATCTTTGTCCTTTGTAACCCACCGTGTCACCTTAAACCGTATTCAAAGTGATCATTAATTCACAGTGTGTTATCTGGATTTGATTGGTGGAAAGAAAAGCTTGGAACTGTGCAGCAGTTAGTAATTTCAGTAGGAAACCTAAACTGGCAGCGTAATTCTAGATTGACCATTAGTTTCTGGAGGTGGTCACTTGGAAAGTGGTTTGACCTTTCTGTTTATCTAGTATTTGACCGTAACCTGACTGTAACTGAAATACCAGCACTTAGGCTGGAGGTCTGAATGAAATGTCAAAGTTACGCAACTTCTATAGAATGAAATTATTGCCGGAATATGTGAAGTATATAGTAAACTATTTTGTGGTGAATTAACCAACCTAGTATCTGAGTTGACAAAGCGTTCTTTGCATGTTTTGCATGAGTTTTGAGGGGAGGACTGCAGCGAGAACATTTAAGCACCTCAACTGTTAACCATCAGCTGCTAACTAGTTCTCTCTTCTAACTCTCCACTACTCCTTATATGCCCACAGTAAAGCTTGGGAAGAGAAGTCAAGAAGGAACCCATGGTAGCATAAGGACTGCACTGGAATACACTTTCTCACAAAAGTAGTTAAGCAGCTCCTCTCTAAATAAGAAGCTGAAATTTGAAGTTTAACTAGCTATCCTGTCTGGGTGGGTTGTTTTTTTTGTTTTGTTTTGCTGTTTTTAGTCACGTTGAATACATAAAGGATGGACTGAAACATATGCGTTTGAAGTTCTATATTGAGGGCTCTGAACCAGGAAAGCGGGGAACGGTCCATGTGGAAGTCAAAGAGGTATGTACAATTGCTTGATATAGCTGACAAGCCTTATCTTGGATTTAAACTACCAAAGAGAAAAAAAAAACAGAGTCTGAAGGAGTTTTCCTCATTACAGAATCCTGAGGGAGGAAAACCTGAAGTCCGTTACATATTTGTGGACGTTGACACGTATCCTAGAAGAACCATTATCATTGAAGACAACAGATAGCCGGTGATCAAAGTTGCTGCTTCATCTTACTCACTGTTGAATGATACCGGTGTAAGCAGTCTACACAGGAATTGTTTGGTGTTCTTGATCATATCTTGCAGATTTGGAGTTAAATACAGGAAGTAACCTCTCAGGGCCTCTGTTAAAGTCTCTCATAACAACAGATCCAGAATTTGTGGTGAAGCCAATGAAAAATAGTAGAGCCATCACTTATGGCAAGTACTTTTGAAATAGGAAAATAATGGCTCATAATAAACTGTTTAATGCTGGATAATTCTATTTAACGCCTAAAATCTGAGACTTTCAAGGTTTCAGGTTTAGGTGGGGAGTTTCTTGTCTTCCTTTGCTTGGATTTCCCACTAGCACTGCAATAAAGAAAGTGGTATTTGAAATGCAGACAAATACTGTTTTCATTCTGGATGCGTTTGTAGATAATTTATGTTAGTGTGTAAAGGAGATCTAGCCCAAATGCATCTAAGAATATGAATTTTGGAGACCCACACCCATGACAAATGACTAAACATAAAGACTCCAATATTGGTATCTTGTAAATAAGTTATCAGCACCTGTACTGTGTGCTCCTTTCAAGGTCTGCCACCCTGTTCCACTGAGTAATGACAAGAGGTGCTCCGCACTGCCAACACTTTTTTCATTAACATAACTAATCTACATCTTCCAGGAATTAGATTCATATAATTTTACCCAAAATCAAAAGCTCAACTCATGACCAAATTTATCTCTTGGGTTTCTTCATTAGTGCCACATGGCAGTTATTAAGCATAATTCTGTGTATTAATGAGCCTCAATTGTGTCTGTCAAGTGGCACCATCTGAAAACTTCCAAGCTTTAGTGTCTTACGTTTAACCATTTTCTTAAACACCAACTAATGCATTTTTCTGTGGTTATCTATATATAATACGAGCTTTTTAGTTCACTAGTTGTTTATCCCTAAATTAATATACACTGATGTTTAGCTTCATTCAGTGGCACATTTGGGTTGTTCTAAAGTTCATACAGTATTCCCTCATACAAATACCGCAGAGAGACATTTAGTAATACTTTACTGCCCTCCCATTCAGTTTCCAGTAATCTCATCTGCTTAGCCCTAATAACTACACGTAATACTTTTTTAGACCTGGATCGTTTTACTTTATATTAAGCGTTGCAACTTTAGCTTCAGTCAGATCCTCATATTGTTTGAGAGTATTCAATGAAAAGGAATCCCCCATTTATTCCAACTCTCTGAGTGTAATAGAGAAGAAAAGCACGTTATAGCAAAGCAGCTACCAATGTCAATCTATGATAAAGTGCAAGGTATTTTGGAGTTTCTACATTGTACAGAATATAACTGACTTCTGCTGTGCCAGCCAAAGGGAGTTTTACAAAACTAACATCTGTTCAGACTGATCAAAGTGATTCCATATCTGTCAGTTTCAGCAGAGTGATAAATTTGCCTGATTTTTTATCTATTAATGGATAATAAAAGACCAAAGAGTCTTTTACTCATAGTCAAAAGCTACAGAAGTGGTTCCCTACTGAAAGTATGAGAAACCATTCTGGTACTTGTTAAGAAGTAACTCCAACAAACTTTTAATTTTCACCCACAGTTATTGACATCATAAATGTCAATCTGGAAAGGTTTCTTTAAACAATGAAAGCAACTATTGCCCCCTTCATGTTATTTTTGTGAAAGTAATAGTTATTAATACGTTTTAGTGTTGCTTATGACTCTTCCTAATTCTTAGCATTGCACTTTACCAAAACCTATAACCAAGTACAAAGAAAAAAAAATGAAAAATCAGAGGCCCTCTGTTTCATTGCGTACTGCTGCAGTAGTGACTGATAGCATTGCATGCCATGTTTAAGTCCAGTTGCTGTAAACATGTGTCACACATGGCAGTTACTGAAAACTACTTGTGCAAGAGTTTTGTCATAAATACAAGACAGAGAAGTTAAGAGCATATCAGAAATACTGCAAGCTATATAATTGTACAACTTAATATTAAGCTTACTAGCCTTAAGCCTGTGCTATACCTTGATAAAAATGTACTCATTCTTCAACTTTTATGAAACAAGACTATATCAAAATACACAGTTTAGGCTAGAAAACTTGATGTTGTTTTTGCCCCTCCTTTGTGAATTTCTTCCATCTCAAACTGCCTGAAAGCCGTTGTAAATTTCCATGTCAACAACAGAATTGACAGGCTAGATTTTTTTCCTGTATCTCCACATTCCAGCTTTGCTCTCCCATTAATCTGAATGTGGCTTGTTTTCAGTGGGCTTCTGTTGTGGTTTAGCCCGGCTGGCAGCCAAACACCACACAGCCGTTCGCTCACCCTCCCCCCTCCCTCTCCGGGATGGGGGAGAGAAACGGGAAAGTGAAGCCTGTGAGTTGAGATAACGACAGTTTATTAAGACAGGGAAAATAATAACAATAATAATAATAATAATAATAATAATAATAATAGTAATAATGTGTACAAAGTGATGCACAATGCAATTGCTCACCACCTGTTGACCGATGCCCAGCCTATCCCCGAGCAGCCGGCCCCCCCACCCCGGCTAGCCACCCCTATATATTGTTCAGCATGACGTCAGATGGTATGGAATACCCCTTTGGCCAGTTTGGGTCAGCTGTCCTGGGTCTGTCCCCTCCCAGCTCCTGCTGCACCCCCAGCCTGCTCGCTAGCAGGACAGAGCGAGAAGCTGAAAAGTCCTTGGCTTGGTGTAAGCATTGCTCTACAACAATTAAAACATCAGCATGTTATCAGCGCTCTTCTCATCCTAATCCAAAACATAGCACCCTGCCAGCTACTAGGAGGAAAATTAACTCTGTCCTAACTGAAACCAGGACAGATATCCACCCCTTATTCCATACCATTTATGTCATGCTCAGGTTACACTCTTTCCAATACCTTCTAATTAGTCACCATTTTCATCTATGATATATAGCAACCATGGTAGTGATGACATACAGTGTTATATGATAATTAACATACTACAATTCAACTCATGGGCTATTCTCACCCAGTATTAGGTCCCCTTGAGGTACACACCGGACCTCCCCATTCTTTTGCATTACCCACCAAGTGCATCCAGGTCCCTGGGCAAAAGCAATCCCACGAATGGGCTTGCCTTTTCCTGAGGCAGGAGTAGCCCAGACTGTCTTACCCAGCATGTTTCTTACGTGCACTACAGGAACTTTATCCCCTTCTACAGTGCGTAACAGGTTTGATTGGGCAGGTCCAGCTCGGTTGGCAGATCCTCTAGTATTGACTAACCAGGTGGCCTTTGCCAAATGTGTTTCCCAATTTTTGAATGTCCCAGCACCCATCGCTTTCAGTGTAGTCTTTAACAGTCCATTGTATCGTTCAACTTTCCCGGAGGCTGGTGCATGATAAGGGATGTGATACACCCACTCAATACCATGTTCTTTGGCCCAAGTGTCTATAAGGTTGTTTCGGAAATGAGTCCCATTGTCTGACTCAATTCTTTCTGGGGTGCCATGTCGCCATAGGACTTGCTTTTCAAGGCCCAGGATAGTGTTCCGGGCGGTGGCATGGGGCACAGGATATGTTTCCAGCCATCCGGTGGTTGCTTCCACCATTGTAAGTACGTGGCGCTTGCCGTTGCGGGTTTGGGGGAGTGTGATGTAATCAATCTGCCAGGCCTCTCCATATTTGTATTTCAGCCATCGTCCTCCATACCAGAGAGGCTTTGACCGTTTGGCTTGTTTAATTGCAGCACATGTTTCACAATCATGAATAACCTGTGCTATAGTGTCCATGGTCAGGTCCACCCCTCGGTCACGAGCCCATCTGTATGTTGCATCTCTACCTTGATGGCCTGAGGTGTCATGGGCCCATCGGGCTATAAATAATTCACCTTTATGTTGCCAGTCCAGGTCCACCTGAGCCACTTCAATCTTAGCAGCCTGATCCACCTGCTGGTTGTTTTGATGTTCTTCAGTAGCCCGATTCTTGGGCACATGAGCATCTACATGGCGTACCTTTACAACCAGGTTCTCTACCCGGGCAGCAATATCTTGCCACAATGCAGCAGCCCAGATGGGTTTGCCCCGGCGTTCCCAGTTGTTCTGCTTCCATTGCTGTAGCCACCCCCACAGGGCATTTGCTACCATCCATGAATCAGTGTAGAGATAGAGAACTGGCCACTTTTCTCGTTCAGCAATATCTAAGGCCAGCTGAACGGCTTTCACTTCTGCAAACTGACTCGATTCACCTTCTCCCTCAGCAGCTTCTGCAACTCGTCGTGTAGGACTCCATACAGCAGCTTTCCATCTCCGATGCTTTCCCACCATACGACAGGACCCATCAGTGAACAGGGCGTATTTCTTCTCATTTTCTGGTAGCTTGTTGTACAGTGGGGCTTCTTCAGCACGGACCACCTCCTCCTCTGCTGATATCCCAAAGTCCTTGCCTTCTGGCCAGTCCATAATCACTTCCAGGATTCCTGGGCGACTGGGGTTTCCTATTCGAGCCCACTGAGTAATCAGTGCAACCCACTTGCTCCATGTAGCATCAGTTGCATGATGTGTAGAGGGGACCCTTCCTTTGAACATCCAACCCAGTACCGGCAGTCGGGGTGCCAGAAGGAGCTGCGCTTCAGTACCGATCACTTCCGAAGCAGATCGAACTCCCTCATATGCTGCCAATATCTCCTTTTCGGTTGGAGTATAGCGGGCCTCAGATCCTCTGTATCCCCGACTCCAAAACCCCAGGGGTCGACCTCGAGTTTCCCCAGGTTCTTTCTGCCAGAGGCTCCAGGTGGGACCATTCTCCCCGGCTGCGGTGTAGAGCACATTCTTTACGTCTGGTCCTGTTCGGACTGGCCCAAGGGCTACTGCATGAACTATTTCCTGCTTAATTTGTTCAAAGGCTTGTCGTTGCTCAGGGCCCCATTCAAAAGCATTCTTCTTACGGGTTACTTGGTAGAGCGGGTTTACAATCAGACTGTAATTTGGAATATGCATTCTCCAAAACCCCACGACACCTAGGAAAGTTTGTGTTTCCTTTTTGCTAGTTGGTGGAGACATAGCTGTTATTTTGTTGATCACATCCATTGGGATTTGACGACGTCCATCTTGCCATTTTATTCCTAAAAACTGGATCTCTCGTGCAGGTCCTTTGACTTTATTTTGTTTTATGGCAAAACCGGCCTTCAGAAGGATTTGGACTATTTTCTTCCCTTTCTCGAAAACTTCCTCTGCCGTGTCACCCCACACAATGATGTCATCGATGTACTGCAGGTGTTCAGGAGCCTCCCCCTGCTCCAGCGCAGACTGGATCAGTCCATGGCAAATGGTAGGGCTATGTTTCCACCCCTGGGGCAGCCGATTCCACGTATATTGGACTCCCCTCCAAGTGAAAGCAAACTGTGGCCTGCACTCTGCTGCCAGAGGGATGGAGAAAAATGCATTAGCAATATCAATTGTGGCATACCACTTGGCTGCCTTTGATTCCAGTTCGTACTGGAGTTCTAGCATGTCCGGCACTGCAGCACTCAGTGGTGGCGTGACTTCGTTCAGGCCACGATAGTCCACTGTTAGTCTCCACTCACCATTAGACTTTCGCACTGGCCATATGGGACTATTAAAAGGTGAATGGGTCTTGCTGATCACTCCTTGGCTCTCCAGTTGACGAATTAGCTTATGGATGGGAATCAGGGAGTCTCGGTTGGTGCGATATTGCCGCCGGTGCACAGTTGTGGTAGCGATTGGCACTTGCTGTTCTTCAACCCTCAGCAGCCCCACAACAGAAGGGTCCTCTGAGAGACCGGGCAAGGTAGACAACTGTTTAATGTCCTCTGTCTCTAAGGCAGCTATGCCAAAAGCCCAGCGGAACCCTTTTGGGTCCTTGAAATATCCTCTTCTAAGATAGTCTATGCCAAGGATGCACGGAGCATCCGGGCCAGTCACAATACGGTGCTTTTGCCACTCATTTCCAGTTAGACTCACTTCAGCTTCCAATACAGTTAACTGCTGGGATCCCCCTGTCACGCCATAAATACAGATGGGCTCTGGCCCTTTACAGCTTGATGGCATTAGAGTACATTGTGCACCGGTGTCTACTAAAGCCTTATACTTCTGTGCGTCAGACGTGCCAGGCCATCGAATCCACACAGTCCAATAAACTCGGTTGTCCCTTTCCTCCCCCTGGCTGGAGGCAGGGCCCCTCTAGTCCTGGTCAGAATCTTCGTTTCTGTGTTTAAAAGACTGCCTGCTAGAAGTTGGAGCAGCAAACTTTTCAGAGAACCCCTTTCTCCCGATTGTTTTCTTTTGCAACTCACGTACCCGTGCCTCTAGGGTCTCAGTAGATTTTCCATCCCATTTTCTCATGTCCTCTCCATGGTCACGTAGGTAGAACCACAGGGTGGCGTGGGGTGTGTACCCACCATATTGTCTTCTTTGCACGGATGCGCGTTTACCCCTAATAGCCGAGACGCTGGTTCGTACAGGTGGGGAAGAAAATACACTCTCTTTAAGTTGGTGGACCTCTTCAAAAAGTTTCTCCAAAGTATTCTCTTTTAGTTGGTGGCCACTGGTTCGTTCAGGTGGGGGGGAATATAAATTCTCTTTAAGTTGGTGGACCTCTTCAAAAAGTTTCTCCAAAGTATTCTCTTTTAGTTGGTGGCCACTGGTTCGTTCAGGTGGGGGGGAAGATAAATTCTCTTTAAGTTGGTGGAACTCTTCAGAGAGTTTCTCCACAGCCGAGACGCAGGCCTGTAGGGAAGAGGAGAGATTTCCTTCATACTCCCGGAGTTGTTTAGCCACTTCATCCACTGTGGGATCTTCACCGTCTTTCCAGGATATTATTGCCAATGTGCTGGCCCATGTTGATGGTGCATTATGTACAAACTTCCGCCATATGGGTCGAGTACACTGGACGTCATCTGGATCTGTGGATGTTTGTGCGTCGTCTAGGTCCTTATAAATTACTTCCCGTACGGCTAATTCCCTCAGGTACTGGATTCCCTTCTCCATGGTGGTCCACTTGACCGGTAGACATACAAGTTCTTCCTTGTAGGGATACCTTCCCTTCACAGCTAACAGGAGACGCCTCCAGAGGCTGTGAGATCGTGCTCCATCTCCAATTGCTTTGTCAATGCTTGCATCTCTAGCAAGGGATCCCAACCGCTTGGCTTCCCTGCCCTCTAATTCCACACCATTGGCTCCAGTGTCCCAGCACTGGAGCAGCCAGGTGACAAGCTGTTCACCTATACAGCGACCAAAATCTTTTCGCACATCTCGTAGCTCACGCTGGTATAGGGTTCGGGTAGTTACTGTTGATTTTTCAACATCCTCATCCTCATCTTCATCCTCCTGCACACTTGATGGCCCAGCCTCGTCTTCTCCACGCCCAGACTTAGCAGAAGACTTTCTGCGTTCTAAACGACCTGAGTCTCTATACCATTTTTTCACCTTTTCTACAGGGGCAACTTGCACTGCTACAGCTCGCCTCTCCGACCCAGCCACAGGGTCTGCCACAGGGGTTGGAATACCCTCTGCAGGGGCAACTTGCACTGCTACAGTTCGTTTCTCCGACCCAGCCACAGGGTCTGCCACAGGGGTTGGAGTACCCTCTGCAGGGGCAACTTGCACTGCTACAGTTCGTTTCTCTGACCCAGCCACAGGAGTGGGAACGGCTGCGGGAGCTGGAACGGCTGTGGGTGCCGGGACGGCTGCGGGAGCTGGAGCTGGAACGGCTACGGGAGCTGGAACGGCTGTGGGAGCTGGAACGGCTGCGGGAGCTGGAGCTGGAACGGCTGCGGGAGCTGGAACGGCTGCAGGAGCTGGAACGGCTGTGGGAGCTGGAACGGCTGCAGGAGCCGAAACCGGGACGGCTGCGGGAGCTGGAGCTGGAACGGCTGCGGGAGCTGGAACGGCTGCAGGAGCCGAAACCGGGACGGCTGCGGGAGCTGGAGCTGGAACGGCTGCGGGAGCTGGAACGGCTGTGGGAGCTGGAACGGCTGCGGGAGCTGGAGCTGGAACGGCTGCGGGAGCTGGAGCTGGAACGGCTGCGGGAGCTGGAACGGCTGTGGGAGCTGGAACGGCTGCAGGAGCCGAAACCGGGACGGCTGCGGGAGCTGGAGCTGGAACGGCTACGGGAGCTGGAACGGCTGCAGGAGCCGAAACCGGGACGGCTGCGGGAGCTGGAGCTGGAACGGCTGCGGGAGCTGGAACGGCTGTGGGAGCTGGAACCGGGACGGCTGCGGGAGCTGGAGCTGGAACGGCTGCGGGAGCTGTCACTAGGTTGATAGTAGCATCAATTGCAGCTCGATAGGCACAGGCCAGACCCCAGCACGCCACAGTGATTTGTGTCACTTCGGAACTGCCGGAGTCATGACACCTTTTTTTCAAGCATTCTACCAGTTTTTTAGGATTTTGCAGTTGTTCAGGGGTGAACGTCCAAAACACTGGAGGTGCCCACTGCCCTAGAAACCTGCCCATATCCTCCCACACTCCCTGCCACTCGCAAATATCCCGCCTCAAGACAGATCTCCGGATGAGATTCCTAAGTAGTTGTTTAACCTTAAACAAAACCTGAAGCGCATTCAGGAGACATAACAACAAGAACATGCTGGTCTGAGTATCCCAAGGATATTCAACATCTTGGAGAGCTACCGTAACTAGCTCGGGGGATAAGAGGGTGGTGAAGGAGGAAGGGAGAGTGAACAGGTAGGAGAAAATATCTTCCCCTGTCCCCTCCAGAGATTGACTCCCTGATGAAAAAAGGCAATAGGTGTAATTGCTAATAGTTTCTGAGATATGGTTTCCGAAGTATAGAGTCGACGACAGTGCTGAGTACAAATACCAGGTTAGAGTCATGACCAGATATCTCATCATTTCATAAGCCATCGTTACACCACACAGTACCATAACAATCTTGAACCAGGGCCCGGAAAGGATAAACAGCATGACAGGGAGCACATACAGAAAGTAACTTGCTATAAAACTCAATTTGGGAAACAGGTATAGCAGACTTGAGATGAAAGCAATCAACATTGTGACTAGCAACTATTAAGCAGGTCGAATACTTATACCAATTTTAGTTTAACACACTCGGGTCAAATCTGTCGATATCTCAACCCTTCGTGCCCCACGTTGGGCGCCAAATTGACTGTTGTGGTTTAGCCCGGCTGGCAGCCAAACACCACACAGCCGTTCGCTCACCCTCCCCCCTCCCTCTCCGGGATGGGGGAGAGAAACGGGAAAGTGAAGCCTGTGAGTTGAGATAACGACAGTTTATTAAGACAGGGAAAATAATAACAATAATAATAATAATAATAATAATAATAGTAATAATGTGTACAAAGTGATGCACAATGCAATTGCTCACCACCCGTTGACCGATGCCCAGCCTATCCCCGAGCAGCCGGCCCCCCCACCCCGGCTAGCCACCCCTATATATTGTTCAGCATGACGTCAGATGGTATGGAATACCCCTTTGGCCAGTTTGGGTCAGCTGTCCTGGGTCTGTCCCCTCCCAGCTCCTGCTGCACCCCCAGCCTGCTCGCTAGCAGGACAGAGCGAGAAGCTGAAAAGTCCTTGGCTTGGTGTAAGCACTGCTCTACAACAATTAAAACATCAGCATGTTATCAGCGCTCTTCTCATCCTAATCCAAAACATAGCACCCTGCCAGCTACTAGGAGGAAAATTAACTCTGTCCTACCTGAAACCAGGACAGCTTCACTGCTGGGGAAAGTAGTATTTCCTAAAGCAAGATGTAAACAACTTTTTAGAGTAAATGGTATGGTAAAAACAATGTGTCAAATCCAGTCCTTGAGGAAAAAAATAAATCAAGTGTCACGCCTCAAAAGAAAGACATTAAAATAAAAACAGTGAAGAAAAACCAGCTGTTTAGGTTTACTTTTGTCTTGTTTTAGAGCCTTGTTTGCAGTGAAGAAAGAAACTGTCAGGACTAGAAGCTTTCTGGGAAGGAAAAGATTCTGACCTTGCATAATGATTTTCCAACAGTGGAATTACAAGAAATACTTTATTAGACTCGTGGTAGAACAGCAAGAGTTGGCCATTAGGTTAATGTCTACATTTGGCTTCAGCTCTAGAGAAAACAGTGTGATTATTTACAAACAAATTTCCATATATTTTTTTCAGTAGTAAGGAATTCCTAGCTTACATAAAAATACAACGGTTTTCAAGGCTTGTGTGAAAGAGCTATTTGAGAATCTGCGTTGCCTGGTCACTGTGAGACATCAGAATGGAAGTTGTGAGAGTTGTCTTAAAAGGACTTGGTACCCTTGTCATATGTTGGCATTTGTGTCAGACATCAATATTGTGTGCTGTAGCTGGGAATAAATGCTACAGTTCCAGGTGTCAGAAAAAGTCTTTGCAAAGTCAAAATAATGAATCTGTCTGGTACTTTGGCAACCAGTCTAGACCTATACAAGAAAAATGGAGACAGAACATAGCTGGCAATGAGGAAGAGACAGACGCACAAGTATAATTTAAAAGGCACAGGTGGACGTAGAATGTCTAAAAGCAAAGTGCCAACCTCTGGTTTATGCACCACATTTCAAGAAACGAGAATCCAGAAAATCATGTCAGGTGATTACTTTCAAACTAATTTTTGTTTAGGTTATCCCCAATATGACAGGGTTATAAATAAAATGTTTCTTATCCTGTACTTACATGGAGTGTGCTGTTGTCATTTCCAGAACTCATCTCACTACTGTGAAGTTGCAGGGAAGCAGGTGTGTGAGTGCATTTGCTCAAAGCAGCAGGATGCACAGCTATGGTGGCACCCACGAACAAAATTATAGCAAGTGCCAGTTACTTTCTGATGTGAAACTGTCATGCTACTGTGGAAAAAATAACTGCCAGGAAGTCAGAGCCAAAACAATAACGTTTTCCTGGAAATTAAACACATTAAATTTTGACTGTTGCAGAGTTAATAAAAATGTATATGCACAAAACCCCATTCTCCTTTAGGAAGAAAAAAGCACTTCACCCACGAGTGAAATGCTGTTTTTCCAGAAACACCGTATGACAGATTATTCAAAATTTGAGGTAGGTATGCAACTTGGTCTTTACCATCTCATCCCTTATTTTTGTGAAATCATTTTGTGAAATCCCTCATTTTTGTGATGCCCAAACTTGTGTATGTAGAACAGGCAGCCAACAGCCTTAGAACCGGTTTGTGGATAACAAAACCACGCTGTTACATGGGGGCCTTTGTTTGAGTCTAGGTTCCATGTTTGTGTACGTGTTGTATTGTGACAGAAAAAAAAATAACACTTTCAGATAATTAAGTTTGTTAAAACTTTAAAATATCAAAAACTGACTACCTGGCTACTCTTTAGTTAAGCTTCAGTAAACAGAAGTTCAGACTGATGGAAATAACATGTACGGAAGCTTATAATTATCTACAAAAGGAGATGATAGTACCTCTAACAGAAAATATCAGGTGTTTAATAGAAAATGCCAGTTTTATTTTTTTCTGGCCCTTCTTACACACCCTTTCCCTGAGGTGCCCACCCATGGCTGCGAGTCCCGGCCCTGTCCTGTGGTGGGGCCGTTGGAGCCGGCTGCATCTGCCATGGGGCAGCCCAGGCCTCACCTCATGAAGCCCTGCTTTACCAAATCTGAGGGCTCATTTTCACCTCTCTGTTAGCTTAAGACATGAATGTCTCCCCTAACATACCATCCCACCACACACACAATTATCTAGCTGAAATTTAACGGGACTTTAAACTTGAGCACCCTGGGGACCTCACTGCCACGTGCCGCTAAGGCCAGCATTGTTCAGGGTTCACAGGCATTCCTTCCCAGCAGTGGTATGGTACCCACCTGGCCCGTTAATGATGTCTTCTCTAACTCCAAATCACGTACACGTCTCTGCCACCACATCTTAAAACCTCCTGGTATTGTGCAGGGAAACCTTGGCAGAATAATCATGTTTATCCAACCTCCATTTAATTACAATTCCTCTTTATCTGAATCACAGTTAGGTTCTCTAACATGAATTACCTTCTTGTATTACTTGCCACAATTAACTCTATTAACTTTCACTCATCCAAGTGCATTTTCACTTTTTATAGGAACAGATTGTTTCACAATTTCGATCCCAATTCTTTTTTTTCTCTAAAATCGTAACAATTTCAGCCATAGCAATGTCTTATTATAGCTGTTTTATACACATATTAAGTATGCGGCTATATTCCCCAAAATCTGATTTGCTTCATTAATGTTACAAGTCATATTGGAGCTAGAAGTGAATTGATATTTTGTATGCTGTCTGGGACTGTCTGTTAACCTGTATGTATTAACACTGACCCAAAGTCCAGTGGAGAAGCACAGATTTTCAGAATGCCACTAGTCACTTTCTGGCATGATATTTAGCAAGTTGTGTGCACCATAGTCAAGTGTGTGACACTGAAAAGGATAAATATGGGAGGGAAAAATACCAGAGACATCTCAAGAATTAAACCAGAAAGCAGCCTTCTATCAGCCATCTTGGGCATAAAAGCCCCATAATGAGCCACAGCTGTTTTTCCCTGAAAACATCCATGAAAGATGTTCTACTTTACTATTTTTTGTATTCTTCCCACTTCTTTTCCCTGAATTTCTCTTTTAACACATCTTCAGGAGTCCTGCCAGCCTCTACATTTATTTCTCTTTTTATTCAAAATATTATGCCTTGCTTCTATGTCTGCATTTCTCTTCTTTACCTATATTTAAGTTAGCAAAATGAAAGATGAGGAAGAAATATTACACCTTTGGTTTCCAAGGTATCTAGAGCTGACAGCTTTTCTCCTGTGCCTTTATCCAACTTTTCCATCACGCTGACTCATTTAAAAGGTGGTATGAAATCTTATGTCCAGCACCCCATCCAAATCTCTAACCACTAACATCTAGAAAAGCTCCAGATGTGCCTCAGTAGAAAATACTTCAAGGGGAATCAGAAAGGAGAAATCAAACAAGCACTACAAGTGTGTGATTCATACTAAGATCAGAGCCAGTCAACTCTGGGTCTTTTCTCCTGTGTTGAGTGAATCGGCAGTTTGTCCTTGATAATCCCTTGCTCCATCCTGCATTGTAATGATAAAGGCTGGAAAAATACTGCTGCATTTGGTGATGCCTTCAGCCTTTGGGATAGAATAACAACATGAAAGTATTACTTTTGTATTTTTGTAAAAACATACGTTTCACGTTGAAAATACTAACTCTAAAACCAACTGCTAATTACAGTCAGCCCAGTTTACCTACAGGCTAGCCATCGTGTTATGCCACGCACAAGTGACATGACAATGACTTTCTTTTCATGAACAACTGGCCTTGTGTTTCCTAAATTCTGTTTCCAAAGGAAAACTAATATTCTTAAAAATGAAGTCATCAGAATGTCAAGAAAATTAACATGTACTCCACAGAGTGAAGTCTAGATATTTACATTTAACACACATTGTCAGGCAGTGCTGTAATCACTGAGCAATCTTCCTGTGCGTGAGTATTAAATACTTGCGCTATATGCCCAATCTTGTAGTTTCATTAATGTACTTTGTCATAAAGATCAGGAGAAACCAGCACAAACAGATCCATGCTGAGGTCATTACAATGAGTTATAAATGGTTTTGCTCTGTGTCCACTGACATCATACCCGTGGGAGTTTCTACCTTTGAAACAGCAGACATTAGGTGGCTTCTAAAACCCATGTTTTATTCAGTCTCGGAACCTTGGTGAAGTTTCCCGTCTCTAATTCAAGGGTCATTCATCTCTTCTCTGGTAATAAGAGTTAGTTTGCTGGAGGCCAGTTGCAGGCTGCTCTATCACATCTCTGTGCACCGCTCAGGTTCCTCAGGTCATGCCTTCTGCAGCCATGCACTGTGTGACTCCATGCAGCACGCACAGGGATTTTAAAGACAAGAAATAGCACGGATATTTTTGGAACTGCCTATAAATCACTGCTGCAACACACAGGGTTACACTTGCACACTGAAATAATTTACTTCGTAGAAATAAGGACTTGTGAGTAATGATACAGACATTTTCAGCATCCCAGCAAACAGTAACAAGCACAGCACTGGGACTCAGGAAACACTGATTCTAAGCTAAGTTCTGTCAGTCATCCATTCTGGGGGCCTAGAATTCAAGTGTTTTTCTCTTCCTCTGCTACAATAATCATCTGCCTCAAATGAGTACTGTAAGAAGCAGTTAATGAATTCAGGTTTCACAAAGCCTGAATAAGCTCATACACCCCTGCTCAGAAACCCAAGGAGACCAGTTTTCAGAAAACCCTGAGCCCCCTTTTTTAGACACACTTCAAGTCAGGTACTCCAAAGCATTTTTCCAGAATGAAAGTATCATCACTTCTGGCTATTAAAGTGGTAAGTCATGAAGTGATAACAAAATATGTCATGACAGAGTAAAAAATAAATAAAAAAATCACAATATCAATCTTTTTTTCTTTTGCCACACCTCACAAACTACATGATTATACAGGAAATTTTCATAGGAAACCAATAGTGTTAGCTCTGATAACAAAGAACTGAATGGTTCAGTGCCCCAATCTTGTTTTATCCTGGATATCCTGTGTCCCTGCACTGCAGTTAATCTCCATTTTTAGTAACAACCTCCTCACACTTGAAAAGACTGTGACAAGAAGAAGAAGCTCACTTTTAAGCCCAGATTAAAAAAAAAATAAAAATAAAAATACAACAACAAGAAAACAACAACAAACACACAAAGCAGAACAAAAAAAAAAGTTTTATGCATAACAGAGCTAAAGCCATCACTCTAGGAAAGTACAGATTTCTTTATGCATATAAAGACTAAAATAAATTTATTTAGGCTGAATTCAGCTTTCTTCTGATACAAACGGGAGCCCTAGTATTGCATACCATAAGTAGTAGCACACACATCACTCCACGATACAATAGGCTGCACAAATAATAGCAATTAAAAGTAATTGAACTGCCACCTACTGTAAGTGATAACACTGTGATTTACAAAATGTGATCTGGAATACTATTTTAGGTCTAACCACCATGCATTTTAAACTCTTTTTAAGTTTAACATCTCATAAAGGTCTCTTTCACTAATCCAATGGGCCTGGGGAGCAGGTAAGGGCTGGAACACAGCTCCTAGCCTCCATCTGCAGGAGCAGAGCATGGTGATGGTGAACAGGAGTCCCTTATGAACAGAACTACCCTCAGTGTGAAGCAGGGAGCAAATCAGGTCTGGAAACATGGTCCAGCTGAAGGCATGCATATTACCTTTCACTGCAAGTGGTCTAACAAGTAGACTGTGGGGGATTTTGCTCCCTCATCTGAATTTAGTGGATGTTGTGAAGCACTTGCAAACAGAAATTTGCAGGTTCATGTCTTGGACATGCATCTCATAGACCTTAATCTACAGCTGGTTCAGTTCCAGAAGGATTACACAGATGGTCCCTGTTGTCTGTGCACCCAAACTAACCAGCACTTTGCAGCAAATGGCTGGGGAACAATCCACAAACTCAAGTGTGTTGGCAGTGAACAATTTATTTGTAAGAATGAGCAAGCATGTGGGACCAATAAAACAAAAATCTGCTCACCTGTACTTCACAAGCAAAAAGGACAGTAGTAACTGATGAATATCTCTTCACTGGCAGGTCCAGCCCCATCGCACCTGGCTCTCATTTAACGTTTGCTTAAAAGTTAATGGAAATAAGTTGGAACACATAAGACTTCAAAGAATTTGTAGTCAATACTTAAAACTTTTACGTGATTTCATGTCCATATGTGTTAATTAAACTTCCTAAGAGTTTTCATAATAGGGTCTCACAAGTCATGGAAAAACGCCACTAAGTTGATAGCAGATCTGAATTGATTCTGTTCATGTGACAAAAATAGCAGATGTAGCAGATTTCCTAATTATTTCCTAATACTGAACTTTATTAAGAGAACATAAATAATATCTATTTCCCATTTCTAAGCCCATTCACTTTTCTCTTGGCCTGCTAGAACATTCCATCTACAGTCTCTCCGGATCTGAAGGAACAGCAATCAACATCAGTGAGTCTGTGTGTAACTGCAGAGAATACACACTCCCCCAGCTTCTGCCATCACTTGTAGTTTAGCACCACCTTCCTATACACCAAAGAATGACAACTTTGCACTGCAAGATCTTTTGGCACGAAGCCTTTGTACAAAAGCAAAGAATAAGCAAAATTCAAAAAAAACAAAAGTGGTGGTTGTGTCCCTATCTGTTTTAATTACTAGACATGTTTAATAATGAGATGGTGTTTTCCACCCTCAGCAATTTTTAGACTCTATCCCACAGACCAGCACTCACAGACCAGCATGTCAGTTATGACAGCCCTATGGATAGCTGTAGATCTGTGTTGTCATGGTTTAGGGCCCATGGCTTAGGTTTCCAAGTCATGAAAACTGACGTTTCTAATGCAATATATAGGTGAAGTTTATGCTGAGTTTTAGCATATATTAGTATTGAGAAAGAGATTGTGAGTGCCTAATCTGAACATAATACATTTGTTCAACATTCAAGGTAACAAGTTTCAACCTGTTTTCTACATTTCATCATAAACAACTGTTAAGGAAAGCTTCAGTGAGTCCTTTAAAAACAAACAGGATTGGTAACTATAGTTCACAGTAGAAATACTTTCGTAATCCAAGGAGGTGTTATGAAAAAAAAGTAGGGCAGTAGGGGTGATAGATATAGGGGCAACTGACCTGCATTAGAGTCAAAGACAAGCCCATACCTCAAAGAAAATTCAAGACAAGCTTCCAGATTTTTATTTTATTTATTTTTTTTAATTTTTTTTTTTTTTACAATGCGTTCTTCAGTATTCCCTTTGACATGTTCCCCAGCTTGCCCTCACTTGCATGGGGCATGTCTAGGATCAACTAGCCAAGAATAAGCTTAATCACAAAATTACCCTACAGTCACCCTCTACAAAACCTACTTTTAGGCTGAGCTCGTTATCTTGTCACCCAGAAGCTGCACATACCCCCATGACATGACCTCTTTTACAGAAGTCTCACAAGTTGATACTTCAAAAAACAAGAGGTTTGTAGACTTTTGCTTGGTTTGGTCCTTCACTTCCTTTATGACAGTGAGCTATGACGTGAATCTGCATTTACATCTGCTTACTCTGGGCAGCAACTTCTGATCAATGATAAGAAAGGTGATAGATGATAAACGATAAATACGTGTCAGCCTTTAAAATCTTTCCCAAACACCACATGTGAATCAGTGTGTCCTTTTTGGAGACACTCTCAAGAAAATGCATGAAAATGAGTCTTGTAATGTGGGTTAGTTTAATTTCTTTACACTTTTGTGTAGGTATTCTCATTAAGAATTCAAAAGTTAAAGTGGCTTTAATTTAATTTACTTCATTTCTAAGGAGAAATAAAGCAGATCAAATTAAAGACGCTGTAATTCTAACAGCATCCACGTAATACCGTGTAGTGGAGTTTAATTCATCCCTTTTCAATTCTCAGTTTGGATTGCATTTTCAGTGCGTCCCTGAGAAGGCAAACGACAAATGCATTACTGTTTGAAAAGTGTCTTGATAGCATGCAGTGTTAAACAGATAGGCATTATTTTCTTGTTCCAATTAATGGAGCGTGGAAATATTTCCATAGACATTGCTACTCAATAGAGACAACTACATAAACAGATCTCTGTTTTTATCTGACATGTATATTTGATGGTTTTGTTAAAATTTGAATTTGATTTTTATTTCATCCAGACTTTGCATAGAAAATGTATTATATCAGAAGGTTCTTTTAACTCTGTATGATATTTACACTCGCAGAAATAATGTATATGAAAAGCAGTAAACAAATTTACTCCTACTTACAAGGAAAAACATTTTTAGGTGCCTGTACTTCCCTTGTCTCTCCAGACCTCCTCAGACACCAAGCCTTATCTCTCAGATAATCTCTCTCAGATGCCTCAGCGTCAGATCAAAAGCAGCCGTATGTGGGATAGGTAGCTCAAAGCCATGGGGAGGACTAAGCACCATGATGTTTTCCAGTTAAAATGTTAATATAACCCGTTCATTAAATTGATTGGGGCAGGCTTTGCAAAGCATTAGCACTGTAGATGAGCCAGTGGGTATCTCAGCGGTGTTATCACTGAATAGCAAGCCCTTTACAGCCCTTCAAAAAAGCCCATCAAAAGCCACAGGCCCAGAAAGCCTGGTCCACAAGGCAGGCTGGCTTACCTGGCAGGCAGTGATTCTCCATCTTCCTCCATCTTGAGATGTTTCCACAGCCAGTGTGTGCGCAATAGTCGGCATTGCTGGCAGAGCCATGGCCTGGCTGTCCACACAAAGGGGGAAAGAAGCACCTGCAGACTTGGAGGCCTCATGGAAGGGGCATGGAATGGGGTCTGTGGGCCACCCAGGAGAAATCAAGTCCAGTCTGAAGCAGAAAAGAGAGAAAAATGGGAGCTGCGGACTCAATCACTTCAATTTATTTATTTGTTTGTTTATTTATTTATTTTTCAGTGTAATCCATCTTCCCTCATGAATTCTACCTCAAATGTACTAGCCTGATGAAAACGTTTGTTCACCGAGCAGTTTTCCATCTTTCAGGCAATCAAATTTCACAGTTAGCTCCCTGAACATAGCATGTGTGTGAAAACTGTGCCACTAAAGATGTTCTCTTTGTGTTTTAGCTCCTGCACTTCAGATTTGATGTTATAGCTGCATGGGAAATCTGAACAGAATGAAAAGCATACAGAGAGAACAGAAGGTGCAAGGTATTAGCAATTATTGTTTGATGACACAAAGTGACAGCGCCAACTATAAAAGCTAGAAAATCTTGTTTACAGTTGTTTAACAACTTGGAATTAAATTTTACACAATGAGCATCTGCTCTCAGCCAATTTTCCCCCACACTCCTTCACCAAAAGCTTCCGCCAAGATAGCTTGCCTGTTTCTAGGGCCACGGAGGAACAAACACCTCCAAATGTCTCCGTTTCTCCTCTGCCTAATCCAAAATACCAAGACCCTCTTCTGGCAGCTCTAGCAACCTCCAATTTGAAGCAGGGTTTTTGAATTTGCCTGCAGGCAGTTTCTGCCATAGAGACGTGGCCTTTTATCCCCACAAAAATGTAGGCAAATTTTGCCAGTATACAAAAAAAATGATGGTAATCCTTGTTTACTTCCTACAGGCCAATACCATACCCTCTGTCCCTGGTTATCCCACATTAACCAGGCCTGGGCAGCCGTCTCTGGTCATGGCACCATCAAAAACCTGGGATGCCCAAGTCCAGGCACCCCAAGGTCAGCATTCTGCCACAGCTGCTGGATCACGTCCCTGTGGATGTCCCATGGGGCAGCCTCGGAGCCTGGCATAGGGCCTCTCCCCCAGCCATCTCACCCTTTCCTCCGGGCTTGATCGCAAGCGACAGGGAATAGCTTTCTCGGAAAACTTTTCCATCGTGCTTTTAGAATCTAACATCTGACTTCTTATCCTTGACTAAGACTTCTCTGCATGCTGACAGATCTTCATGTCCTCTATGCTTGGGATGGTGAAGTGAGATGAGCAACTTGCCACTGAATCTGTGGTGGGGCTAACTGCAGTTGTGTGGCCACAAAGTCCAGTGGCCAGACCCGAGGTGGACACCATGGGGTGCCTGGGTCCAGGGCTCAGCCCCACCACTCAGGTACCCAGGAGATGGCTCCTGAATTAACACGGAGCAGTGAGATCATGATACAGAGAGGAACATCAATAACTAAAAAGAGTTATAGAAATGTATTCCAGTGTAGAGTTGCTCTTTTCTATCCTCCTATACATTGAGAGCACTGGCCACTTGACCTCAAATACTGCAGCAGCACCAGCAGATATCTCTGGTAGGGCTGGCAGATCTGATTTAATTCACACATCCCACCTTCTTCTGGGGATGTCCTTCAGCCACTGTCACTCAGTTACACCCTGTCATGTTCATAAACCCTTAGATCTTTCCTATCACCTTGGGAACAGTGATAAGCACAGGCTGGAGCAGAGGTCTGTAGCAACGGAAAAGGATGTTTTTCCTAAGGTGTTTAGCAGCAGCTCTTATCTAATGTTGGCAAAGCCCCGTACAGTGGTAGCAGTTGAAAAATAGAAAGGAAAAAAAAAAAAGGCTTAGGTCACCCAAGGTATTTAACTCATGTGGACTGTGCTTCTGCAGCTATGCTGGGGAGGAGGCTGCCAGCAGAGAGTGGTGAGGACCCACGGGGACCATCACCTCATCCTTTGATACACTTGGGTCAGGAGGGGATTTATTTCCACGGCCTAACAACTGAAACTCCTTAGTTTTAAGCCCAGCTCAGACTCACTAAATCCACTCTGATGCCTTTAAGAAGCCTCTTCTTCTGTTTCAGAGTTCCCACTGTAGTAACTAGATTAATCGATGTTTACACAGAGCTTTGTGATGGAAAGGCTTGCCAAAATGCATTCTGTAGATTTAGCACAGTTAGGACTAACAGATTGGAGTAAGGAGATATTTATGGTTCCTCATTTAGCAAAATACTTGATAGCATGTTTAAAATTAAAGGCTTAGGATAAGAACTCCACTAATTTCAAGCCTAACTTTATTGAGTTCATATGCAAGACAAGCAACTTTCCAAGTTGGTATGCATGCCAGTTTTCAAAAATAAAAAATAAAAAAATTAAAGGTGTAAGCAATGTACTCTTTATTTTTTAGTCATCTGTAAATCATACTGAAAATATATCTGAGTTACTTTGCATAAATAATTAGTAGAAGTATATTGGGAAATTTTAAGTGTTTGGAGGCAGATGCCTCTTCTACATCCCTGAAGAAAAATCGAGAATAAAAGCATCTTTAACAATTTAGAACAGATGGTAGGGCAATAAAACTGCTGAACAGCTAGAAAGCAAGCATCAGAAAAGAGCCCATAGAAGTAAGATACACAAACACATATATGAGAGAGAAGTGACCTAAGACTCCCAGTCTTTTTGGTCTATCTGTTGCCAGTCTGCAACTGAGCGATGAACAAAACATACTGGGAGCACATTCCTGGAAAGATAGCCAGTCATAATCAGCAATTATCCCTCATTAGCAGCAGCGGTTGCATGCACTACTGATTTCTTCACTTACCAATGCTGAGAAAAGTGAGCATTTTTCACTGCAAATTCAAAATATCCCATTACACACCCTGAAGAACTGGTTTCCCTGCTCTCTGCCATTTTCTGCTCTGACTCGCCCCACTAACACTTCCCTGCAGAAGGGAAAGGGGCCAGGCTTCCTGGTGTGTGCAGTCACTGGCAATATTCAGCACCTGGTGCTCTCACCTGTGCTCCTCAGTGACTTCGGGATACAATTGTCTGCCTTCGGGCTACTGCCTGACCTTCTGTGACATATGGCAACTTATGTGCAGGCTTTTGTAAATGATATCTTAATAGTAATTATAATCATTAATTATTGCTTTTACAGTTATTATCTTTATCACTCCAGAGCTCAGCGAAGATCTATAAAGCATAACGCTCCTGAACTTTACTTTGGAATACCAATAACTCAGTAGCCTGTATGAAAAGGAGAATGGTTTCAGAATCTCTCAGTTAGCTGCTACCGTCAGACTTTGAAAGTATCAGTAGAATGCTTAGGTTCAGCCTCAGCTATTCCCCAAATCCTTGTGTTTCTGTAGGACTTTCCTACCTGGGGCCTTGATGTCTCTTTGGGTCCCTTGTGAGCCACTCACTGTCTTCAGTTGTTTCACTGAAAACTCCAGGGAAGAAGAACCAACAAAAGGATTAAGTATTATGTCTCAGAGGATATTTCTATATTTGGTAAGCCAAGAATTTAAGACTTTGAAAAACTAATAACCCTTTAAAAATGATATTTTATCAAGCCTAATATGAGCTGTGGCCTGAAGTTGCATTTAACAGCATGGAGCTGGGACAGGGGAGGGTCAGGCTGGGTGTTAGGGAAAGGTTCTGCACCCAGAGGGTGGTCAGGCACTGGGACAGGCTTCCCAGGGCAGCGGTCGTGGCACCAAGCCTGCCGGAATTCAAGAAGCACTTGGAAAATGCTCTCAGACACATGATCTGATTTTTGGATGGTCCTGTGTGAAGCCAGGAGTTGGACTCAGTGATCATTGTGGGTCCCTTCCAGCTCAGGATATTCTGGTTCTGTAAACTGATTTTTTACAAGTGGTTATTTTCATATGTCATAATCAAACTATGATGTCAACACCACCTATTCACAAATCGTGAATCAAACCTATTGGAAAACATTTATCTTTTCATTTACCTTGTTTATCTATTTACATTTTGAATTAAATTTAAATATGTTCTGATTTTCCTTACACTCAGCGTAATAAAAACTGATAAATCACTTGGCTCCAGAAACAGATTTACGCATATCTCTTCAAAAAGAGTAGTGCTGCTCTAAACCCACAAGAATGAAAATTAACTGTAAAGGAAAAGTCTATAAACAAAATGGAAAGAGAAGTTCAAATAACCAATTTTAATAGAATTCAAGGAGTAGAGAAGAAAATAAAGTAGGAAAAAGATTAGATAATTTAAGATTTTCATTTTGATAGCTCTTTGGTAGCCAAGATAATGATTATGTAGATCTGAAAGTATAATTTAATTGTTAATCCTAATTGTTTTTGTTCCACTGAGAGTGCTGAATCGCATGTGTTGGCCATAGAGCACAGGTGTTTCTGAGGCTGCACAGAGCAATGAACGCCACGTGGCAATTTCTGAAGAAGTAGAGCCAGGCTTTCTTTTTCTTATAGAAGTACTGAATATTCCCAAGCTCATTTCTTCCCTAAAATGGAAAATTCTCTTCCTTTTGGTCATTTCTTTAGAATTCAAGACATGCAGAAGAAGGCTTGAAGTCTACTGACAGCGGGAGGGTTCATAACAACTGACTGCACGCTGACGCCTGCTGCCTCAGATCCGCTGATGCTCCATTTTCTTTGGGATCCATCACCACATAAAATTTCAGACCTGTGAATTATGTCTTTGCTTTGAAACTGTTTCCTGGTTATCTAATGCTTCACACTACATGGCAGCACTGCAGTGACAAGCACTTTATCCTGAATGAAAAATAGATGAAAGGTAGCTGGAAATGCAATACCTCTGTGGTGGTTGGTTGTTTTTTCTTTGTTTGTTTGTTTGTCTGTTTGTTTTTTGCTGAACCAGCAATATTTTGTTGCTATTCATAACCTATCTTGTTCAGTTGATCTTTACAGAAAGCAGATAGAGCATTTCATAGTGCCTTTGGCCACATCATGCATCACTTTTTACATAATTGCAGTTGCAAACTACAATAGTGAAAACAGCTTCCAAACAAGGCTGACAAGTTTACAAACTTTTCCCAATGACCAGCAGACTTGGTTAGACTTTCAGTATTTTTCTTTTCATGCTGAATGTCAGCAAACTATGACTCACACCAAATTCACATAGCCCCCAAGAGGCTGTATTAACTCTGGCTACAGCCAAATATCTGTCTAAGTTTCTGTGTGTGAACAGGAAACAGATTCAGCACAAATCTTCATTTATAACTGAGATTAACGGCAAAGGGGCTATGGCTGGCAAAGAAATGAGCTGTTTAACTGGATACACCCAAGAGTTTTTGAGAACTTAAGAAATGCCTTTCAAAGTCCATGGGTTGTCGGTAAGTGAACGGCAAAACTCCTGATGGCTTCGCTGCCTCTGACTGATGGGATCTTTCCAGATATGTAACTGCAGGCTTGCCTTGATTTCATTCTGGTGAGTCAGCCTGCAGGCACTAGTCCTAAATAACAAAGGAAAAAAGAATTTAAAATAGCTGTATTAGCATAACTGCAAACGTCCTAATTTAAATGTGTTGTAACACACCTTAACCATCAGGAGTGTACCTTTGAAAATACAGCAAATATTGAGAGCTAATACTTTTTATTCCTTTTCCATTAAAGCAGAAGTAGTCTATTAGTTCAAAACAAGTACCTTTTTTCTACTGTAGATGCAAAATATGTTAGCATATCATGGCAAAATGCAAGAGAATGTGCATACTCATTTACATGACTCTCGCACATATACAATATATGCAATATTTCTTAATGCAATTTTCGGTCTGTTAGGAGAAGATGTTAAGACTATAGATGAATTGTAGTACTTGTATAGTTCTCTGCAAGTTTCCTAAAAGGTACCCACATTTACTTACCCATTTTCAACTAGTAAATAACTTTTTAAATCTAGAATATTTTCACCTATACGATTCTATTTTTCATCCACAGTTTTTATTTTTGTTTCTCTCAATTAAGCCACATTAGCAGCAGTCCCTTGCCATTACTTGTGGTGCTGTACATCTCTGCAGAGAGGAGGGAGTCTGCACACAGGCAGGTGAAAGGCTTGGTCTCCTGCTGCTGTTCATACAGCCCCTGGCACAGATATCGTCCTGTGCCACTGACCTGCAAGTGGCTCCATGCTTGTCCTTCTTTCACAAAGAAGAACAAAGGAAAAGGATTAAATTCAAGCTCCTCTTGTGCTTTGAGTCTTTAGGTATACGAATTGCAGAGATTGAAAGTTGTTAGATGGCAGCCTTATAAAAAAGAATGTTTTTAGTTTTGGTTTTGGTTTTAATGAGGGTTCATTACTAAGAGGCTCGCTCAAATTAAAACTTTTTCTCAGCTCCTGCCTGGTTGCCATAATAAACAAAATCTTGACACTACCCCTTACTGCACAGCCATCTGATTCCTTTTTCACCATAAGGTTCGATGCTTTATTTACAATTGTGGCAGATGTGTTATGCTTATACTCCAAAGCAGTAGCTGGGAGTACCGTGTCCCTTTATGATTAAACATGTACAAGAATTGCTTTGCTTTGCTACTGGAACATGGGAATGGAGGGCTTGGCAAATCCAAATTGGTGTTTCCCTGAGTTGCAGCTGTGTGGAAGGCTGCAACAAGCAACTACTGAAACCAGCCAGCTCCTTTTCTGTACACTGAAAAGGGGTTAAAAAGAACAGTGTGGTTAGCACATCTGTGCTGAAGGCACATACCTTTAGAAGAACAGAGATAGCATGCAAGATTGAGGATTTCTTCACTGTACAAGACAGTACTGGGGAAACATCTGCAATAGCCGAGACAGCTAAAGCAGCATGGATGAGTTAGCATCCCGCCAGGCTTGTGCTGGATCACACACTGGCTCAGGCTTTCATACTTTCTCAGCTGGGTACAAATGCTTTGTACCATATAGACAAAAGCTCAGATAAAATTAAGATGGACTTCATTTTAAGAGGTCATCAGCACCTGCAGAAACTAGCCAACAGCTTTCCCCCAGCTTTACCCAAAAGCCTCTGTGGACACTGCATGACATCTCTCCCTTTTGCAGGAGGCAGAGAGGACACCCTGCAATGGATCCAGACCATTGCCAAGAACTTAAAATCCAAAGACCTCTCACTCTGTTTGCACAACAGAGTGTGTGTTACAGAAAGCCGCTGCACGCACAGGTAAGGTTGCAGCTTCAGTTGTGTCACGAAACTGCAAGCTGTGCTTTTAGACCTCAGAAGCCACAGGAGAGAGAGACGGACTCCTACGAAAGAAATCTGGAGCTAGCACATCCCAGACCCAAAGCCAACACTACCAATATCCAAACAAATGATGTAGGGAAATAAATGAAACAGGAACCAAGTAGAAAACATTTTGTGATTAAAATATCTGAAGCATGTTTATTAACAACAGCTAGGGACTTTCCAGAAACTTAAAACAAGGAACATCTTTTCCCTGGAGAAACCACTAAATAAGGGTAAATAAAAGTTAGGGGATTTTTATAGGCAACACACACTAGAAGGTCACGAGAAGATATTTAATTGGAATTTAAAGAAAAATTATTTTTCTTAATCAGTGGGAAAATTCTTAAACAACAGCTTCATATAGCTCAGGTCAGACTGGGTTGCTCAGGGCTTTGTCTACCTCATCCGCTTCTTACAGCAATGGATTTTTTCCCCTTCAAAATAACAGAAAGGGAAAAAATCAAGCAGAAGCCATAGTGATTGAAGCCAAAGAGCCACTTTAGGCCAGGATCTCGTCTCTAGTGGTGCTCAGCCAGCTGATGCTCAGCTCACACTGATCACAGCTTATAGCTGGACTACTTGTGAGGCTGAACGGATGCTCTCTCCTCAAAGAGAGCATGACAAAATCTCTCTCTCAGCTGCGTCCCTCGGAGGTGATGGGTTGCCCTGGTTCACTCCTAACTCCTGCCAAGGCCTGGGATGGCAGCTAGCTATCTGCAAATAATGGAAGAGATTGAATCCCGAAGAGAAAGAATTGCTGGCCTCTTTTTATACGTGATCGATTTGGTCGTTCTGGGCACAGAAAAGTATTATCCCTCCATACCTCACTACGAGAAAGTTAATAGCTCCTTTCTTGTGCTACAAGGGCAACAGTGATAGCTACTCGCCTGGTGGAGTCTCTCACATTTCTCAGCTTATTTAACAGGAACAAGTTTAGATGAGGAGCATTTGGGATCTTAATCTTCAGTTGAATGTCATGATTAGTTTTGGGGGAGACGTTTCAGTGCTGTTTTGTTTTACATCCTTTGCTAAAACATACGCAGCGACAAGCGACTCATCTGTAGGGGCTGCTTATCTTTACAATCAGCTTTATATGTCCTATAGTGCTCGGACGCACGTAAATGTCCACTGAAATGCATTTAACAGCTTTCTTCTTGTATTTATCTAAAGCTTTTGTGGTCTGTTCTTCTTGTCTTCCCCCAGTGTGGGAATTATCACCTTGCCAAGCAAAGCTGCTTCGGCACCTTGCTGCTAAAATGGAAAGCTGTAAAGCATCCAGAAGTCTGCCTAGGTTTCCTGATTTAAGAGATGCTACTGTGTGCCTTAAGTCAAAATGGTTGTAAGAGAACAAGTCTTGCCTTAAAGAAACCCATACCATAGAGCACTGAATATAGATGCGTTAAAGGGAGGTACAGACACCAAATAGGTATTTTACATACAATTTAAGAAAAAGAAATCAAAATCTTCTCAAATATAACTTCTGAAACAGCTTTTAATTAAGGTTTATATATTCCTGAAACCGCAAGTTTGTTTTGAACAGACAGCTTTTAAGCAAGCATGGCAATGAGGCTGGGTACCTAAACTTCTCTCAAATGCATTTTAAAAGTGCTTAATGTACAAGGTCAGGAAGATCTTACATCTTGAGCCATTATCAGGCAGGCAAAGCCTGCCTGATAATGGTCAAACTAGGTAAAATTTTTGGCCATTTTTTTTCTTCACTCTTTTGCATCTCCAGGCCACACAGGACAGAGGATTTTCCATGTTTCCATGTCCTTCAATTGCATCCTGCTCTTCATTAATCTATTTTAACTGGATTGAAAACTGTGAAGTGCCTTGAGAGTTTTTTGATTGGCTTCCTGATTGCAAAGTAACATTGATTCTGACTCCAGGAGCATCCACAGGAAAGAAAATTTTTTGCTCTTGGCTCTTAGCTTACAGTTCTTGCCTACATTAGGGATTTTTTACACAAAAATCCCTGGTTACTGTAAGTAAAGCTGAGAAGATATGCATTTTATGTGCTGTTCTAAATATATATATATATAAATAAATAAAAATTCAAAGAGTCTGAAGTTTTGTACGGTAATATATCTAAAATTAACCTTTGAGGATGCGATCTTATCAAAGGGAATGGAGATGATTTAGTTAAATGGGGATTATTTTAAGCAGTGTTGTGATGCTAACAACTCTAAAAGACAGAAGTCATTTATTTTAATTTTTAAAATATGCAGAATTGATGTCACATACAGCCTAGATGCGAATTTATTGACACAGAAGACACCATTCTTGTTGTCATGTATAAGAGAAGAATTGCTCTTTAAATGTAATTAAAATTCTCAGAGAGACTAGCTTAAATATTTAATGATTTTTAGGCCTTGCTAAAGTAATGTTGATTATTTCTCAGATTCTGCAACCTTTCTGGCTTTAGGAGATGTTTATGCTGTGAGTGTTACGTGTTCACCAAGCATGAAGTTTAGGAAAAAAAATATATAATTTTAATTGTAATCCAATGTAGAGGATGTACATAGTATCTGGCAACCATAAGTTGCTCCTTCTCTCACCTGCCCCTACCAAGGATGGCAGAAAACACTGCTTTCAATATGCATAATGAAATCAGTGGATGCTCTTCAAATATTTGTTAAGCTTGTCTTTCTGCGCACACAAGTATTCTGTGGATAAAATCACATTAAATAAGAGTACGATGTGTGTGGAGAGAGATGGGGGCTCGGGGAGAGGCAGGTCATTGCAGGAGTGAAGTGGAAGGAAGAAACGGGATGATGTGCCAGGGCTGCAGGTGGACAGCTGGTCCCTGCCCTACACTGACATGAAGTCAGCAGGACGTGGAGAAAGTGCCAGACGTGACATGAGGAATGGCTGGAGGTGCCAGGTGACAGCAAGAGGAACTGGCAAAAATTCAGGGGAGCCAGGGGAGGGATGGCTGGATTTCACGGGTTGTTAAGGGGAGGTTGTGTGAGAAAAGGCCAAACGTGGCAGGCAGCTGAAGGGAGCACGGGGGATGTGGGGGCACACTGCGCCTTGCATGGCTAAACCTTCAAGGATCACCACAGCCAAAGCCAGGATGCCTAAACCACACTAACTGTCCTGCCCACCTCACACCATGCACTTCAAACCCTCCGTTGCAGCCAGGGGACTGGAGACAAGAAAGCATTTCTAATAAGCCATCATCACAAGCCGTTGATGCCAGCCAGGCTGCCTTTCCATCATTCTAAAGTTTAGTTACTTGGTGTCTTATTTTTACCTCATTACAAATTCTGGTCTCTAACCCATCTTTTAACCACTCTAATCTCAGTTCTCTGCAGTCATCAAATTAACCAGGAGTAGAGATGCTCCATTTCCTTACATTTCGTTTTTGATTGACTCTTTACGTGAATCAGTCTAGGACAGCAATGCAAGCACCACTTCCTCGGGCATTAGATGTTATATAATATATAACCACAGGAAACATCGTTCATGTGGCATAAGGCCACAAGTTAAAGACCACAAGAGGTCAGTTAGTCTAGGCTCTACTTCAATGTCAGGGAAAATTACACCTAAAAATAGGCATTCATCTAAACCTGAAGACCTTTTGGCTACAGCAGCTCCACAGCCACCCACACAACCTCTTCCATTGCTTCCTATCCTTGCTGTTGTGTTACTGCACTGTTTGACCTGCAGTCCCCAAATGTCCTCTGATCTTTTCCTGCAGAAGACAAAGGGCTGTTCCCTGTGCACTGATGGTAGTCTGTGGTTGCTGCCCAGCCATACCACCTTTCTTTTTTCTCCACGATAAAAGTGAACCGTATCTCCAGAAAAAATTTATTTCTAACCTTGTTCCTCTTATTACATCCAAAAAAAATCCACTCAAGAGACTTCCCCAAGCAAGGTATAAATTATGTGCTTTCTAATAAGGCATGACCCACTAGTGAAGGTGTGGCTGCCCTCCCCAGCCAGCTACCCACGGGCACGCTGTGTCCATACAGACACTGCTCATACATTGCTACCCCTCAGGTAATGCATTAATGGCTTTTCCTTTGTAGCTGGCTGCCTCTTTTTACAAGTGATGTCAAAATCTAATATCCCCAAAACCTTTTTCCTACTGCTGAGTTTGTTTGAAAACAATCAATAAATTCAAAATTATTTAGGGGAAATAACACACGCTTTTGATTTCAAAAGTGACAGTTCCATAGAAAATAATAACAGCAACAGATAGGTTATTGCATTTTGCACTCAGGTTAAGTAAATATTTTCTTCATTGGCTGAGCAAAATTAGATGAATCCACACTGAATCTACCATTCAGGTTTTGAGCCCCGGAGCATCTATTTCTGTTACAATTTTTTAATCCTGATACAGAATGAAAAGTCTTAAAATTGTGTCAGTCTCAGGCCTGGAGAAGATGAGAAATTTTCTAAACACCAAGAGAAGAAATGATTAAAAAGTTATCTGTTCCACCAGAAAACAAGTTATGACAGAGATAGTAATTTTTCTCCAGAATAATAAACCTGCTGCGAGTGTGTATTTAATGCACAACTCTGTTTTTAATTTGAAAAGGTTTCTTTTTGTTTGTTTTGTTTTGTTTTTATGGTAAAGGGTCTTGTTGTTTGTGCTTTAACTGCATAGCATTCCACATCCAATAAACTTCTGATTTTCTTTTTCTTCCCTCCCAAAGTGCCTGTTTTTGTGCAAGGGAGAAACACCTGCTCTCACTATACTAGGACTGCAGATATATAGACTAATCTGTAGTTGACATATTTCATCACTAGAGGGAAATCCATTACAGCGTTCTTCTCAGTAACACAGGTAGGCAGACTATTCTCCAGAGCTGCAAAATGCGCAACAGACTTGAGTTTGGATGCAAAAGTTGTAGCAGCCAAGTACAACGTAGGTAAGGCTGTTTTCTCCTTTCTCAGAAGGGTGCCCAGAGGAATTGTCCCTAGTCTCATCAGGTCACACCAGGTAATGCAGAGGAAGTTGTTGGAACACAAGTGTTCCCAGGAAAGAGAAAGCTCCAAACTGGGCTGATCTTAGCAGTGCAATTGCCCTGCATCAGTGCCTCCAAACCAAAACTAGGGCAGAAAGCTCTCTCAGCTAGGGTAACGCAGGAAAGTAGATAGTAAAGCCTGTTTGCACCACCAGCCCTCAAAACACAGACATGTGGAAGAAACAGCAGCATTTTGAGACATTGGTAAACAACCATTTCCAGTTGGTTTTCCCCCAGCTAGTCTCCACCTTGCACCAGCATTCACTTGGCTGCTGACCATCCTTCAAGATATTGAAGACACCTGGTTCTGTCCACTTTTAAAGTATGTGTCCCTGGGAACAAAAAAAATGGTTTGCAAATTAATGCTCATAAATGAAAAGCATCACAAGCAGAGAGCTGGGGTGATGCAAAGACAAATGTATTGTGCCCTGCCTTACAACCTCGATGTCCCCTCGTGTGTTCCCATGCCTGCTTGCTGCCTGCTGGGGTGGACATGAACGTGCCAGGCACATGAGGATGCTCCCCAGGCTTGGCTGCATCACTGACAGAAAGAAAGAAATGAAGGAGAGAGATCATCTAATGAGGGAGCCAACTTGATTTTCTGAGGGATACCATAGTACATTTTTTTTTATCTCATTGACAGAAAAGTTGAGGCAAGCCACTGAAAGAATAGAAGAGGATTGTATGAGCCACTGCTGTTTTATTGTTTTGTATGGCTGTTTGTCCATTTCTGGTTTCAATGTTCCTTTTCAGGATAAATTGAACTCGTCTCCAGAAACACCATTTCATGCTGTTTTTACAGTGACCTTCTGTGGTGAATCACTGTGGAAATCAGTATTGCGTGTGTAGCTGGCATTAATTATGCTCCTCTTAATCAAAAGCTCATTTGTAATGAAGCAGAATTGCCACAACTTAATTGTTGTCTTTTCTTTTCTCTTTTCTTTTCTTTTTTCTTTTTTCTTTTCTTTTCTTTTTTCTTTTCTTTTCTTTTCTCTTTTCTTCTTTTCTCTTTTCTTTTCTTTTCTTTTTTCTTTTCCTTTCTTTTCTTTTAACCCCTGAATGAGTGAAGGAAAAAATGAAGATATTTTAGTCAGTATGGCAGATCCTGAGCAATTTCTTGGCAAACAGATCCTCATTTTTCCATCCTTGCTTTCTGTATTTCCTTTCATCTCCAGCAGTATAACTGGTTACTGCCTCACTGCTCTGTTGTCCCATACCCAGATGCTGAAAGATGGTGTAAATCTTTGGATTGGCACAGGTTTACGCTGTTTTATGCCAGAAACACCCTAACTTCTGATCTCTATATAGTTCATTTCCCAGTTACATTATTCCTTTAACCCATTGCAAAGTGATTTCCATCTTCTTGCACAACCTTTTCTGCATGCGGTTGAGCATTAGATTAAAAAATTTCCAGGCTTCACAGATGAATGCCTGAACCTAAGAATCATCAAACCCTCAGAGATCAGACTGAAGAAATAATAGCTATAATTTCAGTTTTCAACTGCTGTCAAAATCCACTTAAATTTTAAAGCATCTTATTCCGTTCCAACAACTGCAGTAGCTCTGTGATTACACATTGAGCAGGTGAAAAAACAAGATGCAGTAGTATATCATGTCTCCCAGGAGGCTTTTTCTCCTAACAGTAGTTTCTTTGATGAACGGGCATTTCAGCCATGAAAACACAGAGCATATATTCTGGCCATTGAAAACAGGACTTTTATGGAATTTAAGTGCCATTCCTAGATAATAGCAACTAGCAGAGAAATGAGAAGATGAAGGAGAGCAGGCACAGAGGGAGGAAAAGAAAAATTAGGGAAATCACAAAGGGGTTATCAGCAACAGCTGGAGGAGACACCTACAACCTGCCTCCACCCTCTCTTAGACCACCACCTCTGCCCAGCTGCTGCAGGTCACTTCTTGCTATGCAGTCAGGCAGGGCTTTGGGTTTTTTTCTCGTTGTTTCCCTCCAAGAAACAAATATGTCCAGGAAAATTAAATTAACTTGCAGAAATCCAGACAAGTAGCCCTCTACTCTCACAAGTTGGTTGCTATATGGCTTCTTTTCCATACTTATCTGCTTTGGAAGGGCACGGTAACAGGCTGTCATATTTCACTCACTGATTTAGCCAGAGTGCCTTATAACAAGCTTCATACTGCTACTGTCAGTGAAAATGAAATGCTTACACTGGAGCTGAGGGGTAACCTTCTTTCTGTACTTGTCTGCGTATGCATATATGCACACATACAGAGAAATTCATAGAAAAACCCTGGTTGGAAGGATCCTCCTGATGTCACCTAGTCTGATCCTGATTCAAAGCAGGGCCAACCTTGAAGTCAGATGGAACTCCAAAATTAGATCAGATTGCTCAGGGTCATGTCTAGTCAAGTTGTGAATATCTCCAAGGATGGAGATGTACGCTCTTTCCATAACAAACAAGTGTCTTAGATCCAGAGCACATGCAGCTCAAGGACTTTGGAGTTTATCTACAAAATAAATTAAGAACACGAACTGAAGAGATTATGTAAAAGCAAAAACTTCATCCCATTCATCTGAATCAGATCTGGGCTTGGATTATAATCTACTTTGATTAATTTCTTCTCCATTACCAATGTTTTACTTTCACCCTAATATCACAAAAAACATGCATTTTTTCCTTTAAGGGAAAAATAATAATAATTGCGTTATATTAAGTTACACAATTCAGGAGCTAACATTAAAATTGTATCAGGATGTTTTCTTTTGGGTTGTCTCCTATACACAGAGTTTGAAAAACTTCCTTTACTGATTAATAGACATTTGGTAATCAAACGGTCCAAAGTTTTACTGGAAGGACTGAACTCTTTTGCACTTTATCAATGGTGAACCTCTTCAAAGAGCTGTAAAAGTAATCTTTTTTTTTTTTTTTTAAATAAATTACCTGGGGAAGAAATTCCTTTTCAGCAGCTCAGTGGTGTCAGTAAGCAGAAAAAGAAAATGAACTGGAAAAAAACATATGCCCATTTCAAGATAAGCTTCAAAATGTTGCAGTATTTGATGTGTTCCATGTTCATTTTGAAAGACAGTGCAAAATGTTGATATTTTGCATCATAAAATATAGTTGTTCAAAAATATGAATTGTTTCAGAAAACACTAACACAGTCAATGGTTTAAATACACAGAGCATTGAACAGCAACGTGAAATTTCTCAGCTAGGTGGGACCCAGGTGAAATACAGGACCAGACTGGAAAACAAGGGCTGCTGTAGCTTAAGCCAAAGTCATTTCAAATGTTCTTGACCCTGCTGAAGGGCTCTCTTTGCCACTGAAGTTTGCTGAGCCCACCCCATTTCCATTCTTACATAACAGCCATGGCCACTGCAAACATCTCACTTACAAAGATGGATTTGCACTAGTATCTGATCTGTAAACTGGGATATACACCAGCTCCCAGCTGCAGCTGGTACAGAGCTGCAACCTCCAGCTGAACAGGACTAAATCCACCCGTACTTGTTTGTCAGAGCTATTAGACTCAGCAGCGCACACCATTAAAGCATTTGTCCCCAGATGAGGAACAGACTCCAGGTTCCTTCTCCCTTTACCTACCCCTCATCTCTTAGAAGAGTTTAGCCCCACCTGTGCAGTGTGCTGAGCCTCAGCCTGTACATGTGCTCACAGGATACTGAAGCCATCCCCCCCACATCAAGCCCACAGGGACTTGAGGGACTTTAAACAGAAGGAAATCTATGTTACGGTTCATATGATAAAGGCACCAATTTGCTCAGCCTGTTTAGCACTGGGACATTTAAGTCAGACAAAGAGTTTTCTCTGGATACTAAGACACTCCAGGGTGAAACAATACCCAAGCATGATTTTCAGGGTCTTCAGTTTTGGACATGGGGTGATATTTTCATCTAGCTTCCAACACCATTACTCCTGCAGCAGTAGGAAATAAAACGTGACCAGGACACAGATCACCACAGCTTAGACCTAGCCCAGGCAGCCCTCCACAGCTAAGGGGCTGTGGGTGGTACATCGCAGACAGCAGCAGGCAGACTACGCACACAGGATGAGAGTATTGGATCAGGACGGTCTCTGTTTGTGTGGCACCATTCCTTCACAGACCAGTAGCTAAGAGAGACATCATCGTGCAGAGATGACCACAAACCAGGCCTTCCTGCAGCGCCAGATGACTTCCCTCTGTTAGCCTGGGCCTCTCATAAATTGGGAATGACACCAGCTCCTCTTGTCCTCATTCTCCTGGCAGAGTATCCAACACATCAACATGTCAGTAGGTTGACAAGCATGATCCTAAAGATCCATCCTTTAACAAGGCCCTATTTCACATTACCTGAACAAGGGCAGCCCTTACTCCAAGCCTAGCCCAAGCCCTAGTACAGCCTGTGCCTTCCTGCCGCCATCCTGTTCCCAAGTTGTTTGCATGCCATTTCCCTGTTTGGGCATCAGAAAGATGCCAGCATCCAAAAGCTAAAGCCGCAATTGCAGCCATAATCTTACACCATCAGCTGTAGGACAGAACATGGCAAGAAGGCCTACACTTAATCCCTTGGGGATTCTTCTGAGGTCTAATTCTTGTTCAATGAACTCAGGCATACACCTTTTACACACACAAAATTGTCCTATGCTGATTTCTAAATCAGCTCGCTGTCTGTCCCAGCCCTTATTCCAATCCCATCAATGCAGCCCAAAATGCACAAATGTTAACCTGAGCCCTGGACAAAGGACTTCCTGAAGGTGAAGATTTAAAAAAAAATTGCTCTCAGACCATGCTCATGCACACCTATAGCCTGGTGTAGCTGTCCTTTACGACAACCTGCTCCCCTGGAGAAAGGGATAATATTTCCAGAAGAGACTCAGAGTTAGCCTGAACTCATGGTAGCCCAGGATAGTCATTTTTGTGAAAGCAATCAATGTGAATTGGAAGCACTCCATCAAACCACATTTCAGAAAACCTGGAGTCTAAAACATACAGCAATAAATTTAAAATTTCCTCAAACCTCAACCCACAGGTCTAACATAAAAACTATTTTTACCCACATCATCCTCCTCTTTTTAAAAATTGACAAATTGCAATACAAATCCCCAAACAAGTCCTATTTACTCTAAACAGCTCCAAAATATCCCCCACTTAGAAATCAGGCTCATCAAGGAATGAGAATAGGGATAAAGTTAGGAGTACCAGTTACTGAAACAACAACTAAGAGCTTTACATGTTAATTGTGAAATAAATGCATTCACCCAACAGGATTAAAAATTAGCATCTGCAAAAACTTGGCCACCACAGCCAAAAGTTGATGTGGCAAGCACACAACCCATGTAAGTCAAAATTGAGAGAAGAGGTCCTCCTCTGTTATGGCCCAGCCAAAATTCCCTTTGATACCTCCGACCAAGCCCAGCATTTTCCCACCACTTTCATCTCTCTTTGAGGCCACCATGAGCTGGTGGCTCCTGGCCCAGGACAGCCTGAGGACTCGGAGCTTCCCCCATGGGCCTCAGGCTGAGGCAAAGGCCTGGCTTCAGGCAGGGTCCCCAGCACCATGGGCGGTCCCTGCACTACTGCCAAGGATGGGGCTGTGAGTGATGGCACAGGGCCAAAACCCACAGGGGCTGAGAAGACAATGTTGGTCAACCCACAGGCTGACCTGCACTGGCCTCTGGAGAAGCCTGAGCTTGCTTCCTCACAGGTGTCCCCACCAGCACCCCCACGGGACATGGTCACAGTGGGTCACAGGCTCATCCCTAGAGAAAGGAAGAGGCCCAGAATGAATTTTAGGGCATGTACATGTGGGGCCATGGCTCAATGTAAGGTTTCAGACCTGCCAAACCCAAAGCAAGAAGGTGACTGAGCTGGCAAGGGCTTGCCAGGCCAAACCAAGTGCTCCTGTCCTTGTTCAACACCACTGCATATCATCATTTCAGTCTATACAGTATGCCCAGGATAGGATTAGGTTTGGGGTAACTTTTCACGATGGCGTGAGTACCCATGTTCAAAAAATGCACGGTCTGGGGCACTCTGTGGGCTACATTCCCGTGAAGATGATATGGCTGTTGCCGGTTACTGGGCGCAGGCTCCATGTTGACTTTGCAGAGCCTCAGCTCTGAGGTTTTTCAGGCTTGCTTTGCCTGACTTTGCCTAGACCTGCCTGGAGCTTTCCTTTTATTACTTTTATTTGCTGCTGTAACAGCAATTTTTCTAAGGAGCGGGTAGCTACGCCTAACTTGCTTTGTTTACCTTCACATGACATAACCATAGCTTTTATAGAGAGAGCAGTAGCACGCAGCTTCTCTGTCTGTGTAGGATGAAATATTTATGACCTTAGCGTAATGATGCAATGCAGAGAAACATAGGCCTGGTGAGAGAGCAGGGGCCTGGGGAGAGCCCGCAAGGCACAGTACAGAGGAGCACAGGACAGGAGACAGGGCATGGGCTAGTGCTGAGGGCTGCAGGACCACAGCCAACATAGCCGCAGTCAGCTAGCAAAACACAGCCCTGGTAGCTCAACAAGACCTGTTATCAGTAACAAAAAGAATAAAGAAGAAGCATCTAACATAGATAAAATGCACCATATATAGTAAATTCAGTTGTAACAGAATTGCAGACCTGTGAGGAAAGCGCAAGTAGTGTTAGGAAACATGAAAATCACCCTCAGAGGATCCTACAGAAAGAGGAAGAAACCAGAAGCAACTGTACTCCTCCCAGCAAGGAACTTGGGATGCTGACACCTTGCCATCCCCACTCTTCCCAGACTGGAGCCATTGACCCAAAGGAGCAGTGGAAGTGTGAGCAGGACACCAGAGCAAAGGGATAGTTCCTAGACACTGCATGCATAACAATTTTAACTGTTTTGTTCTTGTTGAGGCTTTTCCTATATATAGCTATATTCCTAATTTTTTCATCCTTCCTTTTTTTTTTGTTTAAAAAAAAAAAAAACCTGCATAACTCCTCCTTCTGCCAAAACTTAATTTACGCTAACAAAAAATCCCAGCTTTCCCCGCCCTCCCCCTGTAGCAGGATTTTGAGTGTGACAGGGCTTGCACAAGCATAGACACACTTAAGCAAAGGATGAAATGGGAGAGAGGCTGCATGAGGGGAGCTCAAATCAATTCACTGTCCCCAGGGCAGCCTCACTTTTCCCTGGGGCTCCTGCTCTCTGGTGTCTCTGGACTTGGCCTAGGCCTTAAGGCATGCAGTGCTTTGAATGCTTTCCCTTGCAGTTGGACACTGGACCATGACAATGGCTCTCAGGCAACAGAAATAGTTAATTAAGCAGTGAGCCTCTGAGTGGAGCTGTCATGCAACAGGGTCAATTTAACTCTTTTGCCTTGGACTCTTGTCCCAGGACCACTGCCTCCACGCAGTCCAGAAGGACAGCCGAAGTTCAAGTAAACAAAAGGTTATTGGATGGCTCAGGCAAGAGGAGGAATGATAAAGTAAACTGCTCGGATAACCACGTAAAGATTGATTGGTGGTACTATTGTAGGACAATGGTAGAGGTTGAAAGGTTCATTCAAGTTTTGCAGTGACAGAGGAAGAAAAAAACCTCAAGAACAAAGCCTTACCCACTTATACGAAAAATCATTCCACACAGACTCTGAAAAAGTATACTGAATAGGTAAGGGAAAAAAAGATTTTTATCACACACACACCCTCCACACAGCTTTTAAAAGGGATCAAAACCAAATGTTTAGAAAACCTTGTTTACTTAAAACAATACTTTCCTGTTTATACACTTCATATTTACAAATAGCTTACTAAGACCAAGAAAGATTTTGACCTATAGTTACCCTGAAAAAAAAAAAAAAAAACACACACTATATCCAAAGTTTTTTTCCTCCCTAACTTCTTTCAGGTTTGTATGTTTTAGTAAATGGTAATTTTTTCAGGAAAAATAAAGACACCATTGCACTCGTTCAAGATATCAGCTTCATTATGTCTCTCCAGTTAAGCCCACATCCTGGCATAACTATATTCCTCATTACTGTAGAAAACCTTTTTTTTTTTTTTTTTTGTTATTCAGCTTCAGAGGATCCCTGCAAGGATCACAGCAAACACTGTCCCCTTAGTCAACTTCATAAAGACACATGTCTAAGGTCACTGGAGTTTTTTTCATGAACATGCCCTTGCGTGACACAGCTGATCCCAACACACCATCAAAAGAAACTCTCATAACCTATACAGAAGCACGTGCTCTGAGAGATTAGCAGCTTTCAGGGGTGCCTATGAAAGCAGTCTTGCAAATAAGCACATATTCACAGAAACGATAGAAACACAATAAACAACCCTGAAACTTCACCTTCATAACCCAGCTCCTCTACAGCTGGACATTTGTTTAAAAATCTTCAGCTGTAATTAATTAAACACTTGGCCACAGAGTGAGTCAGCAATTGCCTTGAGCTAACACGCCACTGGCAAGCATTCACTAAATGCACGTAAACACAAAATCTCCTTTTCTGAAGTGGGTGTGCAGTATTTCTTCCTCCTCTGAACCTTGAATGCTTTAAAAAAACAACAAAAAACCACTAGCAACTGGGGAATCGTGTAAAAACTCCACTAGGAACAGACCAAGCCCCTCTATGACTCAGAGCCAAGCCATTTCAGTAAGGCCAGAGTGTGTTAGTTTAAACTTACAGTCAAGAAATACTTGGCCCCAAAATTTTTTAGAGGTATTGAGTTTTCATCTGCCTCCGCCTAACGTTGAACTAAAGGTGTAGTAAATCTGAGGGAGCAGGGCTGCGTGCAGTACCTATGCTGATCCCCAGCCACCTCTAGCTGTGGCATGCTCTGTCTGCATCACCCATGGGTGGGTGACCTTTGGAGGAAGAAAACAGCAGCAGAGCTGACAAAAGCCAGGTAACCCCACACAGCACATACTTCTGTAATTTTATCTTGATGAAGAAAAAAAAATAAATAGATCACCTCAACCTCTTAGAAAACCTTTTGTTCCTTGCTGGTTGTGTTGTCTGACAACAGAGCAGCTCTGTGTTTGGGCTGAGACCTTGGCTGGGCTGAATGCTATGCTTTTGCACGGCTACAAAATCCAGACACAGGTTTTGCCCCACCGAAGAAGATATTAAGAACTTGAGAGAAAAGGCAGAAGAGAGGTATTCATTCTTAGGTAAAAATCTGAACAGAAATTTTCGAAAAGAAATTTTTTTCACTGCCACTTTCTCATGGGTGAGCAGACAAGCTCGAGAATTGTTTTTTTATGAGAGCTTTCCCTGTTTCAATTATTAACATACATCTATATATGTGCAGCTAGATAAACAATTAGGAGGATTATGTAGGTCCTTTCAACAGCACAGGTCAATAGTCCAATTCGTTTTTTTGCATTAAGCAACCTTATGACCCTTCTACCTTAGTTCAGTAAATCTGTTTACTTTGCTCAAGTATTTCTAATAAATACTGCATTTCCTTCATGATTGTGCCTCTGGGGCGCAGCTGCCTCTGCACTGTGTTGCAAGAGGCATGCTAATCTCGCACTTACTTCCATTATTCTTTTCTTTTGCCAATAGTTTAATGACTTCTGATGAGTCCCTTACACTAATTCTATTTTACTATGACACAATCTCTAAGCTGCTTGGTGACATGGTATTGTACAATATTTTTAGAAACTGGAGGAACGTCTGTATGTAAACATCAGTATTTGGAGTACTAGTCTGAAAAATACCATATAACATGTAAGCGAACTTTTCAGTTGCCTTTCAGAGTAGAAATCTGAACTTGTCAAGTCCCTGAATGTACCCTGTGAAGTTTTTATTATCAGGGCAGAGATATGGAATGCCCGCACCCTAGTTTGGACACGTTGGTTGTAATAGTAAGACTCAAACTACTTCATGAAATGGAGAAATCAGGAGGAAGATGATAGCCAGGGCATACAGGATATCTTTGATTAATGTCTTTGCCACTTGAAAGCCAGTAAAACTTTTGATAGCGTTTTCTGTTTACATTGCTTATATTGCAACACACTGATTAAGATAATCCCTACATTGTTATAGGAGAGAAATTCTGTCATGTGCTGAGTGGCTACTGAATAGATTTGGAATCTACATACAGCTGATCTATGAAACAAATCACTGAAAAATATGCTTGCCTAAGCAGACATGTTTTTGGAATAAGGCTATCCTTATTCCAGAACGTTGTGGCATGGCAGTAATTTATTGCATCAATTGTGTTGACCCATCTAAAATAGACACAGTTGTCTCAGTTTAAAGATTATTTAAATTTTTAAATTAAAAACAAACAAACAAACAAACAGAGTTTTATTATGTAGCAACCAAATTTCTTTGACAATCCTGTTTTCTTCATGACATTCCTGGACACTGGTCTCCCAAAGTAACCAGGCCAGGACATGATCAGAGAATACTGGAACTCGTAACACTTATATGACACTTTAAAAATTTTGAAGTCCTTTTCTATTGTATTAATAAATCTAACATGAAAGCAAATTTAACCTTCTTTTAACAGCATTGTATGAGTGGGTTCAAAATTAGATTATTAAAGAAGTTTTACCCCAGGGACAGAATGACAGCAATACAGTATGCCAGGAGAAATGCTGTGCCAAGTAACATGCATACTCCCCGTGTTTACTTTAAAATAACACTCCGAAGCACAGCACGCACCCGCAGTTCGTCACAACACTCACACTTCTTGGTCACTCATTTTGTTCTCAATTTCAAGACAAAGTCTGTAGTCTTAATCAATTCCACACTTTAGATTTTTATTGCTCTGGTAGTTTACAAAACAAAAGAAAAATCTAACACTGACATGTAGAGATTTCTATTTAAAAGGGAATTTAGACTCATCAGCTTGCCTGCTGGCCCCATTACTGATACCCTTTCTAGCAGTGTTATTAGAGCTGTTCAGCTCCAAGCAGGATCACAGGTTTTTTGTATTTAGTGTTTTATACCAAAGCATAGTCCTTGCAATGATGACTTTAAAATATGTGTATTTTTAGAGGATAAAAATAATGTAGTTTGGTGATTTGTTATTAATGCTAACCCTATGAGTGTGTGTGTTTGTTTTAAATTCAGATTAGCAGTTGGAAGTAAGAAGGTCATCTATTTTTAAGGGGTTCATAATGAGCTCGTGCTGATTCAAAGAACGAACTGAAACGTCCCCACTTGGAAGCCTGCAACAAGCCTGGAGCTGCATTCCTGTGCCTCGTGCAACCCAGCAAGTCGCACCTACGGGAACGGTGCAGGAACATCCACGCTCACACTAAACTAGGTCAGAGTTTGCTCAAGCTGTAACACTTTGTCCAAGAACCAGGGTAAATATTCAGGTAGTTTGTCTGTTCCAGTGATAGAAAAAACAATGCTGGATTCGCGGCAGAGAGAAGAGAGTAAGATCCTCTGCAGCTTAGCAGTTAGAGCTCAGAAAGAAAATCCTGGTTGGTCGTCCTTGCTTCAAAGTCTGTTTCCATTTTCTCCAGTGACTGTTCTCTCACCTACTGACACTTATTTGCCAACACCAACTTAGTGTATGAAAAAGTATAATTAGTTGTGAAGAGTCTGATCCTGTTGATATGCTTGTTATACGTGGTCTGAGACACCAGCCTCCCATCGGACCTCGAGGCAGCCAAGCCTTATTGGTCAGACTTGTGCATCTACTAGATGTTGAGCTTCTCAAGCATAAGATCACACATCCCTCAGCGAAGGTGGAGTAAATTATCTTGTATATTCAGCTAAGACTAAGAGCAGCCCACCCCCAGGTGCTGCCAAGAAGCTAGTTAGCTTTAAATCTACACACCCTAGCTCATTTTCTAGTAATTTGTTCATCCATATCCTCAGGTCTGACAGCAGATCTCACCAAGACAACATAATAACAGTACATAATAAGCTGTATTACTCAAGTATTTTTGTTACTTCATTCGGGTCAAAAAGTAATTCTACAGAATCACCTAAAGATAAAACAAGATTTTTCCCATTCTAAATCCATAAGCTGTGACTGCTCAAATACCGTATTCCTTTTATTATTCATGAAGTGCTTGTACTCCTTAGACCCATGCAGAAACTGTTACTCACTGCAACTCTACTCTGAAAATAGAGCCAAATAAACACAGGTTGGGAATCCATTCAGTTTACAAATGAAAGGCCAGTTTTGCTTGCTTCCAGTTACCAGCCCACCAACCTGTGGGTTTCTATGTTGTAAGCTAAGCAATTTTTTCATGTCCACCCTCAGCACCTACATAGAAATCATACCTATCATGCCCTTAAGGACATCCCTACAAGCCTTGTTAATATATGATGAGTGATGCTAAAAGCATCAACTGGCTTCAGAAATGTGACAATTGAATATGACAAGAGAATGATCCTTCCCTATTTTGAAAATGTCATTCAGGAAAATACTCTGCTTTCTTGGCTTACCGTTTTCCACTCTAACTACCTCCTCTTAGTCCTCAAAGCAGTTTCCAAAATATATTCTATTTAAAGTCAATTATTTACCCACAGCTGATGGATAGTAACCTCGTAATTTCAAACAATACGAGGCCACATTTATCCAGGACCTAAGTAGGTGGAATTCCAGAGCTCCTGTGGAGCACTCTTACCCTGTAATGGGATCGGTTGTTCAGCTTTATTCAAGGACCAGAGTCTACAGAAAAAGGAGAGATTTCCGCAATAACTATGCTACTGGATACTGTTCACAGACACTGGGAATCCATAGGATTTCTGCGGTATTCCACCCGGGAATACCAAAACCCTTTCCTAAGGTTTTCTGGTGCATAACTCCTCTTGCCTGACAGCGCTACTTTTCTCTCAGTGAACAGAATCAACTGTTCTTGGCATTATGTGGGAGACCTTATTGCTCTCTACAGCTACCTGAAAGGAAGCTGTGGGGAGCTGGGGGTCGGCCTCTTCTCATGGGTAACTAGTGATAGGACTAGAGGGAATGGCCTCAGGCTGCACCAGGGGAGGTTCAGGTTGGAAATGAGGAGACATTTCTTCTCAGAAAGAGCAGTCAGGCATTGGAACGGGTTGCCCAGGGAGGTGGTGGCATCACCGTCCCTGGGGGTGTTCAAGGAAAGGTTGGATCTGGCACTTAGGGACATGGTTTAGTGGGTGACAGTGGTAGTAGGGTGATGGTCAGATCAGATGATCTTGGAGGTCTCTTCCAACCTTAATGATTCTATGATTCTGTAAGTTATACTACACAGGACAGAAGTCAAAATCTATTCCTTATATGTGAGACTCTACAGTGCAATCTAATCTATTCTGAGCTCTGTGTTAGCAGCCACCAAGAGCGACCAGTAGCTGCATTGTGTGTCCCCAGTTTTAGAAAGTTGGCAAAGAAAATTTCAAGAACTGTTTTATGCACACTCTGGCATGTAAGAAGATCAAGAACAAGTCTAACTACTTTCCAGAAAGAAGAGAAAATCCAGCATTAATCCTCTACCAAGATGCAATGTGCAAGTATTTCTCATCAATTCATGCGCTTGTTTGACCTCCTACTTATAAGCCAAGTCATTCACTAGGTGAACTATTTCAATACATAATGAATTCACCATGAGAATGAATGTAATGTAACATAAAAGGAAAGCTAAGTCAGGAAAGTATAACTCAAATTTGTGATCTATCAGTTACTAACTTCACACCAGATCTGGTCAGTCATTAGAGCTAAGGAGACAGTATAGCTCCTCCCCCTCCTTGTTTCTTCTGTACTATTTCTGAAATCCTTTTCTGTGTTCAGCTCATTCGTTCTGACCGAGTTTCAGATGATAATTTTCACTGCCAGCCTTGAAAAAAACATTGCAATGGTTTTGTCAACACAACCATGAAATTCATAAGCACCTATTTACCCTCAGCTCTCAAACATTCAGGAAACAAAAACGAGATGTACTGAGTTACAGATTTGTGATCAGGCTCCATTTTCTAGTTTTACTCCCTGGCCAGTCCCTCTCTGGCATTCTGGAAACCCCTGACTGCAGCACAGTGCTGGGTGCAAGAGAAAGGCATTAAACCGCTGTGCCAAAGCCAGTGAGCAAAAGAGACAGCATTTTCTTTTCCCCATCTTAGCAGATGAAACAAATGAACGAGTGTACTGGCTTTACTCTGTACAAACTAAGAGGAAGACGATGATGTCTCCACTGAAGGGAGCCCACTTGCCACTCTGCACTCTTTTGAACAAGAGAGGATAGTCAAATTAAGGTCAAAACCGCAGGGCCCAAAGAAATTACGTCAGGATACAAAGGCAGCATAAATAGTGCTGTTGTAGAAGTAAGCAACATAGGAAGACATCTGGTTTAAAGCATCGACCACCAAAACCAGCTTCTCCAAACAAAAATTAGTATGAAAGGAAATTGCCAGATCATTAGAGCAAATAACTTGGATGGGATTTTGGGACTAAGGGCTTTGTTCTGAGAATAAATTAGTCTTTGCTTATTCTTTTCTTTTTGCTGTCGCACCATGAAAACATTGACTCTCCTTACTTCACTTGACTTTTTTTGTTGTTTTGTTGTTTTTTTTTTTAATAGCACAGTAATTCTTTCCTCACCACACCCATCTTTCTTCTTCCTCTCATATTAGCAATTAAAAGCTAAAGGCTCGTAAAAATTCCTCTATGACCCCCTATGGAATGCAGGTCTAGCCTTACTGTAATAAAAAGGAAATTTAATACTTTTTTTTTTTTAATCATTTCACATTTAAAAACCTGCAACAGTAATGCTCACCTCTCAGGAACAGCTTACATCAGCACCCACGGAAGGGAATACAAACAGACCAACTATAGGGAGCAAGCTGCATGCATCTACAGTAGCTTTTTAACATGCATCAGTTTCTAAGTATCCCCTATTGTCTCCACTCATGGCATTTTTGGTTCACATTGTGGAAATTCTCTGAGCGTGCCAGCTAGACTGCTTTGAGATGGAACTGAGCTTGAAAAGATACTCCAGGGGATTGCATGATGTGATCCAGCCCCCAGTAAGCATCCAGAATACTGGGACATGAACAGAGCTATACCATATTAAAGTTCCCAAAGCATGCATAACACAGAAAAAAAAAAAAATCTCACGACAAGTATGTTGCTTTTTGCTTTATGGATGCACTTTGATTGCATTACCCTATCTGTTGATGTGAACATAATTATCCCATTCTGAAATTCTTGCAAAATTATTTGAAAGGTTAAGCTTTTTTTTGTATTTTTGGTTTTTGTCTTGCCCAGACATGTGAACTTAAATGTTATTTTAAAAACTAACAAACTGCAGTATTTCAAACTTGGTTTACAAGTCTAAATATCAATTTGGAGTTAATACATCCTTTTTAAAGGTCATCTGTAACAGATGGATAAAGCCTGAACTTTTAGCTCAGCCACACCACATCCAGAAGAAAAGTTAGGGCAAGAACAGGACAGTGTAAGAAATTAGTGCTACACAGAATCCCAACTACTGTCATTTATACTGCAAGTTCAATTTCTAAGGCTAAGAAGGTGATGGGATATACTCTAAGTGTACATCCCTATATCTCTAAATCAAGACTGACAGAAGAGAACAAAGTTGTAAGATACTACATGCCTTCACCATTGAAGCTGTGTGAGATGTTTACTGCAAGAACCCGAGTTTTATTAGATCCTTGTCTGCTTTAACAGTAAAGGAATTACCACTTCAGGAATCCTACAACAAAGAATACTTAAAAGACTAACACATTGTCTGGTGCATATGTAGGAATCTGCTTATTGTCTGAAGTCACAAAACTTCCCTTCCCCCCTTCTCCCTACTAAAATATGTATATATTAAAAAGCTGTTGTTCACAGCGTACCATTTTTCAGTTTGGTTTGGCTTGATGCAGGGCTTACACTGAACGCACCTTCCCCAGTGCTGACGTTACAAGTCCTGGCCACTGTCAGGCAGGCAAAGCTTACAGGGCCAAACCACTGCTAACAGTGGCTACTCGGCGCTGAGTGCTCTACAGTACGCCGTCCCACCTCTCAAATGTAACTTCCCTGCATAAAGGAAGCATCCAGCTTTCACTGTCAAACAGGTTCATCTGGAAAGTGTCCCAATATGCAATAGGATCCCTTCTAAGGCCTTTAATAAGAGGCTGAAATTAAAAGTATTTGAGCCAGGCAAGAGTAAGCAATTAAACTTTTATTCATGATCATTTACATATGCCTCAAAACATTCACCACAAAATGCAGACTTTCAGTTATCTTGTATTTAGCATAGAAAATGGTCATCTCTGTAGTAAAGCACCAAGGAACACACAACAGAACAATCAGAAACAGATTCCACGTATCAGTTTTTTCCCTTCACAATGTACCACAACAAAGTTGGAGATTACATAAAAGTCTAAAAGTTCCAGAACAAATTCTAGAGTCACCTGAGTGCTTGGCAGGAACAGTATTACTTAGTAGCAGTTACATTACCTGCAGTGGAATTACACGCAGCACTTATTTTCTGCCTTTATTTTTTTGCTCAGAAGAGTTACTTTTCACAAAAGTGAGACAAACATTATTGGGCCAAACACTGGGTTTCATATTTGGCCTGAATTTTCCAATGGCAACCAAACAGAACAGTTTGCCGGTAGGAGTACCTACAACAACTGTAAGAGCAGATGTCAAGAGGGAAGGAAAGAATCACCTAATTATAGTCTATCATCTCATTACATAGGGCCCAACCACTTACAGGCCCTTACATACTACTCTACTCAGCTTTTTCCCCATTATGCTTATTTTAATTAGCATTTCAAATTTACTTCTTAGAAGACAACATGATTTTTGAATTAAGTGGTGTACATGGACAAATACACGTACAAAGTTTTGGTAGTAATTTAAAGCTGTAAAATTGATATGCAAAGGAAGTCCTACAGACCCCACCACAGGTTAAAAAGAAATAACCAGAATCAGGGTGTTACATATAAAGCTACTTTAACAAAGAAACTAATACAGTTATCAAATAATTCATTAGAGAATAAATTGTTATACAAAAAGAAATGCTGCCTTTTTATCACTTCACTACAGCAAATAAGAAGGCAACATTAAGAAAAGTGCACAGCAGAGAACTGTTCAGCTTTCTGAAAAAGTTGAATTTTTCTTCAGACACCAGGCTTTCGTCAGGAAACATCTTGGGTTAGGATTACCCCGATCAGTCTCTTCTTGCATTAGTTCTTGGTAAGGCACTTACTCTGACATGTAGGAACGATACATCAGGGCCACGATAATTGCTGCTATTGCCGGGATCACCCAGTTGGACCATGAACTAGAAAGAAGTTTTTGAAACAGCAGTTTAAGAAGTGACAACCACCAAGTTAAAAAAGTCGCTGGTTAAAGAAGTCCTTCCCTCCCAACATATACTTCAAGGTTCAGGCAAGAGCAGAACACCTGGACTGGCCCAGTAATGCTCCAGCCAAGCAAAAAAGCTTGTCCTGTTCAGACTTTGTACTAGAGCTTATAAGTTAGTTTACTAGAAGAGTTAAGACTCTAGACATGCTTAAAGTCATGGCGTGCTGCCCAGAATATCATTCGTTCTAAAGCCATTTAAGACGTAACACATGACACTTTCAAGTACCCAAACTCCCCACTCAAAAGAGTACGAAATGGTGCTCTGAGGTTTCAGCAACAGGCAGCAGGATATAACTTTACAAAGTTATTCAGGCAATTTCGAACATACTCTCCACATCACCCCATTCTGACAGATTTTTCCTTTAATTGTAGCAAATTTTAAAAGTGAGCGAATCCATGTCAGAAGTAGTCAGCAATGGAACCAAGTGTCTTCTATTTCCTTGCTAGCCTCCAGAAATGAAGGCCTGTACAGCATAAACAATTTGATAGAGACTGGTACACATCAGTGTGGGAAAAAATTTAGATATTAACGTGCTTGTAAAATGGTACATAGATGCCAAACTGGACTTCACACAGAACAGAAATGTGCACGCTAAATCCTTTGACATCTCTGTTTCTGTAGATAAATGCTATTCAGCTTTCTGAGTGTCAGAAACATTATCATGAGGAGCTTCAGGTTTGATACCAGGTATCATACTGTACCTGGAATTAGACTGCGCAGTGGTAATAAGAGGTTCCTGGAAAGCAAAACAAAAAGATATTTACATCAGGCAGACATCCTTCGCCACACTTAACTGCCCCTCAATTTCTCAAAAATTAAGGGGAACTAGTTTTGAAAACAACTTTGTGCATTGCCTTTGGAAAACATTTTATCGGATTTGCTGTAACAGAACTGTTGTATTATAAGCGAGATAGCAGCAGTTTCTGCAGTCAACACTGCATCAAAAGCGATTTCACAAAACAAGAAAGTTCACTGCAAGTTTTCCATGAAGTTAACGTCAACCTCAGGTTACAGTCTGAAAAGTTGTAGTTGCCTAAAAGACAAAGACCCATTGCTTGTCTAAAATCTAATCAAAGAGACTCCAAATGAATACAAGAGAATTTCTTACACAGAAGCAAGGTGCTGATTTACATGCACACAAGGCTTATTAAACTCAGCTTGTTAGCGTGGTGTTTCAGATTGCTTAAGAACTGCTGTCAAATTATTACAGCTTTTGATACTGACTTGTATTTCTTGTTCAGCTTCCACAGAAAAAGAACCACTACAAGACCAAATCCTAGGTGGGTATTTATGCAGTTTATAAGAGGACTTAATCATTTGAGTATTACTAACTGCACGTAGCCTAATTGCATTTGAAAGATCCAAGCATTAACAAAAATGTACTTTAATAGTACAAGATCCATCACTGAAAAATGAACTGACTGAGCTATAAATATTCTGATACCAAGGCAAAGTGTGGAAAAGATCCCTCACAGGGATCCTGTGTAGGTTTAAACAGGCTACTTTTTCAAAAGCCCAAATTATCATAGGCTGATGCACAACAAAATATATTTTAAAATAATACAGCTCACTAATTACATCTGTATTGTTTTTTGTGAACATCTCCACGAAGAACTAACCCCAAAGCCAAACCGTGTGGAGCAGCTCTTGCCCACACCATCTAGCACCTTCTACAACAGATTTGCCACATTCAGGGCCAGGGAATGGTTCCCCCCAACACTAAGGCAGCAGGAAGAATGCAAACCAAAATACCAAAATATTATTAAAATATGAATAAAGTCACCAAAAATACGTTTTTCAAACATCATGACACAAGAAATTGTGTGCTCATGGTGCTTTAAACTGTGCAAAGATGAAAAAGACGTTTGTAAGCACAAGGCCTGCTGAAGGTTCCTAGAGGGCCAGGGCATAGGTTTGTCACACATCCAGAGGGCAGTTCTAAGTGAAACTGTCTTATCAGCTATGCCCACACGTCCTGTTAGAGCAAAGTGTTCTGTCTTTCCAGAAAGAAGCTGGAAAACACTCATTAGTGTAGATAACCATGACCACCAGCACTAAAACAAGGGAACAAGCCAAACAGGAGCGTAGTAAGATGTCGTTTAGATCTCTCAACTCCAACTGGCCGTACTTTGGCCAAACTACAATCCTAAGTACTTCAATTTACTAAGTTTCTGTGAGTTTACTGTAGTCAAGAGATAGTATTACTACAACTTGCACTAGGCAATCTGTTTCTCAGTTGCACTTATGGTTGCTGCTCTTACAGCTTAAGTGTAAATTATCCTGAATTTCAAAACAAGTCTGAATGACAGATCTTTTTCTTGGTGGGAAGAAGCTCTGAATTCCAGTCACCACTCAATTTGTTAATTTTATTAGTACATTAGTTCAATTAGTTATGATGCCAGATCAATGAGCTTAAGAGATTTATGATCTGAAACACTACACTTAAATAACCTGACTTATTTTTGCATCTGAGTATACCATTTACTCAGAGATACACCATCTACAATGCCCAAAAGAAATAATGTGACATTTCAAGAAACAACACTTACTGTTGGCTTCTGAAGCTTCGCTCTATCATCCTGTATGAAAATAAGGAGAGAAAAAAAACATTTAGATAAACACCCAAAGCATGAAAAAAGTCACAAAGAATCATCCAATTCAGTTCCCAGTTCTATTCTCTTAGTGTATACCTATTCTTCCCTAAGAAACAGACTTACAAAAGAGGTATCAGTAGATGTTGTTCAGCTACCATAAACAAGATCACCTCCTTGAATAATACTTCCCAAGATACAATGAAGTGAAACTTGAGTCTTAAACATTTTTTTTGAGCACGTTTTTGCATTTCTTTTGTCTCTCAACAGTACGTTTCCCACATGGATTATAGTAATGCTAGCTTACTTCTACCTAGTCTGCTCATATTTATCAAGCAAAGTTATCTAACTAGCTTTGGCCTAACATCCAATACAAACATCCCAAATTCTATGGATGTCTCAGAAACCCATGAAGCTTTACTTGGGATAGTCACATTCATTTCAAAAGAAACAGTGTATCTTCTTGACAGTGTTTTATTTATCACAACTATCAAACTGCGTGTTTCATATTCAGTGAAAATGGGCATTTATCAAACAAGAATGAACTGGACTGGTGGCAGGTTATGAACAATTTTACTGTTATCAGTTGCCGCCTGAAAGAGATGACAAGTCTGGGGCATTACAAGTATGCACCAGACCTGAACTACTTCGTACTGGGAGAGGCTACACTAGCAATATTCATCCGGAAAAGACCTAAGACAGGAAGAGGATCAGGACTCTTAAATGTAATTCTCAAGACAGTGATATTCACCTCAAATGACAGACAAAACAGAAAAGACAGACAGCTGAGGACAAGAGAAGAGGCAGGCATGGGCAGGTAGAGTCTCTGCACACTAGCTGCCTGGGTCTTCCAACACGTGGATTTCAACTACCACCACGTAGGAGAGCTTATAAGAGGCAGCCATGGCAACTACAGCAGCTCTGTACCTAGAAATATATCCTCCAAAGACTTAGGCAGCAAACAGGTGCTTGGTAAAAGTACAGGAGATAGGGAGATTACAGAAAAAAAAGGAAGTGACAAATGGAACTGTCAGTGACAGTGGGAACAGATCATAAACCTGACAACTAGGTAACATCAATACAGCACGAAATGAGGGCAGCCAAAGACAGGGATGATATACAAAGCATCAAACTAGATTATGTTTGCATTTTCCTATCTGAACACCAGGAAGCACTTTTTTACTGTGGAGGGTGACGGAGCACTGGCACAGGCTGCCCAGAGAGGCTGCAGAATCTCCTCCTTGGAGATCTCCAAAAGCCCCCTGGATGTGGCCCTGAGCAGCCTGCTCTGGGTGTCCCTGCTGGAGCAGGGGGTTAGAGTGGGTGACCTCAAGATGGTCCCTTCTAACATTATTCATTCTACAATTCTGCAGCAGCAATCTTCCAAATATACACACGAAGATCCAGATTGTACTTGCAGATCAAAATGGAAGCCTGGCACATATGTGTACAATGATGAAAGCAGGAAAGTTGCTGAGTAATCACTTCACATGTTGACTTAAGAAGAGGTCTAGACATTCCAACATTCCACCGTCAGGGATTATAGAGTCTTATTATAAAGCTCACAGGGTACAACAGGAACAGCACATTTCCACATTCAGTTTACTCAAGAACTAAGCTGTAAAATATTTCAAAGAAGCAAAGTTTTAGACATGACCATCCTCACATTATACTAGTCAGATCACTTTGCACTGGTGCAACTGTCTCCAGAACAAGTCTATCCACAAACATCTGCAGAGCTGGCATCCAACCCAAACAGCAGCTCTCTTTATTTTGATGAAAATTGTCAGAGAAATAACTAGACACAAAGACGCTATAGTAGACATTACGTACCGGTACACTTGCATACTCACCGGATGTAGCTCCCCAACAATAAATGATTCTGACAGCTTCCTTGCATCTGTGGAGTGGCCAACATCTTCAAAGTTCTCAGTAGCATCTCCCCCAGCTTGTTCCCTGAGGACCTCTTCACCACCTGGGTGCTACAATTTTAAATCAATGCGAATTTGATGTTAAAAACTATTCCACATTCTGAAAACGGAAGTTCATTTCCATATTTTTAAAAAAGTCCTTGCAAAAAAGAGTCCCTAGACCTGTTAAAGCAAATGTAAGCCCTCTAGTTATTTAGAGGGGCTTTGTGCAATCTCAGAAGCCAAAACCAAAGAAGCTAGGTCTCTACTCCAGTGACAGATCAGTAATAGGCACTACCCCAGAAGCAGCTAAGGATGGATTTAAAATATTACTGGTATTATTTAACAGCCAAACTGTTATCTAAAGTTACACAGTGCTCATATTTCAACAGGAAACATTTTTATCTAAACAGTGCTTTATACAGCAGAAGGATAAAAGCCAAAAGGTGTAAGTTGCAGAAGGAAACGTTCCAGGTAGGTATAACAAAAGAAGATATTCACAACAAAGGTAATCAAGCAAGTTGTGCATGTTCCCTGGCCAATCCCCATCCTTTCAGCCTGCCTAGCCAAGGCCCTGAGGAACCTGACCTAGTTAATCATAGCTCAAGCTTGGGGCAGGACCAGATAACCTCCAGGAATCCTTTCCAAAAAAAATTATTGCACGATTATCTAGTACGCCAGCTACTTTGGAGCTGCTTAAGCACCACTGAAAGCTCATGCAAGACACCAGAATAGCATTTTTGTTTTAGCAGACCACAGAATCCCCAAACCATACTGCTGGTAAAACCACTGAGATGGAGAGAGGTCACTCCCCCGTACCTCTTGATGCCTCGACCCACCACCATTCCCTTAACCAAATACCTGCTATCCACTGACTTTTATTCTTCCCCAGGATACACCTTTGGGATTGCAAGCAGTTCCACATTTCTGTCCATTAAGTAACTCCATATATATAGCAAGTTACAGTGTATCTTCTGGTTACTTGAGGTTGAGAAAACTCACTACAGTTACTCTGTTGTTAGGTAAGTACAGTACCAAAAAAATTCACCACTCAGCTTGTACGTGGAAAGCTATGAAACTATTCTATACAAACAGGAGTTGTTAGATGAGCAATTTGAGACTATATAAGTACTGCCTTGGATTAAGGCAACCATATAATAAATTCTAACGCCTCACAAGGGACATGGAAAATTAAGTCTCCAAAGCCTTATTTCTTTTTTAGATTCTGCAGTCAGGAGTGTTAAAGTGATGAAAATAGGCAAAACTTCTGTTAGAGTCAGGCTTAGAGTACAACTGAACAGAAAAGCCACATTTACAAAGGAGATAAAAGAAATGGCATAAACATTTCCACCAGCCTAAGGAATTAAAGTTTGCATTTAATTCAGATCTACCATATTAACCTCCTACCAATCCTTTTCTTCTAAGGGAAAAAAAAAAAAGTAAGATTTGTTCATATAGATTAGGAAGACAGTATAACTAACTACCAGTTTCCAGCTGTGCCGGAACTCCAAAACTTGAGTTAATCTTTGCAAAGGCACAAGTTTATTATTGAAGACTGAGAAAGTTGCTTAAAAAAAAAAAAGGGCCAAAACATCACAGCTAGAAGCACAAGGGATGCCTACCATGACTAAGCAAAAGCAAGATTAAGCAATCGATACAGAGATTAAGCATAGCAGCTGGGCAAAAAAAAAAAAAAAAGTTAAGAGTGCATGTAGAGTAAAGATTATGCAAACAGGCCTACAAACATGGCACGCTCATCAAATCCTGCCCTTGAATCCATTCTGATAAGTATTAGGGAAAGGACTAGAGAGAAGTTGAGAGATCATTCGAGTTCAGTGCCTTGAAATCCAGAGTACACTTAAGAAGCTGAACTTGGATCTAACAGGCTCTCCCAGATACTGTCGTAACTAAGTCTTCATAAAATTCACTCCATGGTTTTAATACCATGCACCCCAAAATAAACCTTTCTCAGCGGAATGAGTCATGCTATATAAACTGTGAAAAGCCACATTAAAAGTATTATGAAATATATGTGAAATCTTGAGCAGAAGGCAGAACTCCTTGGAAAAAACATGCTTATCTAACAAGACATCAACAACCAGCAAAAGGAACAAACGTGCGACTACCCATAAAGCACTAACATCATGCACGTTCACGTTTGTGCGTTGTGGTGAACCCGAGCCCTGCTCCAACAAGTCGATACAGCATCGATTACTGCAGCAAGCTGTCAGACAAGAGGATCCCTAGCAGTACAACTGCATCTACGTTAAAGCCATTTCACTGGGTACTTTAACAGACTACCTGCAGGCTGCTGACCACCGCACGGCCGTCCACTATGTTCCCAAATCCTTCCCGTGTGCTGCTACAAAGCAACCAAGTAGCTACAGGAGCAGCCTCACTGAGGCACTCCAACTTTTCTCTGAAGGTTTTGTTTTCAGTCTGACCAGCAGCTGATCCCTCCAATGCCACGGTTTTGCAGAGAGCGTCACCACAGAGGAAGTATGGCCATGACCAACTCATCACACGTGTCAGCTGAAGGGGTGAAACTTGCCCTGACCTCTGCCACCATAGCTGGACAGATGTTATTTTTTCCCCTTGCATCAGCAAGACTACGGCAAAGATAAACGCACAGTGTTTCCAACTTAAGCCAACTAGCAGAAGGTAATCCTAAAAACCTACTAGACATACTTAAAAGTATTTTGAAACTTCACACATTTATTTTTGATAACATCTGCTTTAAAAATGCAAACTTACAACCTCCATGCAAACAACCAGCGTGCAAAACATGCAATTAGTGAAAAGACTTGGCCTTCCCCAATGAAAGGGAGTAACTGAAAAGCCTTACAAATGCCAAGAAATTACTTTTGTATCAAAAGCTTGGCATTTTCCCTGGTTCAATGAGTCTCTCAAAGGTTGTCTACACAAGGCCTTTGTTTACACTTTGTATGACAAAGCTTGCTACCAGAATTTCCATTTTCATAAAAAGCCTCTTGCTAGCCCCTGGAATTGGAAGCCCAGACTGCACCAATAATGACTCCTGAACTGAAATCCTGTGATATAAACAACAAGTATTTTTGCAGGTAAAATTGTGGTTCAAGGGAAATGAAAAAGCTTTTGCTAGCCTAGTTCATTCCTAGGACAATCCCAATACAGCATATTTAAGTTACATGTGGAACAGAAGTCTGTACAAAGCCAGCAAAAGTACCTAGCATGGGCTAATTCCTAACAGCAGCACGTTAAGAAGATTTAGATGAAGCAACTAAGCAGTTAAATTCACTGTTATCATCTAGGTCAAGAGTCTAATTACTTCATCCTGAACACCTATCAGGTCTCCCTCTTGCTACAGTCATGAAACTTTCTCAGTGTCATAGTTCAAGACTATTAAAGTATAACTACCTGGATTCACAACTCTTATCACCCCTCCCCACCCCCCCCCCAAACTGGGGGAATCAAGTCTTTTGGGTCCAATTCAAGTTGCGGGCAAGATACCTGAAAGCCTCCACCAGTGGCAGCCTTAGGAATTCAAGTTTTGCACTCTACTAGAAGCAGAAAGGAGCAGAGACAGAACTAGAGGTGCTCCGCTAATTTTAGCTTTATTGTATAAAAAAGACTAATGCTTGCTTTAAGGACACTTCTATGTAGTCCTCCAAAATATTTCTATAAGCTATTCAAGTTACAGGACAGAAATTTTGCACTTATAAAATTTAAGGAGCAGAGGAGAGTACTTCTCTTTATGAGTCTGTAGTTTTGAAAACCATCATTACGGTTTTAGACAAAGCGCCCAATAGCTGAGTGCCCATTTTCCCACTTAAAAAACAATTACAGCTTGCAGTGCGCGTTTTGCAAAGAACACTTAGAACTGCTATTTTTCAGAGCACTTTCAAGCCCTCCTTCAAGTTTCACCACAGCTTTAGGATGCAATAGCACCAGTTTTTATCCTTAAACTGCAAGGTTCTGCAGTAAAAATTCACACAGTATTTTGGCAGACTTAAGAACGTGCCACTACTGGCACCCTTTGATGTAAACTATTCATTAACTTATACCGCTCCTCCCCAGCATCACATGAACATAATCCATCTCCACATGGTGGAGAGACCATTTTTCACTGTGATGCAGTAAAACAGTATTAGTTTTTCCACACTTTATTCGATCAGCATTCCAAAAGACGTTTTTTGAGATCTGTCCATTCTGTTTAGAAACAGTGCTATAGAAGCACAAGCTTTCAGATTATGAAAAAAAAAATACATTGGCCATGCATATTTTCACTATATAAACTGTACATCCAAAGCAAGTTTTGAGACCACTAAAAGGACTATATTAGATGAATATTAAGTATGTATCTAGTTTGTTTCCAGAACACAGCATTTCTCTGAGGTTGAGGTGTTCCTGCTCATGTTGGTTTCTCTGCCTCTCTTTAGGAATTCACTTAAGATCCCAGCAAAGCAAATGGGAAGACTCTCACCACAACAGGAAGCAGAGATCAGGGCACTGATCATTTCATTCCTGTTTTAAATAGGCCCAACTACTCATTTAGCTCCTGAGATCAATGTCAAACAGTCTGTCCTGAACAGCGGAATTCCTTTCTTAAACTACAGAAGAATACTATCAGGCAATACCACCATACTTACTCCATTACTTGACATTTCTTATTACACACGTATGGAATTATCTCCAATACAGACAGACATAGCCATAAGATCCTGCTGTCAGTATGCATCTACTTCTAACAGCTGTTTTTCCTTAAAGGATGTAGGACCTGAAACTATGAAGAGGTTTCTCAAGTTTTCTGTAATACAAGTCCAACAGCTTTTGAATGAAAAATACGATACACGAGTTCCCAGTCCCAAGAATACTCTTTCATGTGAAGAGCATTCAGATAGTGCACCCTAAAAGCTGAGGTCTCTGGATTTCCTCTCTTAGGGGATAAACGCGGATAATCGAAGAACATTCAGAGATATATATATTTGCGTTACAGTTTCAGAGATCCTACATTTGGAGATAAAAAACAGTTGCTGGAGTCTTCATCTCCAGTAATCTCTAAGATAAGGTGCCAAAGTACATAATCCTTTTCTTCTCCAGCACTTCATCCCTATTTCAAAGGATCTTTTTAAGCCTTGGCCTTAGGAAACCAAGCCAATGTGGTCACCCTGTGTGATGTCTCCACACAGCCTTACCACTCCCAATGCGCATGCACTGCTCCCAGTCCACTTACTAATTTCAATCAAGTGTTGACAAAGGCTGATGGTTCCCCCCCCAACCCAACAAAAAAGAGTTCCCCTAAACATCTGCGAGCTTTATGCAGAGACAGCAGCTGTACAGAGAAAATACAGCCTTTAAGTACTGTAATGAAGTGAAAGGCAACAGCATACATTCACTTATTAAACAAGAAAACACCCAGTGTATCTGTAACAGTGAGGTACTGTAAAGTTTTCAACTTCATAAGCAGAAAGAAAATAATTCCAAAGGTTAATGCAATAATTGGAGAGATTTTTTTTGTTGAATTAAGAAATGGAACTGGTAAAGTCAGCTTCTGTTCCCAGTTCTTCACTCTCCAGTAAACTGACACGCTTAGATATTTCCTAGTAGAGAAGACGATTGCGATTGAATCGATGCTTTAACAGTGCTCTCTGAAAGACTGTTAGGCTTATTTTAATAGCCTATAATTAATTCTTGAAATATTTTAAGCTTTTCTACTTCCTGCAAGAAAACCAATAGGTAAAGCTGAATTTGACTAGTAATGCTATAGAAACTGCTCATGTAATCCCTGCTTCCCTGAGAAGTGTTTATCATAGTCCAGAATGCACTAGCAAGTGGCTCGCTTCAATTTCTCCTTATCTGTCATGTGTAAATCCCTCAAAGCGCCTGACAGACCAGAATGAACTAATACATCGCTTTATAAGTTAACCACATATCAAAAGCATTCAAAAAAGGCAAAAACCAAAGTACCCTATGAAATGTTTTAATCCAAGGGTTCCAACCGCACAAAAAAAAATCATTGCAATGAACACTAGGATATTAAAGAATTTTCCTTGGGAGTGCAGCTGCACTTAGATAGCCATTTTCAACAAAGCAATCTTATCTCACTCCTTTATTATCTTAGCATATCATCCAGGAAGTTCAGCTCCAAAGCCAGCCGTATCACAGCAAAAACTGTTTAGAGTGAGGCTAAAGCCTGAGCCTGTATACCACGGTGCATCAGACATCCTACAGCTGTCCAAGAAAAAGAACTACTTAACTGCTTACAAACTGAATTCTTTTGGTTTGATAGTGCATTTGCCAAGTTCTCCTGAGGGCTGAAATCAAGTCTTTCTTGCAAAACTTGAAACTAATACTTATCAATTTCATCATGTGTTCTGAACGAAGGGGCTGTCAGCTTGACTGTGCAGCTACTTAAATCATAATCTCATTAGTTCTTGGATTTTTTTATCAAACTTTTTCTATTTTGTTTCTCTTTTAAATCTGGAAGACCTCACAGAACTGTGTACCAACCAAAAGCAATACAGTCTCCAAGAACAGCGCTGAGTTTCTGAGGCTCCACGAAAAACTGTTCTTCCCCAAGGCTTCTAGAGTTAAATTAGCCTTGCCTGTGTAACTAAACATTTCCATACCTAGGTAATGAACCAGACCAGGGCTATGGCTAGATGAAAACCAATTCAGAAAGAATTGGTAGATCTGGCTCACAACCCAACTGCGCTGGCACACAGCCTGAGCGTTGGCAAACACCTGTTTGCAGAATACCCCACTTTAAAGCTCAAGTGTTTAGAATCATGAAAACCAAGACAGGTCCACACGGCAGCAGAGGCTCACATAATGCCGTGTCACTACAAGTTAATAATGTAAAACTGCAGAAACTCTTTTAAATCGGGTGCCAGATCTTTGCAGAGTAGGAAGAAGGGGCTGAGAGAAAAGCCTCAAAACATCACGGATAAATCCTAGCTACGCTTAATTGTGAAATCAGTTTAATTAGTAGTTACATTTGCAAGTGTACACCGAAGAACATTTCGGTTGTTTCGGTCCAGTAACTAAAGCGCTTCTTCATTAACCCTGACCACCAATGACTGCACGAACCGGCCACCATCAGGCGAGCAGGAACGCCAACTGTTAGCGAGGACGGACAAAACCAGAGGGACCCAAGTTTACCTCAGAAAGCTGGAACTCGTGCGGCTGGGCTCTGCCCGGGACCTGCGTACGGGGGCAGGAACAAGAGCACGAAACCTCCGGGGGAACTCAGGGGAAGGCAGCGAGAAAAGCGAAGGAGGAGGAGGAAACGGGAGGCGGCAGCCGCGCTACCGGACGGCTCCCGGCCACCCCAACGGTCGCCCCCAGCGGCCGTGTAACGGTCGCCGTTCAACGTTCGCCCACCTCGTCGAGGAACTTGGTGACGTCGTAGATGCGGTGGTGCAGGATGATCCAGGTGCTCTGGCTGGTGTTGTGCCGCTGCACCTCCTCCAGCCGGTAGTAGCGGCCCCGCCACGCCTCGCCGCCGGCCTCCCCCGAGCCACCCATGGCCGGCCGCTGCTGCCCAGGCTCGGCGCCGCGCACACGGCCCCCGGGGCTGCCCGCAGCACGCCTAGAGCCCGGCCGCCGGGCCTCCCACCGCCCCGCCCGCCCGGCCCGCTCATTGGCGGAGAGGCACGCCCATCAAGCGAGGCGGCGGGATGCCGCGCGGGGGTTGGAGGACGCCGCGGGGAGGGGCGGGGCTTAGCGAGGTGGCCGCGGCGGTGTTCACAGGGTCCTCCTACCCCGGCCCCGGGAGCGGTCGGCGCCCTCCCCTCCACACCACGTGACTCGGTCACGTGCATCGCACCAGCGGGAGGTGGCGGTTGGCGCCGCCCGTCCCGCCCCGTCACGCGCCCCGCTTCAGGCGGCCGACGGCGCCATCTTGCTTCCCTCTGGGCGCTCTTCCGCGCACGGCGGGGCCGCGCCGCGGCGCTGAGGGAGAGCGGCGTGGTGTGGTGGTACTGCTCAGGTGGGCAGCTGGGCTCCGCCACAGCCGCTCTGTCACTACCCCTCCTCAAAGGGAAAGGGGGAGAAAATGTGATGGGAAGGGCTCAAGGGCTGAGATAAAAACGGGGAGATCACTCAATAATTACCATGACAGCCAAAACAGACTCAGCAAAGGGAGATCATATAATTTTATTGCCAATTACTAACAAGGTAGAGAAGTATGAAACAAAAAAAATCTAAAAACATCATCCATCCACTCTCTTCCACCTCCTCCCCCTAAGCAGTGCAGGGGAAGGGGGAATGGGCGCTGTGGTCAGTCTACAGCACTTTGTCTCCGCTGCTCCTTCGTGGTCCCTTTCTGCCCCTGCTCCACGTGGGGTCTCCCACGGGATGCCGTCCTTCCCGAACTGAGCCTGCGGGGGCTGCCCACAAACAGCAGCTCGTCAAGCACTGGTCCCACATGGCTCTGTACCACGGGGTCCATTCCCCAGGAGCAAACTGCTCCAGCACAGGTCCCCCACAAGCGGCAGCTCCCCCCCCCAGACCCCCTGCTCTTGTGTGGGCTCCTCTCCACAGGCTGCAGCTCCAGCCCAGGGCCTGCTCCTGCGGGGTCTCTCCATGGGCCTCAGCCTCCTCCAGGCCACATTCACCTGCTCCACCGGGGGCTCCTCCACGGGCAGCAGCATGGAGATCTGCTCCATGTGGGACCCATGGGCTGCAGGGGGACAGCCTGCTCCACCAGGGGCCTCTCCACAGGCCGCAAGGGAACTTCTGGAGCACCTCTTCCTGTCCTTCTTTACTGGTTTTGGTGTCTGCAGGTTTCTTTCTCTCACATTTTCTCACTCTTCTCTCCCAGCTTCTGTTGTGCAGCAGTTTTTTCCCTTTTCTTAAACCTGCTCTAACAGAGGCCCAAACAACATCCCTTACTGGCTCAGCTCTGGTCAGCAGCAGGTCCCTTCTGGAGCTGGCTGAAACTGGCCCTTATCTAACATGGGGCAGTTTCTGGATTCTTCTCACAGAAGCCACCCCTGCAGCTTCTCACTACCACCACCTTGCCACATAAACCCACTACAAGCAGTAGGGCCGCCTCTGGAGCCTGGCCCGGCCTCCAACTGCAGGTGCTTCCTCATGGCACTGCTCGATGCTTGTTGGCCCCTGTTCTGTGGTGCCGAGGGCACAGAGAGCAGGTCCTTCACCTCATGAGAACTTTCTTTAGCATGCCTCTCCCTGTTTTCCTTCAGTGTTATTTAAGCTAAAACCTCAGCCCCTTTGCTGTGGTGACAAATGTTTTTGGTGACTTTGCTTTCTTTTCGGCCCAGGGCAGCTCCCCTCACTGTGTTACCACCACTGAGGAATGTCATTCAGCAACTTCAGGTCAGCAGTACCCCAATTTACACTTTCCAGTATGAATACAGACTGTTTTTTGTTTGTCTGTTTGTTTGTTTGTTTTTAAGGAGCTTGTTTCCAGTGTAACTTAAGTGACATAAAGTTTACAGAATGTGACCTCAAGATCCATTTCCTGAAAGCTGAGGCTTAGCTAGTGGATTTGCGCTTGCGCTGGTGCTGTTGGTTATTTGCATGCAGGACAACGTCATACTTCCTTGCTGAATACCAACTGATTTTCAGGTCCTGTCTCCAGTTTATTACAGTGAACCAAATGGGAAGAGTAACTGCAGTTTTCCACAGCTTTGTGTCATTTTCAGTTTTAATAAGGAGGCTCTTTATTCCATCATCCACGTCGATAATGAAAATAATAAATACTGCTTACAAATTCAGTGATTTGTCCTTCTATTTCGAATAAAAAACAGTGATAACCATTATCTGACTGAAGTTCATTTTAGCATGAGCTCAGTGTTGGTTTCAACATCATGTGCTATGATTGCCAGCATCTAGAGATGTAATTTCTCCTACACACCTAAGACCTGCTACTTGAAAAGAAGGCAGTTGGGTTTATTTGATATGATTTCTATTTAATACGTCTGTAGTAAGTGGTACTTTTCTCTCTCTTTTACCTCTCCTCTGAAGGGACAAACCATTTATCAGCTCTCTGTCCCATTAGCTTTTATGATCACTGGGAAGGCTTAACTTATGCTGAATACAGTGAGTCATTCCCACAGGGGAGTTGTCCTCTAACAGCAAGCGAATCACTGGAGCACTGCAGCATGTGTTTTTACAGCATCTTTGCCACAAAAATCCCCAGATGGCCATTTAGAATTCTTTTAAGCATTAATGAAAGTTGAGGACCCAGCCTTTCTTTTCTATGTTTGCAATCTGAGAAGATTTTTTTTTTCACGTTCGTTTGAAAGGGTCCTTTGCCTTAAGCTACGGCAAGTTAAAATCTTGACTGGCATTTTACAGAACCATAGAATATCCCGAGTTGGAGGGAACCCACAAGGATGACTGAATCCCACTCCTGGCTCCACACAGGACCACCAAAAAATCAGACCCAATGTCTGAGAGCATCGTCCAAATGCTCCTTGAGCTCCATCAGGCTCAGTGCCGTGACCACTGCCCCGGGGAGCCTGTCCCAGTGCCCGAGCACCCTCTGGGTGCAGAACCTTTCCCTAACCCCCACCCTGACCCTCCCCTGTCCCAGCCCCATGCCGTTCCCTCGGGTCCTGTCACTGTCCCCAGAGAGCAGAGCTCAGCGCCTGCCCCTCCGCTCCCCTCGTGAGGGAGCTGCCGGCCGCCATGCGGCCTCCCCTCAGCCTGCTCTGCTCTGGGCTGAACAAACCCAGGGACCTTCAGTTGCTCCTCACATGCCGTGTCCTCCAGACCCCTCATCATCTTTGTAGCCCTCCTTTGGACACTCTATGTTAGTTTTATGTCCTTCTCATACTGTGGCTCCCAAACTGCACACAGCACTCATGGTGAGGCCACACCAGCGCAGAGCAGAGCAGGACAATCTCTTCCCCTGACTAGCTAGCAATGCCATGCCTGATGCACCCCAGGGTATGGCTGGCTGTTTTGTCTGCCAGGGCACACTTCTGGCTCATATTCAACTCGCTATTGACCAGAACCTACAGATCCCTTTCCATGAGAAAAGATCTCTCCAGCCTCTCATCCCCATTAAAAAAAATCTAGTTTTCATGATTGAAGGAAGAAACTTGAAAAGCATTTTCCTTTAAAGGGAAAAAAATCTTTAAAATTATGGTCGCAAAGAACTAATCGTTTGATTTTTCTAGAGTATGACTGAGATAAAGCTCTTTAATGTTTTACACTGTAAGCAATGCAAAGCAAAATCAGAACAGCAAAATTACCTTTGACATAGTTCCTCAAAAAGCTTCCAGTTCATCATTTTTTAGTCATGATTTACAAAATTGCTTTTCAGGTGAATACCTGGTGACTTCATAAAATTTGGGCAACAAAATTGCTTTATATTTATTCCTATCTTCACTGCTCTGGTAAGTCCATTTCAAAAAGGGTTTTCAGGTTTGGAAGTTGGTGGGAGATCTATTAAAACATCTGCTTTTGGTGTGCATTGCTTGTGCTGGCTTTGGATAACAACCAGATTTTCAACCTGCCTGTTTTAATTTGCAACACTTTGATTGAGAATGCTGCTATAGTAAAGGGGTATATTTTCTTTGAATAATGAAATGTTAGTTGTTATTTTTTGGCATAAATATTCTAGTTCCTTTACACTGAGCCTGGCCTGTTCCGCAATACTTAGGCTTGTGCAGCAGGCATGCAACAACCAGGTAACAGCCATGACTTCATGTTACTCCCACTGACATGAAATTTGTTAGGGCTGCTGCATCCCACTCACAAGGTGTGGCCCACCAAAGGTGTTTGAAAGAACAAACCTATGGCAAGGAGGAAATTCTTGTCTCTGCTCAATGTATAATCCTGAAATAGTCATTGCTCAGTTAAGGTGGTGTGAATCATTATGGAATGATAACAGTTTACACTGTCTGGTCCCTTAGTCTGCTTGAAGGAGAAATAGCAAGAAGGACTAAAAGGATCACATTCTCAGTCTGAACTTCTGGTTCTTCTGGTTCTCCTTTCCGGTGCTTTTAAGAAAATCCCCAAAATTACAGAGTTGCGGCATGTCTTTTCAGTGGCAAGGCAATCAACATACATGCGCTCTGTATTCTAACTTCTCGTAAAATAGCCAGTCACGTTCATTTCAGGATAATGATTGTAGCTGAGCCCCAAACCGCCTCATACTCTTCCACAAATAATATAGTCAATAATTTCTATTACAATGTAAAGCTTAAGATGTGAGAGACAGCTTTGTTAGAACCACCATCTGTCTAATCACATTCCACTCCAAATACCAGGTATGTTGTCTTGATCTTTTGATAAATGTTAGAGTGTAACTAAAATTCTGACCAAGACAAATGCTGTTCTGCATACATTCCTCCTTTGAGAGCAAGAGTAGGAGAACAGGTTGTCTGTGATCATTATTAACCATGTAATGTGATTCTGGATTAGTACAGATTTCAGTATGATGTAAGGAGGTAATGCGTTCTACATAGACAAGAACATGGTGTTCACCTGACACTTGAGAAGAAAGGTGGTTTTAAGCAGAAAGTACACAAATCTCCTGTAACACCAAGAAGGGGGCCTGGTGTGGGAAGAAAGAAAAGATTTCCAGTGTGGATCCCTATTTCCATGGTTTTCATTCTCTCTACCAGACTGGCCACTGTCTTTGTGTGGCTTGAGGAGGATGTCTCTGTTGAGCTCCTAACAATTAAAATTTCTTTTTGGGCAGGAGGGGATGAGTTTCACAGGGTTCCTCAGCTCTTGGATCCCTGATAGATCCCAGCCCAAACATGGACTCAGAAGAAGATGGAAAGGATGCTTTCATCCTTATCTTTACTCTGAATATTTTTTAATATATATATATGTGTGTATATTTAAAATATAATACATTGTTTATAACAAAAAGAGTCTGTTTCGGTCAACCAAATTATCTTATACTGCCTACCTAATCTTAATCAGAAGATAATTAACAGATTATTGGTTTACCTGATATCATATAAAGTTCTTTAAATAAATATCTGCCTTATGAGAATGAATTACATTTTTTATTTCAAGACCCAGGTGCTGTTCTGGGGAAATCAACAATATAACATGAATGACACAAGGCATCAGTCTCTATTCTTTGTCAGTCTGCCAGAGCTACAAAAACTCTGTGCCACTACAATAACACTGAGTTCCCAGTTACCAGAAAGTGAGACAAGGAGCACACAGATAAAAATGTGCAGGTAAAGAACGCTGAGGATTATTATTTTCAGAAGCTGCTAGTGGTTGCTATTCAAAGATTTTATTAGTACTACTAGAGTTAACTGTAATATAATTAGTAGTAAACACTATAAAATTGTTCAGAGTAATTTAAGTCGTTGGTGGGGGACTTGTTGGCTATTGGGAAAAGAAACAACCCTTTCTATTATGTTTTTAAATGTCATCATCTAAAACTAACAAGACCACCTGCTTGGAACTGATAAACAGTTAAAATTGTTTTCTGTTAACATGCAAATTTGGATTGCTGTACAGCATCCAAATTTTTGCTATTGAGCCAAATCAGTAGCATCTTTTGAGCTATCGTAAACACTTTATGTAGGTTGAGAGTGAGTGAACAGAATACTCAAAAAGAGTATGTAGTCTACTCAGTGCTCACAAAGCATTATGTCATTCCCTGTGATAGTAAAGGGAAGAAATGAGAAATTCTGCCGAATTGAATGCTTTTGGACCAATCTGCTAGTTTGCCTAAGGCCTGTAGATTACGTCTTAGACCCGTTGTGAGTGGGTTAAGAGCAAGTGACTTGGACTAGTCTAACATACTATACTGAACCACCAAAAACTGATTAAAAATGGAATGTATTTTGTTTGAAAGGGTAAGGAAAAGAAATGTAGGCTGAGAGAATCAAGTATGGAAGTTTATTGTTGATTTTTTTCTGCCTTCTTTGTAGACAGTTATTATTCCTGTATCAAGACATCCTTTCTGCACCAGTTATTGGAACACTGAACCAAATTTCAGTTGTAATGGCGGTCAGTAATCACTCTGCAAATAAGCATATGTAGTTACATGTAATGTATGCTTCTTTTAAAAAAGCGTGCTTTTTTTGAGGACAAAGGATAAGTAAAATTACATAATTTGAAGCAAACTTTTACTCGTATGCCTTAGTGATATAGATGACAGCTTAGGTCATTTTTTCTTCTGACAAAATGACCTTTTCAGATGGTGAACCTTTTGTGGAACAGAACGGATTCAGTAAGATGCCACTCAGTTCACAATGAGATCAGCAGGGGCAGCTTCCGCCATTTTGATTTGGGCAGTCTTTTGCTTGCTTGGTAATATATCTTTACCTGGAAATGAGATTACATTATGACAAATGCCTTGAACTTATTTTACCTATCATTCTCCTTTAAAATAACAGGATTTGGTATTTTCTTTAAGTATTCCTCAGTATGTTTTTCTAAAGTAGAGACACTGATGGACCAAAATTTACTTTATGATTTGATAAAACACCCCTTAATTTCAGACACTTGGATTCTATTTATTTTTTTAGATACCATTTTACAAATCAGGAATATGTCAAGCCTATATAGAGAGACAAGGAGCTACCGTAAGTGCTGAAAGGTGTCACATTTCTTCAGATTGTTATATATTTCTGATTGTTGTACCAGAGACGAGTACTTTTCATAGGGCTTGCAATTTGCTCTGCAAGTTTCAGGGTGAAAAAAAAATCTGTCCCACAGACAAAATGTCTCTTCTGAATCTGGGTATAGGAAGTATACTTCATCAGAGTCAAAAGTTTAAAAAAAATCTTCCTGCTATATTTCATTAGATTCCTCTGCTGGATTGGAGTCCTGATCCTGTTCAGGAGCATATTTGACCTCGAGGCAAAGACAGACCTGCCAAAGACAGACCAAAGGGCTCCCTGGCGGGTGTAATCCCATTTTTCTGTGTCCTATAGGTCCCATGGGTGAGGGTGTTCAGAGAGCTGAACTATCTCCCCATTCACATTTTGTTTCTGTCCAACCCATATAGGATTGTTTCAGAGAAACAAAACAAAACAAAACAATAAAAAAAAGAGAGTAGAAATGGAAACAGAGAGCTTAACAACTTTTGGTTTTAGACCATTTTTCATATGCTTTACTATCTTGTATGCAATGTTTGAGGGGTTGATGAATGTATGGATGGGTGTACTAAAACTGCTAAGCCAAAAAAAAAACAACTGATTGCAATTAAAGTCAGTAGCTCTGGTGATTTATTTGCACAACCATTTGGATGTTTTCTCGTGGTTCCCAGAAGTGTGAATGCATCTCTGCTTTTTTAAGACGTACTGTTCAAATATGGTTACCTCACAGAACTGTTTTATGTACATTTGTGTAACTGACCTGTCATGGTTAGATTTTCCAACATCACCATATGTGTAGTAATACCTATATTTAATAACCATAAGCTGCAAGCAGATCCTTGCATCCTTGCAGAATCTCATTAGAAACCTCTTGAAGGTGTACTATTTAGATCTTTTTAACCCCCTTCCCCCCCCCCCCCCTTTTTTTTTTTATTTTGCTAAACATCAACAGCAGGCTATACAGGACAGAGTCAAATAGACAAGTAGTACTGCTAGATGAACAAAGCTACTTCACATGTTATTCCTGTGATTGCAAGTGAATGTCTCTGGTCTTGAGTTTGACAGTTGAGTTAATATATGTACATTTGGGAAGCTGTGGCTATTATCTGGAAAGAGATGCATACCTAGTAGAGTATTTTGTACACTTCAGCTAGTCTTTACCCCAGTTCTTTTATCAGCCCTATGAAACATCAAATGAATTGTAGCACACCTTACTCTGATGACCCATGAAATCTAAATGCCTACACTGAATATTGTGCTAACTGTCCTTTGTAGCTGTGTAGATGAAAAGTAAAGATGTGTAACACTGGGATTTGGCTCCAAGATACAGTAGCAGTATCTTTGGTAAAACTTCCACTGAAGCCTTTACAAAAATGTCTTGAATGATTAATGTTTTATTTTTCCTTTCTCACTGATGTTAGCTGGAAGAACCACAAAGAGTTAGTCCAACTATTCTCCAAAGCTGCCTCTCCTACACGCTTACAGCCAGACTTGCACCCATGTGGAACAAGGCTGGTCATCTCTTGGTGCAAGGTATTTGATTCACCTGGGCCAGGGATCAGGCATTTAATTTTCAGTTCTTTATTATCGCATTTATTTTCCTAATTTAATTTCCATATTAATAATTTCCATAATTATTTCATTATTCTATTTTTTATTTGATTGCATTTTTATTGTTTCTTTATCCAAGTTAACAGTCTGAAAGGACGTATCATTCACTTTTGCACTTCCTTATCCTGTTATTTGTAATAGACAAAATATTTATTTCAGCTGAATGCAACATACCAGACTGATCATTTCCAAACCAAATATTGTTGGACAGTAAATGTCTTCTAAAAACTCGGCCTGTTTTTCAAATTCATGCTTTCATCAGTGGCTCTTCTGTACTTGGTTTGCATGCTTTTCCAATACAGAAATGTTTTTCTGTCAGACCATCTCCTTTTACCAAGCTCTGTCTTTTTATTTAGAAGTTCCTTTGCCTAATATCTCTACACTAACTCCTATCTAGGGTAATTGTGAATTACGAAAGTATGGAAAAATATGCCTTTTCAGATACTGTGGTGTGCTCTTACTAAGCAAAGCAATTGTGTAGATCATTCAAAATATACACTGAGAAAAGTGCATGTTGACTTATTTCCGGTCACAATATTAGCAGTGTTTTTGTTTTCAGTGTCTTCAAAACCTATAGTTTTTTGAATGAAATCAACTTATTCAGGAATAACAGCTAGAAGTAGAAGGCTAGATGGTTGCTGATATAAAACTGGCTTCAGGGAAACACTGACTAACAGCAATGTGCGCCTGGTGCATACAGCTTGTCTAATCATATCTATGCTAAATCTGGGCAAAACTCACGATAGATGGTAAAATATGCAGTAATACTACACAGGTTTGCTTTTGAGCTTGAGAAATGTATTAACTCTTAGTCAATTAAAATCATTCTATATATTTCTCCATTTATGGGGAGAAAAAATTATGTATAAATTTTTGTCCATTAATATACTTTCATATATCTTTCTTTTATTTAAGATGCAAATGAGTCAGTGAAAATTTAATTGACGTGGAGGGTTTCTCTCTCTTTAAAGGGACAAACTTTTCATCACTCTTGACCCAAATGAAATTATGTGATTTCTCCATTTTTTGCATGAGGACATCAGGCATATATATAGTTTAGAAAATAATGTTTATCTATTTTATTTATTAAGGTAAAGATTTTTTGTCTTGTACAGGAAGGCAAAATGCAGTGGGTAAGTACAGTTTTCTGTTAGTGGTAAGCCTGTGTGAGCAAGGTGTAATTATATGAACTCATGATTGAAATACTGTCATGATCTTCGTATTATCAACACAATGCCTTTTGGTTTTCATTCTGAAATAATCTCAGTCAAGTTAGACTTGATGGCAGATGATTCTTTGTATGTAACAGTTGTCAGCTCAACTGCACCCTTGAAAAATTACCCCCCCCAAAAAAAAAAAAAAAAAGTAATCTTCCTACTATTAATCTATGGCCATAGATTGAAACTTAACATTAATACATTATGGTTATTACAATTAAATGCACTTGCCTAAAATTACAAGTCTTGCAAGTGATGTGGAAGCCCGATGATAATAGATAGGAAAATGAATTAAACTGACTGTACAATGTTTCTTGTTTGCAAAATTAAAGTCACAAAGCACACTGCTTAGCTATTGCAGAAAATACAAAATTAAATTTATATTTATACTTCCAGTATAAAAATTAAAGATTACATTTTGGGATATTGAAGTCTACATTTGCAACAGGACTATATATTCAGGAATTTAATGCATTCAGTCCCCATGTTACAGCTTACTCAACACTGGGTGAATATTCTGGAGAGGCATCAATAAGTGCTTTCTCATAGATATTGACCATTTTTGGATGTGTAATACTGGCTTTGATGACTGAATACAGCTGATGGTTATTTTTATATTAACTACATTTGCTTTGAAAATGGGTATTTTTTTATCAAGTGTATAGGTTTCAAGCATCCAGTTGCATGGACAGCCATGAGATCCATACACCTCACCTTCATGTGGAGGTGTAGGGATTGTAACTGATTATTTTTATTTTTTCCACAGTTAAAATACAATTATTTTTTATTTTCATGCTTAGGAAGTCTTGCGTTTTGGTTTTCAAACTCAGCATTTTGACTAGCAGTTATTTTAAATAAACATTTGGTTTAGCTTTCTAACAGATGTATTATAGTTCAAAACAAGTCTTTGGACTTCTTTTTTATTTTAGTTCTAGACCTCAATGTATCAGAGACACAGCTTTGCATCAGTGTGGAGGCTTGCTCAATTCGGTTACCACCCCCTGAGGTATAAAACAGTTGCATTTTCTGTGACTGTATTTGTCATACTAAACTTTATTTTCTTTTCTGTAAGGTGCCATTCTATTAGTGTGATGGGGAGAAAAGTGCTTATTTCTGATTGTGTTAAGACAGTAATCACAGTCTGATTTTTGGGTGGTCCTTTGGGGACCCAGGAGTTGGACTCGATGATCCTTGTGGGCCCCTTCCAACTTGGGATATTCTATGATTCTATTGACCATATACACCTGTTCTAAGTGCATAACATCTCTATTTTACCTTTATTGATGCATTCTAGGAAGCATACCAAACGTCTTTGTAAAACAGATTCTATACTACTTAAAATACCTCTTGAAAAATCCCAGCAGATTATAGAAGTGAGCTGTATTTATGCTTCTAGAGTTCCTTCTAGCAGTGTTTTCTAGAAGGCATTCACAGTCTCACTGTAATAGACAGGCAGTTTTGAGTAACTTCTTAAAAGCGAAGCTGCAGGTAAGTTGTCAGCACTGTGTGTAAGGTCCCTGGGTATATTTTTTTCTGTAATTTCCTTCATTTTCTCTGCAGCTGCCAAAATACAGGAGCAGCCTGTACCATGCAGCTAGTGAACATAATTAATAAATTAATAAATCATAGTTGAGGTTAAAAAATGGCCGTCCTTTCTGACAGCCATGTCACCTTTGTTGATAAGTTCATGCATACAGGGGCATATTTGTCAGGCTTGTTGGTTTCTTTCCAAAATTAGTATCTCAAATCCTAACTCTTCGTTTTTAGAACAGAAAAATATGATTTATTTTGTGAGCTAGTTGGACAGCATAAGTATTAAAGCTGTCTTTATGAATCCAATTCTAAAATGACACAAAGTAATAATAGAAGTGATCACGGTGTGACTTCATTATCAGTTTGACCATTTACATACTTTTCTAAAACAGAAATGGCTAGATATTCTTGTCAAGGAATAAATGCAAGCCTTGATAGACCATAGAAAGAGAAATCTCTGTTTGATTGGCTCTGACAGTCAGTTTTTTCCTTTGTGAAAAAGTATGGTGTTTTGTGACTTCTCACAGGGTGAAGCTACATGTCTCATTAATTCTGTTGCTGGGATCCTTGCACTTGATTAGGAAGGGTGGCCTACGCAGTTACTAGACTGTCAAACATGAGTTTCTGGGTTGAATTTAAAAAAAATGCATAAAAGTGAGACAGTTCTAGTTTGGGAAATTTGTTCTGTACTGTTATTTATTAAAGCACTTAAATTTTAAATCTCACTCATTTAAGTAGCCTTTAAACCTTGTACTTACGTAACTTTGGGCAGTGTAGGCTCTAGCATAAGATAGTGTGCAATCTGATGATGAGATATCTTATGAAATAAGCAGGCTGTGAGTCCTGATAGTAGAATAATAATGTATAAGCTTCACTGTATTGTGATATACAATTCTTTTTGAAATTTTAAGTTTTGTACTGCTATGGAGATATTTGCAAATAATTTTTTTTTTTCTGTTTTAAGCTGGAAGATTTTGATATTTCAGCAAACACCATAAAGCTGTTTGACAGCAATCAAAACACAGTTATTCACAGACACTCCATATTAACTAACTGGTGCTATGTTTTGCCAAGGTAGGCATCTGTTTAAATTCCAGCAGAAGTAAACATTTCCTGGAATATATGACATGCAAATTGCAAATTCAGTGCTAGTGATAAGAACACATCTGTTTTATAGACCATTTTACGTTCAGGAAGTTTTCTTTTACTTTTAGGTTTCAATGTTACGAAAAATGTGAAAGAAAAGTTAGTGAATCATAAATTATGCACCTAAGTATCATTTCAGTTTTAGTAAGCTCTTTGCTAATGTGACACGTAAAAATGTTACTTGTCCTCAAGTATAATTATAGCAGAAAGAGTCAATTTAAAGAAAAAAATAATCATCTTTGCCACAAACTCTCTCTATTTTCACCTGTGATTTTCATCACAACTGTATCAGATGTAATGATATATTTTCTTTTGTTCTGTACTCACTGGTAGTGAGCATTACGGATGAGACAAATCAGACTGGTAGGTTCCAAGCTCTTTTCCATACTTCAGCAAACATCACTATTGTTTTATCATAAACAGTGTGAGCTAAAGATGTTAGCTCTCCTAACCTAATAATAATACATTCAATGCCAAAAATAAGATTTATTTTTTTAAGAAGTCCAGTGTATTTTCAGATGAATTTTAAGACATCCTATGTAAACATCTCTTCTTTACCTATGCACAGCATGAAAATGGGTCAGATCATAAACATCAGCCGTGTAATTCCTCCAGAATCTCCTTTCCATTCATATAAGGAATTTCAGATGCACTGGAAGAATCTGGTAAAAACAACATACACTGTTAATGTATTTTCCCTCCCTTCTTTGTGTATATTGAATTTATATTTGTAATACCCATTTCTGAGTGTTCTTTAGTGTTTGTTTGTTTTTTAGTATGGATATATGCTTCCAGAGGATCTTGAAGAGAGAAAAATATACCTGAGTGTTTACTTCAAGCCGATAGGGGAAAGGTTCTTTACGTATCCTTTGCAAATATTTTTGTTATATGTCCTCTACTACTATCTAAGACCTAACTTCTCATTTTTGAATACACCACATTTTCTTCTTCCATAATTTCATAGATGTCAGTGGAATTGTTTCATTAGACAAATTGGAGCAAAGTATTTATTCAGGTCTGTCTGTCGTAGTGTTGAGTAATAGTAAGATGATACCACTATAAATGGTGGCGTAAAAGGAACAGTTAAATTAATACCATGCATTGTTCCTGTAAAAATATGTCCAGCAAAGATTCATTTTAAAGATAATTTTCCTGGTAGGAAATACTTGACTGAAGATTACCTATACTGAGTAATCTTTATTGCAGTAGATGTAGCATGGTATAAACATATTCTGTGATTCTGTGATTCTGTGATATTGAAGTCCTGTGACTTTATAAGTTTCAGTCCCTTAAGAAAGTAAATGATTTTGGTCACCTTTTTGAAAAATCTTTAGACACATCTTTAGTTCCCAAGGAAGAAGATTCGTAGTTGTAGAAATGTAAAGAACTGTGTTATGTATCCCTGAACGCTATTCAGCTACCCTCTAAGTTGCATTCGAAGTCAACCAGTGCAGTATTTTGCTAGAATGGATTCAGAAAGTGTGTTGAACTCTTTTCTTTCTGATCTGAAGTGTAAGTTTTCACATCTATGTGGATTTCCAGTAAAGATGACAAGCAAAGCACTTTATGCTACCCAGGAACTCTCCAGGGCTCCAGTGCGTGTAAGGTTTTTTTTAATAAACATACTAATGACAGGCAGTTTGTTCATGGTATGAAGTAGTCTTTATCATAGTCAGAACCCAGTAATGGCATGGAGGTATACTTTTCACAATTACAAATTCTCTTCTTCTTAGTAAATGTGTAATCTGGTATATATTTCTATTTGACACTGTTATATTGTTGTTCACATGATAAACGCATTTTTTTAAAAGTTGGAGTTAGTATTATAGTATTAATTAGTTGCTGTCAGTTTGTGCTGTTCTGTTGTCCTTATTTTGCAGTTGGGTTTCCAGAACTTTCTTGCACCTCTTCCATAAAAATGATACTTAAAAAATGGTTTGTAATTTATTTTTAAAAAGCAAACTGAGAAGGGGATAAAATTGAATGGATTTAGGCATTTAAAAGCACTAAACCTGTAAGATTTATTCTGTGGAGTAAAGGAAAGGAGGCAAGCAATCACAATGCCTGTAATTTGAGGTTTTAGCAAAGACTGAGACTCAAATTTCTTTGGTAGTAGTGTGTAAATGGAGAAGTAAAGTAATTAATTCTGAACAAAGAGTACTGACAGAAATTGCAGAGATTCTGAAATGGTATAATCCTCTTTGAAAACACAGTTCCTGTTTATGGCTCTTCTGTGATCAAAGCTAAAATGGCTCCTCCTTGTCTTCTGCAGTTTTTATAGATATCCAGACTCTCTTTTGTTTGGAATGTCCTTAGAAGGCTTAAAAGACAAGGAGTACTGTCAGAAAAACTCTCTTTGCAGACCCCCCCTTAAAAGGCCATTACCCAGCTGGAAAGCACTAAACCAAGATAATGGCTGTAATTTAAGTCTTTCCTTCTGAGAAATATGATATTCCAGCATAGGTTATAAACAAACAACTGGGGCAGGAGAAAACAAATCTTCACTTATAATGACAACAAAATACTGTTTAAAATACAGATTGCTCTAACTCAAAATGGGAATGTATATAGTTATATATTGTGGTATGTATCAGGTATATATCATAAAGTGATGCATTAGGTGTCACTATCAGATTTTTAAATCCAGTTCATTCGATTTAACAACTCTTGTTGTATTGCAGGAAACAAAATCTAAGCATATGAAATTGGCTGATGAGATGGTTTGTGTAGTATCTCTAACCCAGGCTCCTCCAAAGAAACAGACTTTACCTAGCGTTTCTTCACCACGCAGTACAGAAAATAGCCACTGGATGGAGCGTTTGATCAAAGAGCCAAAACCACATATTTTTTCGAGCAGCAGAAGTATGGAAAAGGTTAGCGTTGAAGTAAAAGAGCAATCAATGAATCAGAGGCAAATATCAGGAGTATCAAATTTACCAGTTCTGAAATCCTTAGGAATGCCTGTAAGTTCAGCCTTTGAATTCCCCCCCCAAAAAGTCAACAAAATTATACCAATTTTCAAAGGAAAGTTAATGCAAATGAATGGAAAGACTACAAATCAAATTGATGGGAAGAAAAGAAAAAATGCTGAAAGACATTCACCAGTAAAAAATATGGGTGCTTCCTCTTCTGCGTTGACTGTTTGCAAGTCCAGCATAACTCAAGTTTACAAACCTGTTCAAAATATGCCAGGCAAAATTCCTACCCACAGCAGCTTTATTCAGATAATGACTGAGAAAGCATACGTAAAACAAGGTGTATCTGTATTTCAGTGGAAAAGAGAGTCTGGTGGACAAATGAATACTTCTGTTTATTCTGATAACTCAGCTGCAGGTCACACTTCAAGTGAAGTGAGTCACAATAAGGCAAACTCTCCTTCCTTTCTGAAGAACGTTGGGCCAGTGCTTTCGAAATCTAACATCAGTCCGAGCCTGAATACATATGCATCTATTACTTCTAGTTCAAGAAGGGGAAAAATGTTAGCAAGCCAAAATACCACACAAGTTCTAGAGAAACAACACCAGTCAAAGAAAATACATTTGCAGATTTGTAGATTAGATGATGGAATGACAAATTGCAATTTATCACAGCAACAAGCAAATGAAGGACCAGGGTTAAATATTCACAAATCCATCTTAAATGATAAAGTGTGCATCGCCAAAAATGATGAAAGTAAAGCATCTTGCAATTCTAAGGATTGTATTGCTAAAACAACCTGTCTTCATTCCAGACCTAACTCTGAACAGGTACAGTAAATAACGCTCACTCTCACTGGTTCTCACAAATTCCATATATTCTAAAACAACAATAAGCAACAAAGAGTGTGACTTTCATGATGCTCTACCAACATTCTCAATATAGTTTTCTAAAATTTGTACCATATATATTAATGTTTTCAGCCACTGCTGGTTTTTTTTGTTTGTTTTGTTTTGTTTTGTTTTTTCCTGAAAGGGATGATTTACTTTGTCCTCTGAGATACACGCTTTTTTATTTGGGACTTTTAAGGTGGGATAATTACTTTTAATTTCTTTAAAAGAAAGAAATTAAGCTTATCAAGATTAAACTATCAGCTTGTCAAGATTTGTGTAAGGGTAGTATGGTAAATTTTTTTGTGTTCATTCTGTCTTCATACAAAACCTGATTGCAGTGCATATAGACAAACATGGAAGATTTTGCAAATACAAGTTTAATCAAAGTTTAACTAAAATCAGAAGTTGCAACAGGAAGATCTCCTACTGGGCATAGTAGATGATCTTTAAAGGTCCCTTCCAATCCCTAACATTCTGTGATTCTTTGGGCATAAGGAAAAAAATCTTCAGAGTGAGAGTGGTTAAGCACAGGAACAATTTGCATGGAGAAATAGCAGAATTGTTACCCATTCAGATTCTCAGAACGTGACTGGGTGAGAGCCAAAGCAATGTGATCTAACTTTGAAGTTATCTCTGTTTTGAGTAAAAGTTACAACTAGATGACCTCCAGGCATCCTTTATAGCCTAATTTTTCTATGATTCTGACTGCATTTTAATAAAATTAGTAGCTGAGCTGATTTCAGTGCAATTTTTATGAGGATGATGTCCCACAGATTGAGCACATGGGTGCAAATGTGTTGTGTTTATCACTGTCTTCACCTATAAAGTGTAATTTTATTTATTTATGTAATTCATCTCAACTTTGTGTTATTAGCGCATCTTTTGCCATTCCATGAGCGCAGCCCTTCAGTTGTGTTAGTTCCTAAATGCCAAATGATCTGGAATTAAACAGCATAAGATTATTACCATCTGACAGTCACAGATTAGCTTTTAGAGTGTGAAAACACGCAGTTGCTACATGGGATAAATAAGGTTATCAAGATGATGCCTGGGTTGAGGAGCAATGAGGTTATCTGTATAAATCATGTTGGTGTTAGTGGTGATAGAAATTACAGATCGGGATGTGTTGTGTTGATAAGATCGGATAGACAAGATGCTGTGTTTTTTTTACTCATAAAGGTACAAATGTCTCTATTTTAAGATGTTTACAGGAAAAGAGAATCTGAGATGTGATGAAACACTGGCTTCAAAACTGACTTACTCAATGAAGGAGAGCAACATGGAAGCATCAGTAAAGAAAGGTTGTGCCAGAAGGAGACAGGTAAAAAAAAAACCACCACACGTACACCCCTTAGCCCAGGCTATGAGGACTTGAATTAAAAGATAAAAAGGAAAATGTAAGTTTTATTGTTTTATCATGTTCCACTTAAAGTAGGAAAATCAAGAAATATTTTTGAGCCCACTCTGGGTGAAATTAACCTTAACCATCAGTTATGTTAATATTACTTCAAACATGCATCTAAAATGTTTGTCTCCTGCAAAAGGTAATACTAAAATTTCATTGATTCATTCAATGATGGTATGTAAAGTAAATATGCTTCTGAAGCAGATTTTCTGATTCTACAGAAAAGAGTTTGATTCTCTCTAATTGAATTATGGGCATTCTCATTGGCTATGTAAATATCTCATCTTCAGAACTTGAATTCAGCATTATTCGGTAGAAATGAGCTCTTAAAGGCTATTTGTAATTCAGTGTGGGATTTTAATTTTTTAAATTAAAAAACAAAATCTTAATTTTTAAATATATTTCAGTTATTGTATTACTAACAAGAGCCAACAGCAGCAATTAAATAGGTTCTTAATACAAATTGGATGTTTTTTTATGCCTTTTCCCCTGGATTCTGCTCTAATGTTGTGTGATGTAGTGTGTACTTTTGAATTCCTCCTCAAAATATTTTTTCTGTGATTCTTAAGTATTGCTTTTACCTATCTCTAGGCTTCATTTCTGTTTCTCAATATCAGGTCTTTAAAACTCAGTTGTATCATCAGTCATCTCTTCCTCCTTACAACCACATTCTTAATGTTTTTACTACCTAGAAATGCGGCAGATTAGTAAAGAAAGGGTCCTACATCTCCAAAGCTCAGTAGAGTTGTATTTTCTTATATAGATATGTAGATATTATTTGTGCTAATAGCCAACTGAACATACTGTGCAATTACTTTACAAAATAAGGCAGAAGGAGGAAAAGTTACATTTTACTCCCTTTCCACCCAGATTCCCTTGCCTTTCATGTTTTATCTCAAGCAATCCCATGACCGTTCGAGGTCTCGTTACCCATGCTCAATATGAATTGCACATGGTACAATATATAAACTTGTCAAACCTATTCCTAAACTGGGCACATACTTAAGAGTATGTGCCCATCATCAGATTATTCCACTTAATTTGCATTTGTTAACATTAGATTTGATTTGCCATCTTTTTGTTTTGTTACGTTTTTCAAGCCAAATGGGACAATTCTGGGGGATTTTAATGGTGATCAAACAAGCACAGTCCTGCTGTGAGTGCAGTTCAAATGGCCGGTAGAGCAGCCCCAAGGGCCTGCAGCAGGAACAGGGAAGCACCCTAGAGCTCAGGCTGCAGCAGGGACAAGAAGAGGTGGTTTGGGGGACACCGCCCAGCTGCTCTGAGCTGGCCCAGGCCAACTGCAGCTGGGACAAGCCCTTTCACAGCGCCACAGCTGTGTCACTGCGGATGCTACAGCAGCCAGGAGTCATTCTCTCTCTCTCATACACACACACATACACAAAAAAGCCAACTAAAAATCAACCATCACGTAAAAATAGCTGTGGATGTAAGAATCACAACCCCACGTGTCTGACTACTAAAGAGGGACTTAGACCATAATACGAATGAAGTTCTGGAGGCCTTTGCCTGCGACTGCAGGTGACCAACCTCAGCCCCACCAGGGGGTGTAAGCACAGGGCTAGCTCAGCCTGGGCAGGCTGGACTAGCACAGAGCTTGTAGCAGGGCTTGTAGCAGCCCTGCTGGGGTGGGGAAGGGGCACTGTCCTGTCCTAGTCATGAGTCACAAGTGCCCAGCGCTGTTCCTCCCTCTCCAAGCAGGCTGCGAGTAGCGCAGGGACCAACCTGAGCCCTCCCAGCTGCTATAGAGAAGTGGCAGGAGGTGACAAGTCCTCGCTGGCTGCCTGCCACACCGCCAGTGCAGCACTGCTGCTGCTGGCACCATGTGAGGTGGATGCACAGCTCTAGGGAAGCCTCAGCTGGAGCCTCAGGAGCAGGAAAAGAACTTGACTGGGCAGGGATGGACTCTTCCGTGCTCATTAGTCTGATTCCTCCTCTGTCCAGATGAAAATATAAGTGTTAAAGGGGATAGTAATAGTGTAGTGGGGACACTGCTGAACACTGCATTCAGCCGAACCTTTCACTCAGAAGCTACTTTTTAGTTGAGCTGCTAGCTTAGTATTACTACTTTGCTTTCCTGTTGTTTTGTTGTTGTTGTTGTTTGTTTGTTTTGTTAACAGAAAGAAGAAGGTTCCTCAAAACTAAAGAAAGTCAAAAGAAGTAAACCTCCTATTTAGGATGTAATGGAGTACTGAAAGAAAACTCTCGGTATGCTCATTACAAAGTTAAAAAGAGTTTTCTCTTTGTTAAAGTAACTGCACGTCTATAATAGCTCCTTGTATTCATATGGATTCTGATAATGATATCAAATGTCTCCAGAGGAATCACTTTACTAAACAAATAGCTTCTAGAGCAAAATAAGAAGGTAACAGAAACCAGGATTCTTGGTTTCTTTGGACACTAGCAGATAAAGCTTTGCTTTTTTTGTGAAACAAGCAATGTTAAATACGAAGGCATCTTGTACTTAGTGATACTGAGAACTTGGCTTCAACTTGTACTTTGATTGGCTCATTTTCTTTTAGACTAAAATTAATCTTTTTCCCTTTTTTTTTTTTCTGCTGATTTTCATTTGAACCCGAGCTAAAGTTAAAACCATAAACCATTAAAGTGAAGCTTTGTATATTATTTAATATCATTATATGCAATAGTGTGGCTAGATGCTTTTGTGGTGCCAAGATCTAATCCAAGGACGAAATGGCCCATTGTGCAAAATGAATGAAAATTAGTTTTGTGGCCAGATATTTGAACCCACAGCCTAGATGGTTGTTGATAACTGTCTTGCAGGATAGAACAAGCTTTTGCATTGAATATTCGTTTGAATATTAAGGATATATGTAGCATATGAAAACTGCTACTTTTATTGATCTCTTTGCCTATTGCACATTACCAGGAGTAAAATATGCTGGAAGCAGTAGCCTTTGCAGTTAACTGTTTCAGAAATAATTAGAAGTGTATTTCCTCAGAAAAAAATACTGGTGTAAACACAATGATCACACAGATACAACAGCATGAAAATATACATTATACAAAACAAATAGAAAAATGCAACTATAAAGAAGTAAAATATAAAATGCATGTCTTTTAACTGGCTTTTGGCTTCAGCATAAGTGATAACGTGCCTAGTAGCTTAGCATGCGTTTTTGTCTCAGAGCTATACTTTATGTCCTTCCATTCTTTGCATAGATAAATTTCCTCAGAGGAACATATATATCCATTGTATATCAGTTGTTCCCCCAGTCTCTGGGGAAGGACATATTCAAAATAGCAGAGCTGAAGTTCCCAAGCCAATTGTCTACAGAACTCTTCCTGTAGCTCTACCCTTGTGTTGTCGAATGATACAGACCTTTGGTTTTAGTTGACAAATTCCATTTAGCAAATGAGAAGCTAAAAATTCATCAGCTATAGTAACAATAATATTATTTTACATGAAAGTAATTGCTGCTTTTGCTGTAAGGATACTATATGAACACAAGAGGAAGGCAGGGGATCCGCACAACTGGAGTTAAGTAAAATACTCAGTAGTTTTTTCTATAAGGGCTAGAGCTCTATTAGACTGTTTCTTCTAAAATGTGGATTGTCCCAAGCCAATATTTAGGAATTTCTCTTGTGACTAGAAGGATATGGTACAGAAATTTCAACAAAGCCATCTTTCAAGTGCTTTCTTGATGTGAAATATCAAGTTAAAATAATACTTTTTTTGTATAAATGTTACATGATCTGGTTTTATGAAGAAACACTTTCAACTTAAATTTGAAAACATTTACATGGAAATTATATGTGGTGAAAATATTTGTGTTTTCATTTTATAAAAAAGATTCTGAAAGATTTTAATCTTTCAATGAACAAGCAACTTCTTCTTTTATGATGAAGGAATATTTATTTCCAAATCAGATCTAGTATCAGAAATGGACTACGTGCATTAGTAAGTTGTCGGTACCTAGATACTTGAGCCATGCTCCAAAAAGTAGATGCTACCATAACGTTGTTGCTATTATTCCCTCCATTTTTCATTGCTGCAGGTTTGTTCCAGGTTAGGGTTAATCCAATTTACTTCATGGTCAACCATTTTAAAATGCTGAAGAACGATTTCTTCAGATTCTGTCACTTACTTTTCTGTAGAGCTAAGAATGTGACTGGGTTACCTGAGCTCAGCTAGTTAAGAAGGCATGAATACACTTCTGCAATGGAAGTTGCTCCTTCCAGCATGGCAGGAACAGTATTTTGAAGGATTTAAACTTAAAGACCCAAACATAAGAGGAAAGATAAAGCTGAGCATAGTTTGTATTTACCATAGCTTTATCAAGAACAGATTTTTTACTTTTGCTGTGTAAAACTGTGAAAACAACGAACTTGAATGCTTTAGATACAAACTTTGTAAAGAAAATTAACATACAAATTCAGAAATACAACATTTGTTTGTGTATTAGCCATACAGCTCTGAGTTGCCTTTTGATTTCTTTTGTGATTTACGTTTTTTCTGTGTTTTCCTCCATTCAGGCTTCCAAGAGTGCATTAACAGACTTGAGGATCTCTGAGCTTCGTGAACTTTGCTGCGTTTATTTTGTGTCATTGCTACCTGTTTCTGGATGAAAAATGGAGAGTTAAATATATGCAGTCAAGTGAACCCATATATCAGCTTCATCTCCAGACAGTTCAGGTTAATAATCCTCAAATGGATTTGTAAATTCAGCTAATTGCTTAGAGTCCTTGAATCACATTATGTCTGTCGTAGTACTTGCTTACATACTTAATCACTGTTCCAAGTTATTTTGAAGTTTCAAGTCTATCTTTTTATGAAACAATTATATCTAATTCTTTACTACAATATCTACATCTCTTTGTTTCCACAGTAAAACATTCCAAAATAACTTCTCCTTGACAAATGGTTAGAAGCTAAACAGTGCAGTTTTTCTTAGGGGAGTGATCTTAAAGCTGGATTTGATTCCAGCTTCTTTAGCTCTTGTTATAATTTTTAATGAATTTCCATTCTCAAAGATAAAACTACTGTATGAAAGATTTTTTAAGCCTAATTCATAACACTATTCTTTAGCAATTCATGCAGAATATGTGTAGCTGTCGCTTGAGTAATTTTATCAAAATAAATGTATCTTAAAAGACCTACTTGAAGATGTAGTTATAAATATACATATAGGATTGTTGTTCTGTAATTGTTGTTTTTAAGGGAATATTATTGTGTTACATGGAAATTAAGAAGCAAATGTCACAACACTAGCTCATAAACTCAGATATTATACAACTGCAGTATAACATTTGCTTTGGATATACATCTGCAAAACTTTTTTTCTAAAGGAATTGGTACAGTGAAATTTTATGTGCTTTATGAAAACTTTATATTGTCATAGTTGTGTTTTTATTTACCTCATGTTTCAAATTAGGATTTTTCCCTACTACAACAACAAGATTTTTTAATGATTATTATTTTCAAATGTTAACTCTCAGCTTAGCTGTAATTTAATGGTGCCACTGTTTAAAAGAAAGTGGTCACTTCAATATATAAATTTCTTGAATAGAATACAAAAAAAAATACAAATTAATACAAATAATACAAAAAGAGCAATATATATTCAGCAAGACATTAAATAATATTTACATTTTTTCTGGAAATTGGTACACAAAACTACTTTTCAAATGCTGTGGATTAGTTATTCCTACATAGGTTTGACTATATGTAATTGTTCTTTTTCTTTCTGACAATATGGAAAAGCTGGTAGAGCAATTGCATTTCTGCTATGCCATGTAAATTAGTGCTTCATCTGATCTGTTTCCTGTTGCTGCTTTTTAAATGCTGCCTGTTGCCAACATTTGCCTCGTATCTTGTTATTAGTGGAAGCCATTCTTCATTATTCTTGTATTTTAAAATGTTTGCATCATTTTGTGTTATCTATTGTAATACTCTAAATAGAGAAAACACAATTATTGTAGATGCAATTTGTTCCACTTAAAATAAACGACTGAATAATTCATATGTGCTGAATTGCCAAATCCTTTCTCGTCTACGGTGGGGGAGGGAACCTGTTTCTCTGACCCACCTGCCTCCCACTCCTCATAAAAGTGTGGTAAGGTGTTGATATGGAGTGGAAACACATGGGGTGTGGGAGTGCTGGTGGAAGTGCCACTGCTGATGAGGGAGGAACAGTGCTGTGGCTGCCTTCTGAGGATTTACCGATGCTGAAGGGACCTTTGCTGCTGCCTTACCTTTCACTGTTTACATGGAGGGGTGGCAAGAGCCTGTCTCAGTTTCCTCTTATAATCCATTCTCACTAACTGGACAGATGTCCTTGCTTCTGGCAGGCACGCCTGGCTGTCAAAGCACAGAAAACCTCACTACCTAGGATCAGCTGGAGCCTCCACATGAGATGTCTGCAGGTTGGATTTCTCAAGGTTAACGGAAGAGACAGACCCACCTGCCCCACAATATCCAAATGTACATCACAGCAAATAGAAATGTAAAAGGTTAAAGAAATCCTCAGGTGTGAAAAACTTGTAAGAGGTTAAATGGCAGAAGATATCACCTGCCCTTTGGTGGTTATTGGGTTTTATAGTTTTTTATAGCTCTCTTACCAGTTTTCAAATGATCTGGTTCTATGTCTGAGTCAATTCAGATTTACATTTGAGAAATCTCTGGCCACAATACTAGAGGATTTAGAAAACTACAGTTGAGGTATTTGTAATGAATTTACATTATTTAGTAGACATAAACTTCCACAGAGCGATCTTGTTTATCTTGGATATTTTCATATGTTGGAGTCATTCTTTTCCTCCATAGTCTTCGCAGATGTAAGCCGAAGGGACTTCTTGCATTCTTTAAATTGGCATGTGCTCAAGCTCCATGTCAAACCTAGACTTAGAAGGTTACAAGTTATTTTACAAGTGGTTGTAACAGCTGCTCTTCAGTTCCTTTGGTGCAGGTTTTGTACCAGCTTGTGGTTAATAGTTGTTTCAGTGATAGTCAAAGCCTCTGCAAGTGCCACGGCACTGTACCACAAAGTACTTTACTGAGCAGAGCACTTTAAGGACTTTGGGCTGCGTGCTGACCTGCATCAACACGCTTGTCCTAGCTTCATAGAGAACCATGAAGAATTTCGTGGCATCACTCCTACTCGTTGAGGAAAATGATGTGTTGCAGCTGTGATCAAGATACATTGTTCTGCCTTCGTGCAGAACTATAGTTTTGATAGCCCACAGGCAACGCAGAGCAGTGGCTCAACCTCTCACCTACAAATTTGCAGCCAGGATGAGCAAATATGTTTTCCCTGGGATCTGTGCAGAACTGGATGCTAACTCTGAACAGCTTAATCCCCCCAGGGTAGCATTAGATTCTGGGACAAAGCAGTCTTACTTAGCTAGAAAATATGTGAAAATTGTTCCCAAAGAGCTTGCAATTCTGTCAGGAACACACATAGCTTCTTGCAATGATTGTATTGTTGTTCAAAACAGCGACAAGAAATTTCTTTTTAGACTCTACGTAAAAAAGATCTAAGCTTGCACCTGTGAGAGAAATCAAACGTGTTAGAAGCTGATATGTCTGATCTTGCCGGGTGGATCTCCTTGTCAGATAATCCCTTCTAGGAGTTTTGTTGCAGTGTGAGAGCAGCCCAATATGTGTGTACACATAAATTATATACTGTGTGTGTGGATGTGTGTGTGTTAGAGCACGTGTATGAACACACACACATACATACAGCTATACTTCATTACTGATGTTCAAAAACATGCTGATAAGAAAAAATATTCCTTAGTGCAGAGTTCACACTGGCCAGCAGCACTTGGTCTTTCCATGTCGTTGGGTCCCTTGGGCTGATGCAGGAGGGATAATCTTCGTTTTGCCATCAGGATCCGCGACACAAAGCTCCATTTCCATCAGATGGGAACTGGCTGCCAGTGCTTAGCTGGCTTTAGCTGCATATCAGCGTATGATTTTGCTGAAAGGGATACTGTGTGCTTCTTATCTTCAAAAGAAAAAAAAATATCAGAAAATGAATTTATTTTTCTCTGCCATTCATAAAATTGAAAATAATATATATGTAAAAAAAAAAAAAGAAAGAAAAAAGAACAGACCCTCTGTAAAACAGATATTCTCCCAGAGCTTTTGGTGCATCTTGTAGCAGATATGACTGGTATTGTAAAGAACTAAAATTTGTGTAAATTCAAAGATTTGTTAACCAGATACCTTAGGTAGTGCTCTTTATATTGAAAGAAAGACTCAAGTAAGACTCTGTTGCATTAAGTTTTATTTCCCGGGAGATCAGACTCTCTGAAGGCTGACAAAAGCATTTCAGCTTATATCAAATCTCACAGCTCCTTTAGGAACGTCCTCGCTAAAATGCCACCCAGAGAAAGCGAGCACTTGGTCCTGTGGACCGAACTTGGGTTATTATTTTCCAGTCTCCTAGTACTAATTGGTACATTCTGCCTCTGCAGCTTATCTAATTTGGAAAGAATAACAATAGAATCAGGATTCTGGACATCGGTGGATGCGAGTGCATTCCAGTAATGGAAAGCGCATGGCTCCCGAGCCCTGGGCACCAGGCCAGCCCAGCTTGGTATAAACATACATCTTCATTAATTCTCATTTAGAGAGGGATCGACTGATGTTAGTAGTGTAAACCCAAGTAGTATAAACCACCATTCAGATGTAGAGGAGAACAAAAGCCCTCGGTTTCAGGATATCAGCCTTACTGGGAATACTGGGTGTGCCTACGTCCACTGGCTATTGAAACGCCTGGCTCTGGTTAAATGTGAGGCCGCAGCTGGGTGAGGGCCGCAGGACTGCGGTCCCTCACGTCCTGCATTCGGCCGGCAGAGCCAAATCTGCCGACCCCCCGGGTCAGAGCGCGGTTCTCACCTACTTTCCCAGGCTCTTTCCGGGCTGGAGGGGTGTGGGAGTGGGCAAGAAGTTGTCTTAAATCACAGAGACAGTCCTTTAGAAAGCTGGCTTACATCTTTGACGTGTGACTACAGAGATCAATTAATTTTAAATGAATCTAAATTAAAAGCTACTTACTTTCTGCATTGTGAGTCGGTGACATTAACGCAGTGGGTGTTTATTTTATCATGACAATTACGCTGGGAGTTTCAACACTGACTGGTGTACACATTTGCATATTTATAAAGAAAAGTTGTCATCTGATCAGTTTTTTTCAAATATTACACTTGCTGTCTAAACTGGAAAGTTTAAAAGGTGCTTTGTGCCTTGTAATTTAATGTATTTGTTTTTTTTTTTTTTTCAAACTTCATTGAAAAAAATCTATTTTTGTAGCATCATATGCAATTTTTGACCCAAGATCAAGATTTAAAGCAGTCGTGTTGGCAACCGAACAGGAGAACACAAACTGGAAGATCTCACAAAAGGTCTCTGTAGATTGAGCAGAAAAATGAAAATGCAGAAGGAAAGCTTTTTGCAGAACTGAGCCCACCCTGCAGCACATCGGGGACGTGCCCGTCAGCGTGCCCAGCTAGCATCTCATCCAAGCTTACTTAGCTGTGCATCAGTAATGGAATAACGCTGGAAATATGCATCACTAATTTTTAAGACGGCTACTCTTAGAAGAAAGCTATCAGACTTTGTGAAGAACCTATAGACCTGTCAGGGCTACGTTTTATCAGCACAACATTTTTATTTTCATGTCTCTGAAGAGCCAGGATCTGTTTAAGTTACTGCAATGTTCACTTATTGTGCAGTTTCACACAGTACCCGAGGGATATTTGACGCAAGTTTAGCTCCTTCACGTCGGCTGTAAATGCCTCTTGCTGCATGATCAGCGAGAGGACTGCAGAATAATAATGCAGCAGTCTTTTAATATGATTCATTACCAAAAAAGATTTAGCACCAACTATTTTTTTGCTTCATTTTTGTGAACATAGGGTAAGATATTTATGCAGTAACTCTCTATTTCTTCTAGATACAATATGTTTTATTGCCAGTTTTGGCAATAGCAGTCACGTAAGCTCAGAAGGTCTGTAAAAACCTGAAGGCAACATGGCATCGCGGGTGTGCTGCTCGCAGCTCTGCTTTGCTTGCGCTCAGGCAGGCAGGAGGGACACAAGGTTGGAGGCCTCGGCTTCTGATAAGAGCAGAGAGAGGGTAAGCATCAAGATTTATAACTGCATCTGGGTCACCTGGTTTCCACTGAGTTCTTTGTACATGAAATCATGTCTCCCTTTATGATTGTGACAGCGCTTCTATTAAAGCCAGTTAATCAATCATATTGAGTTCTGTGTTATATCCGCCCCTCCTCTCCCACAAGTTTGTGCACGCTCAGGCCAAACACATAGCTCTGTGCCTGCCGTCCAGGGAAGGCCTCCCCACCTCTGCCTCAGAAACTACAACGTGTTTAGGACTCCAGTGTGAATAATGCACTTTTGGGAACGTGCTACATAAAGTAGTTAATGAGGCTGGCTTTCATTCCTGGTGTGTCAAGTTTGGGCCAGCAGTGATTTTTGTACAGCTTAGGTTGTTCGTTCTGCTGCTTAATAGGAGAGATGTGACTGAATGCATTCACCGTGGCAGAACCAGGTGTCCTCTGAAAGAGAATCTGACAAGAATTGAGGTAACCTTCCTTTTCCCCATTTTGATCTTGTGAGATCAAGGTATTTCACTCACAGTCATAAATGTTAGATTTCCTTTACTCTCTCCTTATAACTCTTCCCTGCTGTGCCCCTCCTGGGCCAGGCACCAGCTAGCTCTGCCCGTAAGTACGTGCCAGAAACGTCTTCCCGAGCAGCCTGACATGCCCAGGGACACCAGGCTGCACCAGCCTCTCCCACCGGGCTCGCTCCCTCCCTCACTCTCACCCCGGTCTGACACGTTTTCTTAGTTCCACAGCCAGAAATCTCTGTCACTAGTCAGCGTTTTCACACCCTGCCTTGGCTTCCACACATGCGTCAGCCCAAGCAATGACCCATGGAGGATCAAGGTGTTCACCAATTCTCTATCCTTGCAGGATTTGCTTTGAAGGGTCTTTGAAAGAGGGACCCTGGGACTTGTCTTCTAGAGCAGTGGCTTTTCCAGGGTGGGAAGGTGAAAGGTGAAAGTGCTGCTGATTTCAGATGGGTGATGCAGTTCCTCTGGCTGCACAACCATCTTTCTTCTGGCTCCTGCATCCTTTTATGCTCAAATCTCAGTGGTCACTGCTGAGAAGTGAATTCCTCCAGCTGTGTACACAGACATTTGGGAAAGTGATCCTGAAGCACCCCACGAGGGGGAGATGGAGGAAACATGGGTACCAGCAGGTCTGAGCAATGTGTGGGAATGAGGGAAGAAAAGCACATCCTAACCTAGACAAGACCATTGGATTTGGGGCTTTGCCAGGGAGTAACATATATGCAGGGCTGGTGGCTAGTCCAGACCACTCAGGACTCGTTTTCTCCCCCTTCTCTTTTTGTGCTAAGTGGCAGTGGTAAGTAGTAATGTAAACCAAGCAGAGCAATTAATGTGGGGCCAAATAGTTAAAGCCCTGGCTGTGTGTAATACAAACAAGCTGAGAGAGAGCTGCAAGGGTCTGGGGGCAGACCCCATGCTCGGGGTCGGCCAGAGTGCCCTGAAGAGCTGTGATATGGATACAGGAATGCTCTGGCCTCAGGAATAACCTAATAAAGGGGTACAGAGGTGGCCTGAGAGATCAACCCTATAGTTCTTGACTCTGCTAATTAAAAGTCATGGGAATTTCCATATGTAAGATTTGGCCCAAAACTATTCTTAGTACTTGGGGAGTACATTTTATGGCTTGGAGTTTGTGATTAAATGGGGAAATAAGTTCTCATGCCCCTTCATCTCCCATTTATCAGCATGGCTGCATTGAAACCAAAATAAATGACCTTAGAAAGGAGAAACTTATGTTACAAAAATATTCATATAGTCTGTACGGAAAGCATGTGAATATTCCTGAAATATGATCAAAACAAAACCCAGATGACTTGAAGAGATTGAAGTAACATTACCTTCCCTTTATTCAACCCAAGCAGAATTTAAATCTGCTGCAGGCAGTCTCTAGAAATAGCACTTAATGGGATGCCAGAACACCCTGCAGAAAAGGTACAGCACTAATGTATGTGGATTGTCTCTGATTTCATTCAGTTGTGTGAAAGGGCACAGTCAGATAACCATACTAATGGTAATTGTGGAATCGACCCATTCGGGACAACCGTTTACATGCAGCGGAGCTCTTGCATGGTGGAGAGCAGCAAAAAGAAGTCAGATCAATGTCTCAGTTACTAAAATACATCTTCATTGACATGTTTTATAGGGGTCTACTCTGACACTTATATCAGAAAGTTAACAGTAACTTCCAAAAGTAGTACTTTATAGGTTTTGTTTTGTTTTGTTTTTTGAGTATTGGTACTCTTCCTGCCCTTACCCTGGGGCCTCGGGCTGATTTTACATCTCTGTGGGCTTCAAGGTCTGGTGGATTTATGAAACATCCCTGTGCTTGCCTCAGGTTTTCAGTCTGTCCTTACGGTGACTTACCCCTGAATCCAGGCTGTGAACAGACTGCAGGAGGACCCACCCCCAGTGCAGGGACATCGAAATGCTGAGTGACATTGGCAGGTTTTGCATCTGAGAGGACTCTGCAGAGGAAATATTTCAGTACAAGCAGTAGAACGTACATTAGCACTGGGATCAAAGCTTCCACTGATTTCATTGGAGGCAGAATCAGATTTTTTTTCTTCTCTTCTGGTTTTTCTTCATTTTTGAGTACTTCCTTATTCTTCTGGGCATCTGAGGCCTCAATTTTTCTGTCCATCTTGATTTTAAGGTAGAGTTGGCAAGAAGAAACAGACACAGAGAAGAAAACAGAGCTATTGAATACCGCAGCTAGGTCTTTGAGGTATTTTCCCTGTGAATTTTGTTAGAGACAGGTGAAGTTTTGAGTTTCATTTTGTTCTCTTTAGTCAGTCAGATGGTCAGCTGATAATGTCTTTTGAGTTTCCCTTGCTGTTCTGACCTACCCCTCAGACAGCGAATTTCTCTAACTTCATAAACAGAAAAGAATGCAGATGTTCATTATACAAAGCAGAGGGACAAATACATATTTTTTTTGTATTTTGCCAATTCGTGATAATGCCTGCCTAGAGAAATATTAAAATAAAACCATATGTTCATATAGCACTCAGTGCCTTTTGAAATGCCGCAACTTAAATTTACTGTTTTTTTTTTTTCTTTTAAGTTTGGGGTCATTTAAACAACTACATAAAGAGCTTATCATTAAAAATGCTGACATACATTCTTGCAGAGCATTTGCTTGAGTGGACATAGTTTGCCAATGCCTGACCCTGACTTCCCCAAAGCTGTCTTACTTCATGAAGAATAGATATTAAGAATAGATGGCTGGAAGCCAGTATCAGACAGATTTAATTGAGAAACAAATGAGAGTGATTAGCCATTGGAACAAGCTATGAAGAGAAGCGGAGGACTTTCCATGTCTGGATGTCTTCAAATCAACAATCAAATCTCACATGGATGAAATGAGTAATCAAACAAACATTTCTGGGGCCTCAACAAAGGGCAACTGTATCAATGTCAGTGGCCTGTGATCTGCAAAAGATTGCAGTATTTAATGGCTCCTTCTGGGTTTATGTCTGAGTGCAGGGCAAATTAAAGTACTGATAACGTGAATGTGACTGTCTGAACCCTAAATTCCCTTGCAGATCTTTTTGTCCAAGTCTGCCAAACGTCCAAATATTGAGCGAGGGTGGAAATAATCTTGGAAGAGCCCAGTTTTGAAAAGCTGCCAAGAAAATCATGGGCCCACGTGTCCCAGGAGATATCCGTAGGTGAAAATTTCTCACAGCAGAGGGAAGCTGAGAGGAGCCCCACTGAGGAGGGCTGCCCACCACCAGGCAGGCACTACCCTGCAGCTCAGAGTGTCCCTTGGTGACATTGACTAACCCATAAGTCACCGCCGGTTCTCCCCAAACACGTTTTCCATCTAAGCATTGACTTGTGCTAAAACCTTTTAGCACTCGCTAAAACTGAGCTGTCAGTAGTTCAGGTCTAAGAGCAGAAAGCACTGCAAGGCCTCACTGTGACAGCAGTGAGGCCAGCAGGCAGGTGCTGCCCAGGCGAGCTCTACAAAGGCTGGCAGCTCCGCTCTGTCACAAGGCAACCACAAAAATGCCGACAGCAAGCACGGCACTCGTAATCACACGGTTTTTAAAATACCCAGTGTCACAGCTCTCGGTGCTATGTAATGAATAGCAATTAGGGGAAGACCTCGGTAGCTTTTCTCTTCACACTAGATTATTGTTGGTGAGATATTCAAGAAGCTACAACTCTTTCAATCCCTTTTTATAATGTTTCTCTTGTAGAACAAGCAAGCACGTGCTTTGATTTCAGACTAGCACTCTAACCAGGAGTAGTTGCTTCAAAACTAGAAAGACAAATTGGTGCCTTTGCTTCCTGTCCCTTTGCTTCGCGTGTCCTGTGATCTAAAGTCACAGTGAGGTATTTCCCGTTATCAGTATGCAGCCTCCTGCTTTAAATTGCCAACTTCTGAAACACTTTTCAAGCATGCCTGAAACAGAATATTTAATGTGGAAATAAACGAGTTTGTGAAAGTCTTTTAATTATTTTACTTCAGTAAAAAGATTAAAATCTTAGTCTCTCTGGTTCCACATCCATGTTTTAAGTTAAAGGAATGTGAAGCAGGTTAATCATTTTCATGTCAAATACAGAACAAAGCATATTTTTCATTTTCCACGCATAATGGCCTGATGAGGTTTTGGAGGGGAGGATGTAATTGTTGCAAGGGGCTGTTTGGGAATCAGGTCACTCACACACTAGACCTCAGATTCTGGGTCTTTTTGAGTTCATACAGCCTTGTAGTGACATTTGCTGCCAGTGAACACACCAAGCTTCCTGCCCGGCTCCCAGGGAAGCCTATTCATTCAGAATAAATTAAATGAGGACTTCCACATAGCATACCAGCCCCTGGGTTACAGCTGGTGAGCACCACACCACACAGCACGGAGCCATGGAAATGTTGACTGCAGTTTGGTTTGCTGTAATTTGTATCTGTGCCATGCATTTTAAATCAGGTGTGCACTAATGCATCAATTATCAAGAATGAACAGAGCAGAATGCTGAGGGTTTTTTATAAGGACTTATTCAAGGCTAACTGATTTTTTAATGTGAGTGTTTAGTTGCAACCAACATTACAGTAATTGAAATAAAATTATATGCAAAATGAAACAGGAAGCTTTTATCTAAAGAAGAAGCCAAATGATACAACAAATGCCAGAATCATTATTAATGCCAATTCAAATAAAATGTTTAAACGAATTAGTTATGCTTTTTTTTTTTCAATACTGAAATCCATGAAGATTTTGTTAAAAATTACTTCAAAAGCATTCACATCTCTGTTAATGGAGGGCATGCCCATATTTCTAAATAGTATAAAGAGCGGCACTAGAGTTGAGAGTTTGTTTTATGCAGCACAGTGAGCATCTTTCACAGCAGCAGAGCAATCTTGATTATTGGGGATTCTGCATCTCAAAGTCCCCTCTTGCTGCCCAAATAGTGAATCTGTTCTCCGAAAGTCATTGCTTGAGCTGGGGCTTCTACAACACCAGTTTTGCAAAAGGGCTTGGGAACTGAGGGGACACACACACTGAGGCAGGTCACACATTAGGCATGTACTCTAATGTACTCTCTAGTACTACTCCTAGGTATGAAAATGTTGGCATCTGCAGAACAATCCTTTTTGCTGAGCAGGCACAAAACAGCAGATCCTAGACATTAAGCCTTGTAGGTAATTCGGCCAGAAATACACACTAGTTCAGTTCTCTTTTTCTGTTTCTGTGGATATTTCTCAAAGCAAATACAGGTGCTGTTTTTGTTTTTATTTTGCCTTTTTTTTTTTTCCCCCGAAAGGTTTTGCTTTGTTTAATTGGTATGTCTCAGTCTTTACAAAGTCACTAGAAAATCCCCAAGCAGCCAGCTATGGAAAAGTTACAAAAGAAATAATACTTAAAGTGCCCTTTAACCCAGCCCTAAGAAGCAGTGCACTTCGTCAGAGCAATTCTAACCTTTCATAACGTCTGGTAGATTGCTGGCTGTTTTTCCTGGCTCTGCTCCGTGCCGGTGAGCGATTCGGCTCCTCAGCTCACTCTGTGGCTTCAGCATGAACAGATTTCCTGCTAAGCTTCATTTTTTTTCTTGTGCCCCTCAGGTATTCTGTGTTTCCTGATGGAATCAATTTGGGCCTTCCCTGCTGTGATTTCCACCAATGGTAAGAAGGGTCTCTGCTCCCTGGACGCGTAATTGATGTTTATTCACCTAATTCCTCACCCGCACTCACTGTAGGCACGTGTCAACACATTTCACCACCTACTTTCTCCTGAAACACTGCCAAATGCCACCTCACCTTTATAGCCTGAAAAGGGAAGTAAGTGAACTTGCACCAAATTTGACCTTGGCCACAGGGAGGCTGATTTCAATGTCTGAGCTAACCTTTTTAATCTAATTTGAGTTCCTGCAGCTGTAGCAGAGGCACGGCTGCAGCTCTTCTCCTCCCCCCAAAGGCTCTGAAGGAGAGAGGTGTTGGGCACCGTTTCCTTCGCAGACATCCCATTTTCTCCCAGTGCTGCAGACCATGACATCCCATCGCCTGATTTTATCCCAGTGCATCAACCATGGAGATGGTTGATGCTTTAGAGCCACCAAACTCAACAACAGCTGGGACTTCAGGCTGGGCAGGCAGGATGTCACCCAGGGTGGGAATGCAAGGCATGGACAAGAATTGGAGCCTTTGGGCTAAAAGTGATGGTCTACAACCCCACTGATCGGGGTTTCATTATTACCTTTCCTCCAAGCATTTTGTGTCCTTCAACAAGTCAGTTCAGATGAGGCTTAGAAGTTCCTTCAGTGCCTGGAGAAGCACATATGTACCTAGCTGGAGCATCAGCCTGTCAACTTTTGTATCAGGATATCCCAGCCCATAATACAACTAACTCCTTGCACAGCCATGACTCAGTTGTGATGGCCGTGGGGACCCCCTGGGCTGGCCCTGGGGTGCAGGAGGTACAGAGACTGCCCAACGCTTAGCCAGAAATGAGCACGTAAAGACACCCCCTAGCCATAGCGCTGAGGTTTGAATCACTGAGGCTTGATTAAAGCCTGAAACATGTATTTTTGTAGGCTACTTTGGTACTGTTTGTTAAGAAAGGCCAGACCCTCAAGAAGTTTGGTGTTGGATGTCACCTGCTTGTTTCTCATTATTAAAAATAAATTTCCTTATCTACAGGAAGGAAAGATAAAGTATTGTCTCCATTCTTGTCTGCCCTGAGGCAACAGGTAATAAGTACAAGAGAGCAGATAAGGATGCATATGTGCAAACACAATTTGACTGTGTAAGTCTACTTGCAGCCCTCAGCGAGATGTCGGTCTGTCATCAGAACAATGCCAGACTGCAGCCAGTGAGGGTCTGAATGCTAATTCTCCCCTCCCAATGGTTAGTACTGTTTTGAAAAGAAGTTCCTTCTAATGAATATCCCATTAAAATGATTCCCTTACACTACAGTTAGCTGAGAAAGTTCCATTGACTTTATTTAAAAAATGATTTTCCAAACAAACTTATTCTGACAGTTTTTTATTCTGATGATTCTGATGATCAGAATCTCTTGAATAATGCTAGAGGAATAAAAATTTGTTGCCTTTTTTTTTTTTGGGTAAGAAAAAGATACTTGCGGCTCCACCAGGACTGCTTTTGTGAGAGCATTTATAGCTTTCCTGATAGCAAGGGCTGTTGGACAGCTAGTTTGTCTGATGGGGGGGGGGGGGGAGGTGCTCCCTGACATGTCCCATTTCATAAATCAGGCGAAGCCACAGCTTAAAATGTTCTCTGCCAGATTCTCAGACACCATAATAAACCACAACCCCATTAACTTCACTGGCGATGGGTCTGTTTACAGCAGCTGGCACAGTGTGAAATGCAGCTATTGTCCATGGAGGGAAGAGGATATGAAATGTCGGAGAGGCAGACACTGACAAGCAGATTATATTTAACAACAAAAGAGGAGCAGGATGAAGTCTCCATTACTTTTTTTTAATGCTGCAATTTAATGCTCTTCTACTAACTATTGCCACAAATCTACTGCTTTTCTTTTCCCTCCTACAAGCAGCAGGCTTGTGCTAGTACCGTTCACACTTTACAACGTGACAACAATTTCTGAGGACCCTTCTAAGGAAAGTCTTATGGTAACTATCAGACATTTACAGGTTACCAAAAAATTAAACCAAAGATCCTTAGAATATTCATCACAGATGTTCAAAAGTCAAAATGCTCTTGTCAATGGTAACAAAACAGCTCAGACAATTTCCTTGGAAGCCTGAGACACCAACTGGACAGAGCACGCAGAGAAGTCTGATAGGATTTTGGCTGTGGCATTGCCATGTTGTGGTCAAAGATAACAAAGCCCAGGGCGCACCACAGGTGCAGCAATTCATGCCAGTGATTTCCAACTGCTTGCTCGATAGATGAAAATATCCTAATTCTCTGCAACATGCTTTTTCGTTCTCTTTGAGCTCACTAATTCAGATGAGCTGGTTTTTGTAATTTTCTTCTTTCTTTATCTTTAGCAGATTTCTTTTTGCTTCTTCTGCTACGCGGCAAAGAACATAAAACGGGAAATAAAGCTTCTATTGCCTCCTTTCTGCACTCGTAGTAAGGCAACCATAGGACAAGGTGTGCGCAACCTTTATGATTTCTGGCATTCAGAGGGGCTGCCTCTCAGTTTTCTGAAGGTAGGAGCTGCCCCTGACCTATGTGGGAGTAGAAGGCAGGCCAGGAGCACTGCGGCACTGAGCCAAGGAGGAATCCCTGCCGGCCTGAGCTGCCTGCAGACCTGCAGGATGCACTCACTCCCTGCCCTCACCCACCTGGTACGGGCCAGGCTGACAAACAATTACTCTATCAGCAGCATTGCAAGGAGTCAGCTTCTGGGTATCCAGCCCTGGTTTTGTTCGTGAAAACTAAAGGGTTGAAAACTGCGCTAATGAGGAGGTCTTAACAGCCTCTGACTTAATCTTCAGATCTGTTGTAGGTCACGTATGGGGGAATATGGTTTCATACAATTATAAATTAATGAGGAGTAAGTGATTAGTGACAATGAACTCTTTGTGGCTTACGGCTTACTGAAGAATATTTGTAAAAGAGGACTTTGTGCTCTCCGGGCGATTTATGTTGGAGCAAGAGTGTCTATAATCTGCAGGTGTCTCATTAAATTTGGCTGCTGATTAGAAGAAGCAGCCATGTGCAGAGATGTTCATCAGGGGCTCTGTGATTCGTGTTGTCATGCCTGTTTTCTTCCTAATAGCTACACACTGCTTAGCATTGATGTTCAGCTGCTATGAGCGTAACTCTGCAAAAATAGTAGGTTTCCATTCAGAAGCGAATGGCATCGGGCCAGCTATTGATTTATAGATTGACTTATGCCCCTGCGTAACGACCGTGAGAACACTTGGTACTTACCTGTTACCTTTCCTCAGGAGTACATTAAAAATAATTTTCCACTTGATAAATGGACACATGCAGCATGATATTTTCACTGGTCGTTTTCACAGAGAGAGCTTTGGTGTGTGGTTTTACACAATTACACTGGGGAGAAGGAGGTTGAGAAAGTTTGCCTGTGTTCCCAGTTCTGGTTAAATGGCTTGGCCTGAAGGCAAGATGGATACATGCCCATCTCTTCCCAGCTCTGACACGTGGTTGAAAGCAGAAACTTGGTGTAACACTTTGAAAAACAAGCAAACGAACAAACAAAAAAAGCCAACACTTTTATATCTGTCACATATACTGCTTCTCTGGGGAGAAAATATTGAAGCTTCTAACAAGAGTGATACGTAATTTAGAATCCTGCTATGTCTTATTCATCTGCACAACTAAAAAGCATTTATTATGTTATTTCTACAGAATTTATTTCATAATTCTCTGCTAGCTACCTGACAGCTACCTTTTAAAATCTTTGTACCTCCAGTGTTTGACTGGTCTCTTTTCATCCTATATCTTCCAATTTCATCTAAGATAGACAAGGAGCAGTGGGATTTTCTCAGCACCGAGGTTCTGTTTGGGAGGATGTATCTAAGTCACAACAAAGGACACCAAACTGTTGGGCTTGATTCTGATTTTTTTCCACACTGAGGTCTTGCAGTGGATATAGATGATATCAATATCCACTTTTGTCCGTGAAGGTCTTTTGTAGAGCAGTGTAGAAGGGTCCAAACGCAACTGCAAATTCAGGCATTGTGCATTACAGACATTGTGCTGGTCCTGCACAGCACCTAGCACTGGGGCTCTTATCCATTTAGCCCAAAAGAAGCAAAAACATGTTTAAAATGTGGCCATATTGTCTTAGAAGTTCAGACGGAAAACTTGCTAGGCAGAGACCAAATATGTGCTTTTGCCCCCCTTGCATAAAAAATATCCACAGTTGCAAGAAACATCTGGGTATTTTGAGTAATAGCAGTTACAAAAGACCATTATGTTTCTCTGATTTTTAACGTGTGTGGCTGACATTTTAGAAAAGGATGCGTGCAGGTACTGAGATGTGGAGGTCACCTAGTCCTACCTCTGGCTCAAAGTAGGCTGTTAGACCAGATTTCTTTGGGTCTTGTCCTGGCAAGTTTGAATACCTCCAAAGACAGAGTTCACAACATCTTTAGGACCTTCTTCACAGTATAACACTTGTTCTTAATATTGAGTTGGAATTTCCCATTTTCCTCATTGTGCTGTTACCTCTTGTCCTGCCACCATGTGCTTCTGAGAAGAGTTTGGCTCCATCTCTTTACGTGCTCCCCTCAGTTGTAGACAGAAGTCTCTTAAGGCTAAAGAAACCTGGTACTCAGCCTCTTCTCATAAAAATCTTCCCTGTCCTTAGGCAAGAGAGAGGCTCTATTTGTTTGGTACAGCTTTCTTCTAATAAAAAGACACCATTATCTTCATTTAATAGCACTTCATAGTCCCAGAACTGTCCACAGAGATGCATACAAACAACCTTTAAAAACCCACACCTATCGATTCATCACTGCTCCAGCTCTGCTCTGCGCTCCGGCAGAACTGCAGCCTGAGGACATATCCTCGGAGTAGCTCGTTTAAATATTTATGGCTGCGTAGTTGCACACTCCAGCTACCAGGCTTTTATCCAGATGCCCTAGCAGGTGTGTGTGCCTGCACTGTGATTCTTCACGCTTCCAGAGATGGCATCTGACCTGGCTGACAGTTTTGTGAACTCCTGGACTACAAATTAGACATAGCCCTACCATGCTTTGCCGCCTGAAATGTGAAAGGAGGGAGCCCAGCAGATTCTTTCACTTCCTTCACACTTTCCAGAAAAGCTGCCTTATGTCATGGAGAGTATTCAGACGGATCTTATGTCTCCCACATTGGAAAGCAGATGGTGTTAAATTCACCCCTACGATCTTTTTGCAGTGGGTTACATTATGATAGCAGGTTTTTCTCAGCAATGTTTGTGCGAGGCTTTCAAAATCCCGGAGCTGTGGGAACAGGGCAAAATCAATCCACAAGGCACTTCCGTGGCTCTGCATTTGCTTTGTTTTATTTCACTGCCCTTCTTGGCACGAATGCAGTGTTTCTCTGAGACTCCAGTCCTTCGCTGGCTTACAAGGGTGCCGATTTGTGAAAGTTATGAAAGAAGCTTTCCAGGTGGAGACATCACAGGACTGGGAACTGAGCTAGACGATCACCCTTTAGCAGCCTGTTAAGACCCAGCAGAGAAGAGGCTTTTATTTCCTAGCGAACTTGCCCTCAAGATCTACGAGAGTTAATGCTCACTGTCAGCACTATTGGGACCCTCCAGCCCTGAATCTCAGTTTCTGCTCAAAGACTCACTTTAAATGCTTTGATTTTGTTTTCTCCATTTTATTTCTTTTACATGTGAGGCTTTTTCAAGACTTATGAGTGCTCTTAGGTGACTCTGTTTGGGAAATTATCCCAAGAAAGCTTTGAGTGGAGTCAGCCTGAGAGAAACAGCTCTGCCCTGTGTTCCAGGTACCAGGACACTGCTGCCCTCTCACTTTGCAGACCACCATGCCAAGGACCACCTTCTGTTCACAAGTGAGTGACAAAATGACTGGGTACTCAGTTTGGACAATGCTACATAGCTGTGAGAGTGACTGAAGAGGAGGAAAGGGGCTGAGTTACCGCCTTGAACCAACAGGTTGGGTTGACCTGGTCTACCTGCTTGTTGTTCCAGGTAGAGAAGAAAAGAAGAGCCTGTGTTCTGGAGCTCCTTGCCCCTTCCTAGAGCTGAGAAAAGGTGGCTGAGGTGTGTACGGAGCTGTAGCACCATTGCTGAAGTGCCTGATGCCATTGCTGAGCCAGTGTGTGGCAGTGACAAGGATGGGCTTTGCTGGGGTCCTTGTGTCAGTCACCCTTTCCAGCTCGGGAAAGAAATAAAGCTCTGGAACACTTGGGCTGCAGTGAAACCTCCATATTCTTGCATATATTAAACGGATATGTAGCTCATATTGCTCCTACCTCTGCCCACTTAAAATGCACGGGGCTTCTGCTGTCCTGCTGACATGAATCAAGATCAAACACTGACATGACAGTGAATTATGCTGGTGTAAAGGGGGATCCCCTTGAAACATGCCTAATACCACATGTGAGTTCATCTAGGTACATACACAAGGGAAAACAAACTCAAAAAGAATGAGGTGGGACTGAAGGTCTCTCCCTGCTATTTAACATCGAGTCCCATTGCAGGCATTTCTGTGGTGCTTGTCACTTTGCTGGCCGAGCCTTGGCCTTACTTCTTGTTTTAGAGAGGTATCTACTGAAATGACAATGGAAATACTGTATATAATGCAGTAGAATTGCATTAACTAATGCCTCTTCAGCAATATTGCTTTGGCTAATATAATACTGTTCATCTGATGTCTTCTAAGAGATGGAGACATGAGTTTGATCCAAAAATTTAACTCTTTTATCATGTAAAAAAATCGTAATGAAATCAGTGGGTAAAAATGCAGAATTTGATTAAGCGCTCCATTATTTTTTCATTATTTCTGAGTAGTGTGTGATGTTCGTTCATATTACTGATTATTCTCACATTTTCCTGATTTACATAGAAAATAGTAGGAAAAATAAAAATACTGGGTGTTTGTGCAATGTTCACTGAACATGTTACATGACACTGCAGTTCATCAAATAGATGCATGAGTGTTGATGTGCATACGTGCTGCCTTTACTACACCAAAATAAATAAATAAATAAATAAAATATGTTGACTGGAGGAAGCATCGTAGATGTAAATTTGTCAGGGTTATTTTTTGTTCCTCTGTGTTCCAGTCTGGATACACAGTTTTCCAAGAGCCAGTTGTACCCTTAATCCATCTGAAAGCATATCTGAACTCTGAACCTAGGGTTGGCAAAACATTTATTTGTATGTATGCAATCTAGAATCAGATACTACTGGCATGATCACATTAAAAGCTAAGTTTTGAACACTGGAGTAATTACACAGATCTTTACTTACTTGCTATATATCCAGTCTATTAATCAGGTCCTTGTTTCATGTAATAATTATTTAGCCACTGATAACTATCATCTGCAAGGTCAGAATGGTGCTTAATAATCCTTGAACTAGATTTATTAAAAAAAAAAAAAAAAAAAAAAAAAGGAAACTATTTTTCCAGCTATTAACTTTCTTAGCATAATGGAAAAAATCTATTTCCTAAGAATATGGATACAGCCTCAAATGTCCTACATAGAAATGGAAAATAAATAATTGGAAAACATCAAATTTGGAGTAGGAAACACCTTCTCCTTTTTTTTCTTTTGAATGGGAAAGATGCATAGTATTTTAATTATGCAAATACAGATGAATGTTAATTTAAGAACGTGCATGGTATATTGGTTGAAGCATCTAAGCATGTATTTTTCAGCTACTTACATTCAGCCAGACTGCCTCTTCTTTAGAAACAGAAATTGAGTTTTGTTCTTTCCCACAACATCTCGTACCTTTAAGAGAATGAACCCATCCTGAACTCAATGCAGTTTGGTCTTTTCCTGCTGCAGCCTGAATCTTGGAGAGATTATGGCCAATTTAAGTGGGGTGGGGGGGATTCTGTTTCTAACTAGCTACAAGCAAACTGTTAAGGAACCGGCAAGGGAAAATGAGAGGTATTCACAATAGTCTCCGGCTTGGATTATGTGTACCTTGAAAGCACTAGCAGCAGATGCTTGTGGAAGTGATTATGCACTGGATCACATGCAGATCCTTCTGGCTGCCGTCGCCACTTATGCACATTTGTAGTATAGGAAAAAGCCTCTGCAGTTTAAAGAACAAGAGGCTCAAAGTATATTTCAGAAGGCCAAAATAATCCCAGAGCTTTCAGGGAGCTCAGCAATCACTCTGCTGTTTAGGAGCCCAAGCCTGCAGGATATTAATTTATCAAAACTTTAAAGAACCCCACAAGACTGTGGATCATAGCCTTTCTAGAGATTTCAGCATTTAGCCATACTGTAACTTATAAACATACAACACTTTTATTGAGAAAAGCCCTTTTTTCTCTCTCTTTTTTTTTTTTTTTTTGGCTGGTATAGGCTGTTGGTAATTGGGGCAGTTTTCTGCATGTATGTAAATCATACTTTTAAAAGCTTTCACTAAATTATTTTATTCTGACTGCAGACATCGTTGTATTATGTCTGCTGTATAGACCTTTATTATGACCTGTATAGACCTGTATTATGTCTGCTGTATAGACCTTTAGACACATACAATGAATTACTTTGGAGATACCACTACTGCACCCCCTGTGCCGCTGTTCTTTATATTTTGAAGAAATACAGTAGGAGTGTTTGGGATATTTTATTTTATTTTTTTTTCACAATCAATTTCTTGATGTTCTCTGATTTTTCAGGACAGGGTCTCTTATCTTTGGTTCTGAGCTTAGTTGTCCTGGATTTTCATTTTCCAAGCAACTCATTCTTCCATTCCCTACATGTTGCAGCCTTTTTCTGCCACTGAAAGCCTAATCAAAGTGCAAGCCTTTCTCCTGGTCTCACTGAGGATCTGGAAAGGTGACAGTGCCAGCGGCTCCTGGCGTGTGACTGCTTATTGCTTGAATACACTGCAGATCAGCCCCAACAGATGGATTTCATCATTTGCCTGCTCTAGGCTTCTGACAGCATCTGCCTAGGTCACTGAGCTGATTGCATGCTTCCGCTGATACCGGTTCCGTTTTTTTTTTTAGAGTTGGGTGTCCAGATGTTATTAGAAGCACGAGGTTCTGATGTCCCAGCCTGATACTCATTAAAAGCTGCAATTTATCACTGTCCTACCCATTGCATACCTCAGTATGAACTGCTGAGGGACAGGTGGCATGGTATATGGCTTTATTTCCTTTAAAAATATAATTACAAAAGAAATGAAAAGGGCATTTGGGGTCCACACTTTCAACCAAGGAAAAAGAAAAATCCATGAGGAGTCCCTAACTCCTTCAACATCCTGATCCCATTTTTCACCTGTAGCAATTGTCTTTTTCAGTGTATCTAATCAAAAGAAAATAAACGTTTCCCTCCCTTCTCCCCCTGTCCCAAATAACTGTTTTTGTATCTACTGCTGCCTCAAGCAATGTATCTGAATGTTGTCAGTGGAGGGGGTTCAGTGAACTCACACTAGGGAGTCGGTAGGCTCTCTGTGAAAAACTGGCTATAGTGATGACCTGTTGTCCTGGGGTAGTCACCCTTATGTCGACCCCAAAAGCACAAGGGAGACCATGCAAACCCTTTGGGGCAAGTGGGCTAGGAAGTGGACTTCCAGCCGTGCTCACCTCTTGTAAACTGTGGGAGGAGATAGTGTATTTACGTTATTGCAGAGCTGAAACACCTGCTGTTAACGGAGATGCAAAGAAGGAATAAACAATGACTTAATGTCATTCCTGTTTCACAGAGAGCCGTAAATACATGAGGAAATTGCTGAGTAAGGCACTAACGCAGCAAGTGGTAGAAATGAATTAAGAGGTAGTGCCACTTTAATAGTGAGGAAAGGATTCAGGAACAGACTGACCGGGCAAAGAGATGGGGCGGAGATCAATTTAAAGGGAACAGACTTGGGCTGAGTGGCCATTTCCAGTACAGCCAAATGCTGTTAGTGAGCCTATGTAAGAGGACCTATTTTTTGTATGGAGACGTAGCTGCTTTGGAGATAGTGAGAGAAACCAAGCAGAAACCATTGCAGCCCAAATTAACGTCATAAACCGTATGCAGAAATGAAGTGGGAAACAAAGGTGACTTAAAAAGCTATTTGTGGACCTCCTCTTTTCCAGACCTGACCACTGGGGATGAGTGAAAAAACCTCCACAAAGAATTTTGAGCTTTCATAAAATTTCTCATCTGAACTCAGATAAAAAGTAAACATTATAAGACATGGAAGGTACTAAAAAGCTTCGTTGCATAGAGCAGTCAGAACTTATTTTTTTAAAAGTTGTAATTAATCTCTACCTTCATCTTTCTGCTTTGCAACTCTTTTCAGTATGAATTAATGAAAATTGAGAAAATAATTTAGACTTTTCCACTTAAACTGTGAAAACTGAATATATTGGATACTTTCAAAATTGATTTTAAAACATCGTTATTTATTAAACTCCCGTAGGGTGTGATATCATTTTTGACAAAGTTTCATTTTCTGCCGGTACCCCGGAAATGTTTCAGCGAAGCATTTCCCAGCTGTCCCCGCTGGCTATTGCATTGCCACAGACTGTGCCAGCAGCCAAGGCCCAGCAGCAGGCAGGACTTCCATTCAGTGCCCATCTGGCTTGGCCAAACCTCCAAGTGCATGCCAGCTGGTTGTCTCTTTACGCCAGGGCTGGCTTTGGTAGCCACTGCTGCCAAGGCAGCTTGAAATGGGCTTTGTCAGAAGGGAGCACTGGGCTAATGATTCTTCATTTTTGCCTTAAAATATGGGTGTAAAATAGTGCATTCTGCCTCCTTCAGGTAAATGGGACTAAACCAGTGTCTTCGTTTTCTTTCTGTTATAAGGAGAAAAAGGAACTATGCTCTTTTATTCCTGTTTTGGTCACTGGTACCTTTGCTAAATTAGCTGGAATTTTTCATTGGCTTCAGTGGCAGCGGTTTTCTCTCCCATTCCCCAGGTTTCAGTGACTTTGCAGGGTGCACGGGACAGTGGAGGATCAAGCCCTGTGTTCACACAATCTCTTAAGATTCGCCTCGTCTCCCCCTTCACCAAAGAACTGGCTGCGTAAATGATACGCACCCTCACAACCCAGCCACATACAAATAATCCTACTGTGTTATTACTGAGAGGTTTCTGAGGCAGTGTTCATTAGGATTGCTCTCTGTATCATGAAAAGAAGAAATGAAACTTAATGATCTGGGAAAGTGCGTGGCATGGGGGTCGGAAGTCCCTCTCAGGTGGAGGTGGCTGCAGCTAAACCACAGAGGGTTTGGAGAAAGCTCTCATAGGCAGTTTCCCTTCCTAAATCCCACCAAGAAGAAGGATCTTCTGAATAAAGTGACATTCCACCTGCATTTTGCTGTCACCGTGTTTCATTTCACTACATCCTCCTTCCCCCCTCCCATTTTAAAACTGAAACATCACAGCCAGTAGAAATTTGACATAACTGAAATGCAAATGTGAAATTGGGAAGGGGAACCCTGCCATGGTGGAGTGCAACACTGCTACAAAGCATCAAGTGTCTGCATTATGCATCCTTTTCCCTTACGGTAGGCTTGGGAAGGAGGAAATGATTAACAGGATCAGGGAAATGGGGAAGTAATCACAGAATCATAGAATCGTTAAGGTTGGAAAAGACCTCCAAGATCATCTGGTCCAACCATCACCCTACCACCAATGTCACCCACTAAACCAGGTCCCTAAGTGCCAGGTCCAACCTTTCCTTGAGCACCCCCAGGGACGGTGATGCCTCCACCTCCCTGGGCAACCCATCCCAATGCCTGACTGCTCTTTCTGAGAAGAAATGTCTCCTCATTTCCAACCTGAACCTCCCCTGGTGCAGCCTGAGGCCATTCCCTCTAGTCCTATCACTAGTTACCTGTGAGAAGAGGCCGACCCCCAGCTCCCCACACCTTCCTTTCAGGTAGCTGTAGAGAGCAATAAGGTCTCCCCTGAGCCTCCTCTTCTCCAGACTAAACACCCCCAGGTCCCTCAGCCGCTCCTCACAGGACTTGTGTCCCAGGCCCTTCACCAGCTTTGTAGCCTTTCTCTGGACACGTTCTAGGGCCTCGATGTCCTTCTTGTACAGAGGGGCCCAAAGCTGAACACAGCACTCAAGGTGCGGCCTCACCCAATCTTTTCTTCCCCAGACTAAAAGCCAGTTTATTCAAACTTAAACAAACTGAAACATAAACGAAGTCTTCACAAAGTGAGATTTATTTTTTCCTATTTCTTCCTTGTCTCTTTTTGCTCATCTTCTCTCTACCTTGGGTGGTCCTGTGCAGACCCAGGAGTTGGACTCAGTGACGCTTGTTGGTTCCTTCCAACTCAGGATATTCTGTGACTCTATAATTCTGTGATTCTGAGATACTTCATCTGTCCCCAGCCCTTTCCCACAACCTAATTCTATCCTTAAACATTTTCTCCTCTATCAGTTTCACACCTTTGTAACAGGACTTTCTGTGGAACTCAGGTTTCTTCTTATTCCGTTTTGTTTTCCTGCTTTTGCAAAGGATGATCTTAAAATAGTGAAACATTGTTTGTCTTCCAGGTTAGAGGAGAAGTGTGGGCTGAACACAACCTGATGAGTCAGGAGCTCTGGTTCTAGTTCTGGCTGGGCAGCAGTTTCCTTTCAGTACAGCCCCAAGCAAGGCAGATGATCTTCTACTCTCTCTAAGCTTTTTCAGTACTTGAGTGGTTTTTAAAATTACAGTATTTTATTGCAAGAAATGGTTTTGTTGTTTGTTTTTACTAATGCCAGTTTGAAAATTTGAGCTAGTTTTGGTTAAGTATCAAGTCCTCCTAAACAGCTCACATTTTTCTGGTCACAGGCAGTCACTTCAGAAACATCACTGTGAAGAACTACTGCTGCCCAGAAATAGAAAGTTTATGTATAATTAGTGCTCCCAGGCTTCAGGACCATCATAATGCTGAGGGATATAAAGATAAAAGAGGTTAGGCATTGCTACATGTCTCACATCCACAAAACAGTAAGGTCAGTTTTAATATTGAAGAGTCCTTCTGAGCTGAGGGCTGTCACAGGCTGTTGGTTTGTTTTTGTTTGTGGGGTTTTTAAGGTCTTCATGCCAAAAAGAGCTCAAGGGTGTATTACCCGATACTGAGACTAAATATACACTGTCTTCTGCACCTGTGTGTTAGGTTCTCCAGACACTGTTACGAAGTTTTAAAGGAAAAGTTAATGATTTTTAACAAATCTAGGAACCTTTATTTTTGTAACCAATTGCAAGATCAGAAATTCTTCTGAAATTTCCCTTTTGTTCATTAAAAAAAATACTGCATAAGAAATCACAGGGTCTCAGTATTGTTCTGTTCAGTGCAAAGGACAGATTGTTGGCATTCCTGGGTAATTCTGCTCTCTGGCAAACTAATGCCTCTTATCAAGTGCTCTGATGTTCAAGTGCCTGAGGGCTTGTTCACGTGGTAAAATTCAGTGGCACTATTCATACTTCTCCACTGCAGAATATGAGTATCCACATGGGAACTAAACATGGGAGTAATTATTTTGCTCTAGAAAAGCCCTGAGTATGTTATTTCTCCCATTCTCATATAATTTCTCCCCAGAAAAATAGCTATGGCACAAGTAATACAGCACACCAGAGAAAATGCATTTGGGGACATCAGAAAGGAGTGCTTTGTACAAAAGCAACCCTTCACTCACGTAACAATGCATTTCCCTACTTGAACTTATTTTCTTTTTTTAATACAGAAGACTCTGTCCTCACTTTTAAAATCTTTATTCTACAGTGAAATAAAAATAAACATCATGCACATATTTCTCCACACCCAACCATCCACTGTGTTAATTATTGATATTAGATGTGCTGCACTTACTGTTTTCATTTTCAGAGCACCACCCATACGTAAGTGGATGCCCAGCATTCAGACAGATGCACTAGCACTAGCTCGGGAAAATAAGCAAGAGTGGAACCAGGTAATGTAAAACAATTTCACACTTCAAAGGATATTAACAAGACGTGCTGCACCTGCAGCCATGAATTTCATTTGCACAGCAGAAAACCTATCTGCACGTCGTGAATGTAACGCAGTGGGCAGGAGGGGTGAAGGAGGGGGACGGAAAACACAGGCTGCCTCGCACGCGGTGTCCCTTAGCACTGGCTGTGCTGTGGCCTTCGCAGTTGTGCCTTTTGTGTCTACTCTGCCCTCAGCAGTTCTCGCTGACTGACCCGAAGCAGGTGGTACAATTCGGAGAGAGAATTCAGGGGTCTCTGGTGCCCAGCAGCATCCACACGCCCCGGCTCTGCACACTCCTGCACAGCTTTCTGCAGCTGCGGCTGCAGGGGGAAGGAAACCAGCGGCCCTCTGAGGCTGGGAGAAAACCATCGGCGGAATATTTTGTCACAGATGACCTGAGGAAAAAGAGCAGATTGCTGTCTTGCAGGAGCTGTAACTAACTAATGCGCTGCCGCTTCCCCGGGACTGAAGCAAAATGTCTCTACTCTTGTAGCAGCTGAATCCAAAATGCCTTCAGCCATTCAAAGAGGATGATAAAGAAAAGGAGTTTGTACAGAGGCTGTTCTCTAGCTGAGGAATCCCCCTTCTGCTCAGGCTGCTCTTGCTCTTCTGCATAACAAGTGGTGAGGATGGGGAGGCTGGGAAGCAAAGTGCAGACGAGCTGTGCCCCCAGCCTCTGTGCTGAGCGAGCGCATCCCAGCAGCACCATTTGGGTGGGTTATAGGACACCTCAATCTGAGGCCAGGAAACCCAGAGACCCCTTTCTCTGTTCCACCTCCATGCTATATCTGGAGAGTGGAGAACAGCAGCCACAGCCTCCTACTGGTTACAGGTAGACAGCCTTGACTTCACTGTTAGTGGAGGCAGTAATGCTAATGCCCTGCTCCTCCTGCCTCTCCTCACACGTGAGGCACTGGGCAAACAACTTCTGTAGCAGCTACATGAAAACACAGCAAATAAATGCTAGTGAATATAAAGGTCTGTCTGCCCCAAGATGGGATTTCTGAATGGGACTGGCACTCGTGGCCACATTTAAAAACGTGTCCATCTGCACTGCACGGTGTCCTCGTACATACCATACATTTTATAGTCAATGTGATTGTAAAAGAAATGGATGCATAAAGCAGCTGTGTCTACTCACTTGCAAGTTGTTATTGGCTCTCTGTGCTCCACATTTTCTGATTTTCAGATTGCATTTTGAAAAGCAATCAAAAAAATTACAGTCGTCATCTCCTGTGCAGTTCTGTTCAAGGATGTCCCTCATTTTGGGCTCAAAAAAGGCCATATCCACATCGATGGCCACCACCTGTGGATCAAAACAACCCATCAAAACCAGCACAGCATAGACTGTGGATAGGGCTGAGCAAGCATTCCTTTGCTCCTCTCTCTTGGAAATGCTGTGCTGAGATCATGTGCCTGTGGTGAACCAGAATCTCAATGAAAAGGCTTTCTTTAGCATAACCGAGCAGCAGTGGTCTAATGAATAACAATTCTTAAACAAAAGCAGCCAGTGCTTACCACAGCAGGAAAGGGAAAATTATATGCGGACAGTATGCATCCCTGAGGTCAACTGGATTGATTTGCCTTAAACCAGGACTATCCACCTTGAAGACTGATTAACCTGTTGTTGCAGTTTATGCAGATGGCAACTCAACCTTTTAATTATATGATGCTGCAAATTACCTGCAGGCCAGATGGTCTCGTTTCGCAATTCACCTTTCAGACTAAACTTTGCTGCTGTGGAGAGGAGCGCTGCAATGCACAGAAGTACCTGCCCCTGGTACGGTTCCTCCAAACCTGCCATTGCATCCAGCTGTACCTGTGCAGCTGTAGAAACGGATCCCTGAGGCTGCTGAAAGTTGGGAGTGTTTGCTGCAGTTATTGTCATTTATTGTGTGAGGATCTTGCTCTGCCTGTCCAGAAGTAAAAGGTCCATAACGGAGTCTAGTCTGCTCACAGTGGAAAATATAAGGACTGAAGGGATCAATCAGTTTTCTCACCCTGATACAAGGCTTGCAAAGCACTGACTGTGCAGCACAAAGAGGTCTGGATACCTGCTGCCTGTGCTGGATTTGAAACCACTCTGAGACTGAATGGCTGCAGGCTCAGTTTCTGTCAGTGTCACTCCACCCATGAATGCTTCACTGCAAAAAATCACAGAAGTAATCAGGGGAAGAGGGGAAGCTGGTAATGGGGTGGCAGCTGCCCAGAGACAAGCTCTGGGTGAACACAGTCTCCCTTCAGTGCAATGAACGCAGCCACCAGCACGCCTTCAGAGCCATGCTTAACACTTAACACTCAAAACCTTGACTCAGAGACTCTCATAGGGGCTAAAATACTTCTTACAGGGACCTGGGCAAAGCACAGTTAACTGGGTCCAAAAGACAGTCTTATTTTTGAGATTCAACCTTCCAAAGTTACACGGGAAGCTGAACTGTGTGGCTGGAGCAGCAGCTGGATCAACCCCAGCAGCTAAAGATGTCTGGTCTGGTAGAAGGCCAAGCAAACCTTCCACAGGCAAAAGAGGAAAATCTAATCTTCATTTTATTCTTCTTTTTTCTTTTTTTTTTTTCTTTCTCCCTTGCCCCCCAGGGGAAATCTTAAAGAGATGAGGCATAGCTTAAAAACTCACATATTTTTAAGCTTCTTGGAGAGCTTGATAATCATGACATAGCCTAGGGAATTTCATACCTTTGGAAAGGCAGTTTTTGTTCTTTTTTTTTTTTTTCTTTACTTCCTTAAATGTTCTTTAGATTTGGTATGAACTTCTTGTAGATTCTTGTAGCAAGGCAGAGAGATAGTAAAATTGTTGAAGCATTTTCCCCGTCCTATGGTCACTGCACCAGCTTCCCGTAGGTCTCTGCCAGCACTGAGCACCTTTGACAATCTTTCTTTTTTGACAACAAGGAGGACAAAAAAAAAAAAAAAAAAAAAAAAGAGCCCTAGTTCTCAAATGTGCAGCTGCCAAAGGGTTCCGTTGTTTCGCTGAAGTTCATCTGTTACAAAAATGCTTGGGCATCCAACCAGATGCTCTACAGATAGATTTGGGTGACACAACATGTTAACAGCTACATCTTGATTTTGTAATGATTGGAAATTATGATGAATGTGTTGAGTTCTAAGGAAATGCAGGAAGGAACCAGCTTGGCTCCTGACCTGATTTAGAGCTATGTCGAAGGTGCAGCAGTCTTTCTAGCTCCGAGGTGCTGGTAAAATAAGCAACTCTCCCTGAGCACTGCCTGTTCACCCAGACCTTCTTCCAATTCTGCCCCTCACATAGCTCCGTGGCATCTTAAAATTATTCTGGATGAGCCACCAAGGCAGTGATCTCTACACCCATGCACTGCAGGAACAGCAGGTGAAGGCTGGAGCAAGGGCTGGAGAGCTGTCCCCATCATCTGAAAATAATTCTCAAACTATTGCACTCCTGGCACATTTCTTCGGGTGTTAGCAGTATCATTACCGGGATGAGTAATAATGGTACTATTATGGGGTTTTATTCTTATCCTGTAGAGAGTATGAAAAACAAGCATGTAAAAAAATGCTTAAAATGGTTGTGGAACAGAAGAGAAGCTGCCTTTGTTGTGTCCCCATTCTGGAGACGATTGACAAAGAAGCCTAGAGTTCCTACTTCTCAGCCTCCTCCCATAGTCAGTCATCAGAAGCTATCTCTGTTCCCCCCCTCAGCTTTCTGGCTGTAGGCATCTCCTGCCTCTCAGCCCACGGGGGTGATAGCTGGAGATACCATCACATAATGACCTGTACCTAATGTACAACTGGGAGACCTGTGCATGAGCAGCAGCTCTTTTATTTTATTTTTTTTCTTTTTGTAATTGTTTTTCCTAGAAAATACTAAATTAGATGGCTTTTGTATAACAGGAGGTGACTGCTGTCTCTTTGGACCCCAGAAGTCATGAGAGATTCCTGGAAAACCAAGCCTCACCAAAGGTAATGGAGGACACATCAAATATCCTTTCTCTTCTCCTAAGTGCAATCATTTTCCTCTAAGTAGGCAGCAAAGCAGATGTTCTAGCGTGTGCTCAGCCATGTGCAGTTACAGCCCTCAGAGCTGAAAAAGATGGGCAAGCCTGCCTTGAAGAACCTCTGTCAGATCCCACTTTGCCTAAATACTGTTATGCTTTTCTTAGTTTCTTGCTACACCTCCCCAACCATTCCCTGTTCTGCTGCTGTATTGCACCTGAATAAACAACGTAAGTGAAGGGAAGGCGAAGGGGAAGCACTCTAATTGCTCTTAATGGCTATAAGCTTAGGCAATGTTTATCTAGTGCTCTAAAGACTGGAGTGTCCGTGAGTGCTGATAATAGCATTTGAGCTCCTGACAACACTTTGTATGCACTCGGAGTGCAGAAACTCCACCAACGTCACTGGAAACTGCGAGTCTGGTTCAAAAGCTTACTACATGGTGGCTCCAGTCCATACACACAATTCCCACTGAAACCCGTGGAATTTCTGTCCGCAGACTGAATGCATATTCAGCAATATGGTGGTGAGCTATATCACCCCTTAGAAAACATTTACAGTTATCCGCTTCTGAGTTACAGCTGTACAAGGCAAAGTCAAACAGCAACAGTACCGGGGAGTTTCTTTTCACCATCCTCGAATCGTTTCCAGATTGGATAATCTGAACACTAAAGCACAAAGATGTGTACGTTTGTATGCGGGGAGTTCCCCTTGTGTCAGACCAGAGAATCCAGCCTTAGTGTTCAGGCTCTAACAGCTTTCCTTTCAGCATTGCTGCCAGAAATAATTGCCAGGACTCAGGTTACAGCTTCATTTACAGCTTTTGAGATCCCCTTGCCTTCAGGAGGCATCCCTCACCACATCCAAAGGATATGACCCTGTCAGTGTCAGTACCTTTGAGCAGGTGAAACAAATCAGAACCAAATAAACAGCCCCCAAAACAAGCAGCAGGATCAAGTGCTCTGAGATGTGGCTGCACATATTACGATGACAGAAAGTAGTAATAAGGCTCCCCTGTCACTTTTAAAATGTGTTTGTTTTGCAAAAGCTTGGCCAAAAACTGTATGAGGAGAGAACTGTCATTTTTTACACAGCCCCTTCCAGTCTAGAACTTGACCTGAAAATGCTGCAAAGCCCCAGCTTACCGTGAGATCGTGCCTGATAGCAAAGTTTTCTGGTTTGATGTCACACAGGTGAAGTCGGTGAGAGAAATCATTATCAAAATGCTGCACCATGTCCAGAAAGCTGAGTGCGATGTCAATGATGGCTCTCACTCTGCTTCTGTGGCCAGTAAGGGAGGGACCAACCATGTCTTCCAAGGGAAAAAGAGTTTTGTGCCAGGCATGTCCAGCTGTGAGATACTCCACGGCATAGAAGTGTCCACAAGAGCCAATAATTCGTAGCACATGTTTGCTGAAGTCCTGAAGCAAACTGAAGAAGATATATTCCTCCTGCTGGAGCAAGGACCACATGCTGGCCACCTGTGCTTTCCAATGGGGTCCCTTCCTCCTTGTCCACAGGGGCCCCATGGTGTTGTTGGACAGTTCCAGACCCAGAACATTTTTGACCTCCAAGGCTGCCATCAGCAGGAGCTCCGTTTCGGTGATATCCTGTGTTTCCACCTCCTCTAGTATGCTGAGATGCTGGTAGCTGGAGAAGATTTCCTTTTTGGATTTCAGGATGATGGGCTGGCCTCTCCAGTCAGCCTGGATGACCTTCTTCCCTCTGTCGTAGTACAGGCAGTGTTTGTACACCAGCTTCTGTGCCACACACAGGTCCTCACAGAGGTCACCGGTCAGGGCTCCGCTGCTGTAGTCAAGACACTGGAGCGAAAGAGAAGAATAGTCATAGCAGGACCACGTGCCCACAGACCACTCAGAAGAAAGGTAGAGAATCAGCAACAGTTCTAAGCTCAAGAGGGCTGCAGCAGCTCTCATAGCACAAACACACCCCTGCCGTACCTGATGGGTGATTGTGCAGCTTTTCAGAAGTCCCTGGAGACCTCCTGCTAGGGGGGAGTCTTGCTTCAAAACAGGAATTCTTGGGATGGGGAAGGGCAGGCCGTGTTTCAGACAAGGAAATGGACTGGATGACCAGTTACTCTTAAGTTTTCGCTACATAGGAATTCAGTGAGACAAAATTTCAACACACTTAGTTGTGCTGTATGAGCACATCTGTCTCATATCATGCGCTTATACGTGCTATACATGCTATATGATTCTGGGCTTCAACAATTTAAAGCACAGAGATAAATTCTTATATAATTCAGGACTTCTCTGGAAGGTTCAGCACAGTGTAACTTAGACATCCCCACTTAATCTACAGCTGTGGATGGGTAGCTGGATCGCTGGGACCCTCAGCAGTCCTGCATGTCAGCCTTGTGCTCGAGATGCCCTGAAGGAAGCTGCAAGTACCTCCCTCTGCACTGCCTGGAAGCAAAGAGGTTGTACTTGGTACCTCTTGGACCAAGAACTTTCAGAAATTTTAAATTTGTACATGCTTTATGACACTATTACTCTTCTGCTTGCTAGTTAAGTGGCCACTGTAAATTCATAAGAGAACTGCAAGGATTCCCTCACCAGTCCTTCCCTCAACCCGTAATTGTTTCCATACCATCGCGTCCAAGAGTGTAGGCAATTGCTATATTCCTGAGGGCATTCAGAAGTGCAGCTGCAGGGACTGCTTTGGGGGAATCAGCAGAGGGGTGATCACCGCTCTCTGGTGGAAGGGGAACAGACCGTGGTGGTGTAGGAAGCCAAACAGCTGGGAGGAGGCTTGACAGTGTCAGCCTCCTTCCTGGCTTTCTGGCATTTGAGCTTTCGTTTAAGTGAGCTGGCAGCTCCCACTGCACGTGGAATACTTGCAATGTCTGCCTAACCCCGCCTCGTTTGTGACTTGCTGCTACATAAACAGGAAACACGAGCATAAAATTCAAGGGATGCATTTCCTTAGAAGAGCCTTTGAGGTGTGCACCAGGGGAATGCATTCTGATGCCAGGCAATATTCCAAGCCCAGAGTTTGAAAACACACCAGGGAACAGGCATGGGATTAAGTCTAAAATCCAGGAGTGGTGCAGGAAAGGGTTAACTTAGATAAATTTTTAGCTAAGTTGGCTGAAACAGCTCACCAAGGGCTGGTCAGACAGGCATAAAGCAATGTTCTCACAGCCCGAAAGAAAATATTCAGTGCCAGCAAGGGGAGCCACGAAGGCAAACTCTGGCATGAATGTCCCGACCCTGAGTCCAGGGGGTGCACATGTGTGATGCACACATCTGCATCCACATCTGCATCAGCACGGTCAAGCAGATTCACTGGGCTGCCCATGGACTTCAAAGCACACAGATCAATGATCTTGCTTTTGAAAATCTGCTCCTATGAATGCAATACAAATGTATTTTACCTTTTTAAGTAGGAAATGTAATTTTCTCAGCGGAAGTAGTTTAGCAGCTCTTGCTGCCTGGAATGCCAGGCAATTTTAGAAAAGATAACAAGCAGAAGGATTTTTTTTTCATTGTGTTTTGGAGCTTAAATATAATTACACTTAAAATCCTTGCTCTCCTACTGAGAAAACCACAACTTAATCCTTGTTCCGCTACATTAAGAGAACTAGGGCGCAGTCCTGTAATTGGGTCCGCATGGGTGAACCCTTGCCCCTGTGGACAGTCTTACTGTGGTCCTTTATCAACCACATTCACTCTTGGAGGTCCCATAGGCATGTACATCTAGAAGAAGGTGTGCCCAGAAGACCTGCAGTCAAGCATGTGAACGTGCAGCCTGTTTTCTTGTGTTGCCATCATGTCGTTATTAATGGCATTAATGAGAAAAAGTCATGGAAAAAATAGTCTCACATGTCGCAGGCATAGGAGCTGAGTCATTTTTGAACTGGCTGCCGTTTGGGACTTGTCTCCTGTTCCATTTCAACCAGTATCTGACAAACAGTCTCTGAATGTGATTCTTCTTACACTGAACCTGGGCAGTGTTCTGCAAACATAAATTGCCCAAGGAGTTCCTACTCTCACAGTGATGAAATACAGATTGGCCCTAAAGAAATAACATTCTCTCTTGGTCACCAATGCAAGCAAGAATCTCAGAAAGATTTCCTCAACTAATAAAAAAAGCAGCAGAGCAGTTTGAACAACTTTCAAGGGTTTCTCTACTCACAGAATACAGTGAGTTGCAATTCACTCAGTGGTTTTAAAAATGTCCTCGTTTTCCTGTTCATTACAACCTCAAAGGCCAGCAAAGACTGACCCCAACGTTATGTCCTCAGTTCTTCAGCCCACCTTATGTTTTATGTTTTGCCATATGCATGATAGGCTGAGTAAGCTTAGCTCCTCAGCCCTCTCACTATGATAGTTGTTTTTTCAACCCCTGCATCATTTTTGTGTTCTTATTCTCTCCCCATTTCTCTCTCTAATTTCCCCCCTCCGATCTTAAGAAGCATAAACATCAGAACTGAGTGCCATGGTCCAGTGCTGCAAAGATAGGCAGCAGCCCTTCCGTAATTCTCCTTTTGGGATACAGTCACAGCTCGTATCAGCCTTTTAGGCACAGTCTGCACTGGTAGCTCATGCTGAAACAATTATTTAACCCCCACATCCTTTCCAAAGTCACGCAGTTTCACAGGACGGTCTTCCATCCTGTTGGCATAGCCTTTACTGCTTTGCTCCCCAGTCTATTAGCTTGTATTTTATTTTATTAAAGCCCATTTTTGTGGACTGAAAACTTTTAGCCAGGTGAGTCAGATTACCCTGCAACAAAAAGATGCTCTCTTTATAATTTACCAACCCAGGAAACTTTGCACTAACGACAGACTTCACCATACAAGATTTTATAGCACCACGATGACTGCTGATAAACAGGAGAATTAAAGTCCAAAGAAGCCTTCTAGAAACGGTCTGCCACACTGACACCTCTATTTAATGGCTGCGCTTTGAGATCTGTTGATGAGACAGACACAAAAACACAGCATTACTGAGGCTTGGACTCACTCATCTGTTTCTGTTTAAATTGGCCATGTAATTTTTCATATCCTTAGTTCACTTACCAAGAAATGTTAAAAAAGATGGGTTTAAATTCATGTAAAAATTTAAATTAATGTAAACTCTACCTAGAATTTATATCAATTTAAATAATTTGCTGTACCACTGCCACTTTGTGTGTAAATCAGGCCTGAGAACGAGCCCTGTCTTGTAATCATGTACTTCTTCTATGTAAATGCTATGCTAATCAAGGTTTGGGGAGGCAGCAAAATTAATGAAACTCTCTGGAGAAAATCAAAACTGATCACTATGCAATTTAGTTTGTTCGTTATAAAAGAAGGTGAGAGTGGTGTTAGGGAACAGCAAGTGGTCCTCTGGAGAGCTGAAAGCTGCCTCTGTCAGACACACCGTGCTGCTCTGCCCTTCCCAGAGCAGCACACAGCTACACAGAGCTACATTTTACTTACGAGAGGGAAATAAACCCTCAGAAATGCCACCTGAAAGAGAATATACCCATGCAATTGTCACCCACTTGTTTAAAATAATTCATCATCTTCTCTCCTGCTGAATGCATTACAGATGACCGGCAATATAGTTTCCCTCGCAAGTTGACTTTGCTTTGTGAAAGATGTGCGGCTAAAGCCACCCGGTTGTTTCGCGACCAACTGCACTTTGAAGAGCTGCAAAACTCACGCAGTGCTGCAAAGGTGTACAAAGACCTACTTCTGGGCTGATGAATACGAGCTTGTTTGCACCTTGTTTCACTAGGACAGGGCCTTTCTAATGCCATTCGGGAAGCTGTTGGTTACAAACCTTGGTGCTACTGTCCGAGACTCACCGAAGCAAGCAGATGGACGCGGCGCTCTCGGCTACCGTTCCTCTGGAAAGACCTTCTGAAGACAACCTCCAGACCACGCTTCCCACACACCGATGGAGACAACTTCCCAAGCTGGTGCCTGACATCTGGCTCTGCCTGGGCTTCTGGAGCTGTGCCTAATCCTCTTCAAACACGAGGGAAAGCACCAGGTCTCCTCCAGGCACCCAGCACCAGGTCTCCATCCATCCATTTGCTCTGGTTTCTGATGGTAGTGGACGGAGCTCGGGGGCTCCCCACCATCCCGTGCCCTCGCAGAGGGACGGGCAGGATCCTTCCCCCTGGCTGCAGCCTGGCACCCAGTGCAGCACCACTCCCCATCCCTGCGATCGCTCCTCCTCTATCACACAGAACCGAGGGAAATTTTGGGGGGCAGCTCTTGCTTGCTGCCCATTGTCTCACTGCCAGCAGCATTCCTCCCTTCCCCTCTCACCAACAGCACCACGAAAAGCCCGAATTAAGAAGCAAAACCCCGCCGTGCGCCTTAACCCACGCTGCTCCTCTTTTCCCGAGCGCTCCCAGCGCAAACCCTAAAACCTGCTTTTTGCTCATTTTACCCCAGGACGGGGATCCCGGGGCCGGGGAGCATCCTCCTTTCCTCCCTCCCTCCCTCCCTTCCCCTCCACCCTGCCCCTCCACCTACCAGCCTGGCCAGGATGCTGCGGCCGCTCTCGTCCGTGCAGCGCCCGGGGAAGGCTCCCCGGCGGAGGAGGGCGAGGAGCGAGGCGCTGAGCCCCAGCCAGCAGGCGGCCCAAGCCAGGAGGAAGGCGGCCGAGCTCCTCCGCCGGCCCCTGAGCCGCAGCCGCTTCCAGCAGCCCCCGGCGCCCCTCATCGCGGTGTCCGGCCGCCCGCCCCGGCCCCGCAGCGCATCCCCGCCTCGGGGTGCCGGCCTCGGTGGGTCTGAGGGGAGCGGAGTTCCGCCCTCTTTTGGCTGCTCTCTCCCGTGCCAGGCTCCCGTTAAATGAGGAAAAAAAAAAAAAAAAAAAAAAAAAAAAAAGGAAAAAGTTGTTTATTCTGCAGGAACTTCGCCGCTTTTCTCCCGTTTGTGCCTGTGGGGTTGCTCCTGCGCAGCGCACGAGGTCCTGGCGTCCTTTCCTCAGCCCAGGTGCAGGCACTCCCTGCCTCTCTTCAGATCACTGGGCTCACTTCTTCTTCCTCCCTTCGCTCCCTCCTTGGGAGCCCACCACACCATCACACCACCCTGCTCAACGTAAGGCACAGCACTCAATGCACAGATCCAGGTTTGCTGTCAGATACAGCGAAAAAAAGGACCAGATTCGTTTTTTGTTTTTTTTTTTTTTTTTTCCCCCTCGTGCAGATAGTTAACCCAGGCTACTTGCAGTCCTGTTTCAGAAAGATGAATCGCAATTAGTGAAATCGCTCAGAGGGTAAATTACACTAATGAGTGAGAATAGCAGAGCCTGGCCTGTTGATGGAGAGACAGAAAAGAATTCAGTGGGCTTGTTTTAATGTGCACCTCCTGTAAGATGCTCTGGGGCTCATTTTGTTAACAGATTAAGGTGATAAGGGGAAGGCTCACTGTTGGAGAGCTGGACTCCAGGGATATGTGTTCCGTACCCTCGTGTCCAGCTTCAAGAAAAACATCTCCCTGTACAAGTAATTAAAAAGAAATAAATGCCAATTGATGGTATTGAATTTTACCTCTCAGAACAGCAAAGGGGCAGCAGGCTTGCTGCTATCCACACCTTCTGTGTGCTCACTTCAGTTCTTCCCTCCACAGCAGAGCAGTGCTGGAAATAGAGCTCCCAAGTACATGGGAGACTATGGCAGAAAAGAAAATGGAAAGATAAACACATTGCTGAATTACTTTAGCTTTCTAGGTCTGGCAGTGGGGAGGAGAATACGGGGAGAACAACAACACTTGCATCTCCAAAGTGTTGCAGAGGCAGAATCATTGCCACTGGCCACATCTGTCGTTAGTGGTTTGCTCTCTCTCCATCTCACTTTACCTGCAGAGGCTGCCCATGGCCACCCTTCTTGTATTTTCTTGTTTCTTCCCTGGTTCTTTTACCTAGAGGAAGGTGCCTTTCGCAGCACTGGGGCTACGGCGTGATTCACACCGAACAGGGTCACTCAGCACCAGAGTATCTCCCTCCACCTTGGTTCTGGGCTGCCTGTTTAATAGCTTAGGCACTACGTATTAAAACTACGTATTTTTTACGTTTGATTTTTTTAAAATGTGCCTCTTGATTTCTCTCTGTGTTGGTATTCCCCAAAGGACATTATGTATTATCTTTCCATTATGTATTATCTTTTCATTATGTATTACCTTTTCACATCTGTAAAGTTCTGTACGTGCATTGTTTGTGCTGTTTTGAAATCAAATCTTAACTACTTCTGACTTGGAGCTGGGAACAAAATATGGAGACTTCAGCTCTGGTTAGGTGGCATAGCTGAGCTGCTCTAATTGCTGCTGGCAGAGCCAAGCACGTTCCCTCCTCTCCTCTACCATTCCCTCCCTGTTTTCCCCGTTTGTGGCTGCATAGTCCAGTCCCTTCCCCTAGCAAGATATGTATTTTGCTGCCCAGTGTATTTACTGAACTCATTAACAGAGCAGAAAACTGTAAACCTGATATCTGCAGCGATTATTTTCAGATGGGTTAGGAAGTCGGGGTGCCTCAGGATGCAGCCGGGCACGCTGGTGAGGCTGTTGCAGGGAGCAGTGCCGTGGGGCAGGCCCTGAAGGATGGAGTGGGGCACAACGGCTGGCTCAGCTGTATCACGTCTGCACGTCAAGGGTGCAGTGTGATATTACCCATACCGATGAAATTATGGCATTTCTAAGAAGAAATGGAATACGGAAGAAGAACAGCTAAAAAGTGTTAGGTGAAAGAAACCTGATGAAGTAAATGCAAGTTACGCAGCACTCACACTAGACTGTTTACCACTTTAATTTCATGGTAAATCCCACTGGAGGCATTTGCAGAGAACACCCTGTCTTTCTAAGAGGTTTTGAAATAGTCTTCAGACAATGGAAAGGGTTTGTACCTCATTTTTCAGTCTCTGATGTTTCGAATATCCCACTGGCTTTCGTAGGAGTGAAAAGCTGAACAACAGTAGTAAATGTGTGTGTGTGTACACACGCACATACCTACTTATACCTGCGTGTATACATATATACACCCATATATACATGTCTTTAGACAAGAACAAGAACCAATCCAGAAAACTTGGATTCATTAAAAGTTAAAAGCCTGGTTGTTTAAGAACCAGGAGCCTTTCACAGCAATTTGTTGCCAGCTGCAAAATTAAAAGGTAGTTTGGGGTTTCTTCTGACTAACAGGGTCAGTTCCAGCCCATCCACTGTAAAATATAAATCTAAGTGTCTCTCTGTCATGTAGCAATTTTCACTATGAAAAAAAAACACCTTTGCATTAGAGGAACTTAGTTTCCTTTAAATATTAAAATGTGGCAATTTGACATTGTGTTCCTGTATCCCTGAAAGAAGCTATATCCCTCTTCTCATTTTAACTGAGAATTAATCTTCATGGAAATTAATTAGTAGAAGTTGAATTAGCCTCATAGGGGGCAGCAAAAATAATCCTGGCTTGGTTCCACCTGTGGCATCTCGGTCGAGCCAGGACCATGAGGACCCCTCAGCTTGGGATCTTGCTGAGCCCACATTTTTCTCATCGACTTCAGGCAGAAACTGTGTTGCACGGGCTCAGGTTATATCAGGCTGTTAGTCCTTATTTTCCTAGCTACCTAATTCATTATGAGGGTTTAAAAGGAAAAAATGAATCGATCATTAACAACTACCTTGGCACTCAAATTAATGAAATGTAAAACCGTTTCATTAGGAATTATAGTTCTGTTTGATCGATTTCATCACCTTCTGTCATTAGCGCAAGTTGTCAATGGAAATAGGGTACATTTCTGCCAGTCTTTTGTAGGGCACAAATGGAAGCTCAGGAAACTTTCAAGTGCTGTTCAAATATACCTTAAATTAAATTTTAACATATAAATATTTCTTTCTGATTTCCTGTGGCAAAGCTGAGTAGCTGCAAAAACATCACAGGGTTTGACGTACATTTGAACATGTCCTTTAGGCAGTGAAATCCCCCTGCAGAGTCCTGAGTTCACCAGAGGAATCTAAATGTATTTTCTCATTTATGCCATTAATCAAAAAGAATATGGTGCAAGCTACTCACAGAAGTTTTACCGCATCAGTGTGCAGTGAGTTTATCGGGTCACATTGCAAACCAGAAGCAGAAAAGTGGCATAATATAAAATACAGAGTTCAGCTTTGTGGGCAAGGGAAATGCCTAGACCGATTCACCAATTTAAATAGGAGAAGGTGTTCAGGCAGAGAAAGGTTTCCCAGGTATATACATTAAAAGGAATTTCTAATATCTTTTGTCCTGTTTTCTTTTTAGTTCCTGCAGATATTTCTTAGGCATAGATGCCCATGAAAGCCAAACGCATTTATTTTCTTCTTCCTTCTTACCACTTACTAGATTCCACACTGCAAATTTTAATTGTCTTGCTCTTCTCATATGTCCACTTCCAGTTAATCTCTTTATTAACCTCATGCCAACTTTCCCCCCTCATTTGGGAACAGTATCATCTGAAGAAGCCAGGGAGATACCTTGGCAGTGACTGTGGCAGATTGTTGTTTACTTGGAATTCTTCAGACTGGATGGAACAACAAAGATGCATAAATATTCTGGATTTTTTTGTTCATATATCAAAAATTATTTTCAACACGGTATTGCCTACTGCTTCTCTACTACATTTCTTGTCCATTCACTCTACCAGTCAGGATGAAGAAAAATAGCTTAATTAACAGTAAGATGCAGCTCCATCATTTTATAAGTGGAATTGTAAGTGGAATCGTCCTCACCAGAAACTGGAGTCAAGGCATTGACTTGAGAAGTCAAGTCAGTGACTTGAGAACAATTTTTCTATCATAAAAGGATGCTTTCCAATGGAATCTGCCAGTATGTATCATGTTGTGTGTCTGTCCAGGTTGTGCAAAAGGGAGAACAAAGAAAGGAAAATGCTGCAATTCTTGTCACCTCTTTCTAAATGCAGTTTCTAAGTTTTGCACCAAGTTCAGGCCCAGTGATCTCATTATACCAGAACTGAATCTCTTCTACTGAAGGCTCTTTCTGGCCTTCCATTATGAGATTCTGAAACAATCCGAGAAATACTTTAAAGTTGCGCTAAGGTTATATAGAAAGAAAAAAGAAAATTTCTAATAAACTAATTCCCTGTGGCCTCTTGCATTGTGCTGTTATTTACACTACTGATCTGAAGTCATTCATACAGGCAGTTTATTTTACACAACAGACTCACAGGGCTGCAATAGTTTAGATATATGGTAGCTCAAAAAAGACAGTTCATTTTCACTTTTTCTAGTCCAATGACTACATTATACATTCCCCTGTATCTTAAGTATTCCAGAAGATGTTTCTAAGGCATGGATATTGTCACGGAAGTTACCATGTTGTCATATAGATTAAAATCAGTCCAGTTCTATGTCTGCAGAGCCTCTGAAACAAATTCATTTTAGGAATTTGCACCAGGCTGATTTTAAAGTTGTTTCACTGACAATACTTATCTAGGGTCACCAAGCCCCCCCTACTTGCATCTCCTCTTGCTGTGGCATTGAAAATGCAGCCCAGGTATGTCCAGAGTTGCTGGAGAGTAGCTCCCTGCTACTTAGAGCAATGGGAAGCACACGACTGACTCTTGGACATGGAAAAAAGCATCTTTGTTGAAGGCACAAGTGACCACCAAGTGGATACTTTTGATATTGCACACATAAGGTTTTGTAAACTATAAATAGAACTTCCAGAGTCAACCCGTGTCACTTCTCTCCATCCAGAGAAGGAAATCTAAATTTATAGCATTTTTCTGATTGTTTTGCTTTGTTCTTTTGGCTCAAGGGCTGTGTACTACTATAGTACTCTATGTTTTAAAATTAAATTAGCTGTAGCCATCACATATGATAGATCATAGTTCATTTACAAGCGGGTATGTCCATTTCTTGATTTCTCTGTTACAAATCCAAATAATAAACAGAAGAAAAAAAAAAAGAAAAGAAAAAAAAGAGGATTCATCAGTATCATGGATAACTTGCGGTGTCAGTTCTGTAAAACTTAATTACTCTCAGTTGTTTTCTTGAAACTGTTCTTTGCAGTTTCTTTGTGAATGATGAATGGCTGGGCATGGCACAAGCTGCAAAATGATCCATTAGTGAAATTCAATTTTCTACCTGTCCTTGCAAGTAATTAGCTTTTCTTTAGGTAATATATTGTAAGTTTACATGCATCCAATGTTGGATGACATTTGTTTAGGGAAGAGTAGACAAGTTGGGTGCTGCACTGCTTACAACAAATAGCTCACAATTATACCAAAGTTAAATGTTCATTAGTGCAAGGAACTCCCCCATGTTACTCCTGGGGAAGAAGTAAGTGCGAGCAATCCTGTCTAGCTGTCTGTGCCACAGCAATACCACTGCCTTATGAGGTCCCTCCTGTTACATAGAGACATATTCCAAGAACCTGAGTAGTAATTCTGGTGGCTAGGTCTATTTATGAGGGGTTAATGGCTGCATAGCTATCAATAGCCAAAATAATAAACAAGGACTGCCACAGCGCTGCAGAGTTCTTATGGCTGAGAAGGCTCAGAAGTGGATTGCCACAGCTTCTTCCACAGAAACCATCTTCATACACAACTTGCAATTCATTTCCTGAGAACAGACAGAGAGGAGAATTTGTTTCTCAGCAAAACTGAGCTGGTGTGTATGGCTCACTCTGTAGATGGGTCTTTCAAGAGATGTAATGTTATCTTCCTATGCTATTTTAAAATCTGGTACTGAGTCATCTCTTCCTACCAGGCCGCATTGCTTTTTGTGAGCTGTCTTTTGGTGAGAAACTAAATTGACTGAGAAATACTTTATAGGGCAATAATGTATCTTTAGAACAAATACTATTTGTTATGGGCTGGAGCCAATGGCCACTGCAGTTAGCAGGAGTTATCCCATAGTTTTCAGTTGGCTTTGGCATTATGATTATTTTTCAACTTTAAGAGAGGCGCACAGGTTGTTTTTATCTGCACTTCTTTAATTGATAATCAAAATGTCCTTTTTCTTAAAAGCAAAACTTTGTATAAGCTTGAAAAATGCCTTTGTGTAATGAAACTTTTGATCCAGAACTTCTAATAATTTAACTGGCAACTGGCAACTGGTATTACTTTTTTTTTTTTTTTTTTTTCAAGTGCCATGTTGTTATCCTTTTCCCATCTGCCATTTTCCATCATTTTTCTTCTGTATGATCCCATTTTTCTCCCCCCTTTTACTTTACTTTTACAGTTCTCCTTTTTCTTCAATGATTGACCCTTTCTATTCTTCTTAGCCTTTAGTTATCTACCATCAACAGCATTTGTCAATCACGTCTTTCCTCAGAGGACTTTATGTGTTGTAGAAGGAATACCTTCTTCCACAATCCTTAGCAAGAGGCTTCTTCTGGCAAAGAGAGGCCAAATTCTGACCAAGTATCAATGGACTTTATGTGTTGTAGAAGGAATACCTTCTTCCACAATCCTTAGCAAGAGGCTTCTTCTGGCAAAGAGAGGCCAAATTCTGACCAAGTATCAATGGACTTATTTTCAATTTGCACTAAGGTTTACACTTTACTAGAAAATATTTGATATTCCTTGCTTTCATGTCCTCCTGATTCCTGTACATACCTAAATTGTGCTTTTAGCCCTTTCTGTGCAGAGAAACACACATATATTCTTACCAAAAAAACCCTCCTAGCAAGACTCTCAAAACAGGGATTGCGTTATTTTGGATGTGATCCTCAGTTCAGGAAGCGGGGAGATCCACCAAAGGATGGGGAAAGGAATCATAGAATCATTTGGATTGGAAAAGACCTCTAAGATCATCTAGCCCAATGTTTAGCCTAGCACAGCCAAGTCCAGCATTAAACCATGTCACTAAGCTCTACATTTACATATTTTTTTTTTAAGAACTCCAGGACAGCCTACTTCCCTGGGCAGCCTGTTCCAATACTTCACAACACTTCCAGTGAAGAATATTTTCCTAACTTCCACCCTAAACCTCCCATGGCACAACTTAAGGCTGTTTCCTCTTGTCTTATCACTTGGTGCTTGGGAGAAGAGACCAATCCCCACCTCGCTATAGCCTCCTTTAAGGTAACTGTGGAGCACAATAAGGTCTCCCCTTAGCCTCCTTTTCTCCAGGCTGAAAAACCCCAGCTCCCTCAGCTGCTCCTCATAAGACTTGTTCACTTGACCTTTCACCAGCTTTGCTGCCCTTCTTTGGACACGCTCCAGCACCTCGATGTCCTTGTAGTGAGGGGCAAGTGCAGAGAAAGGAACCACAATGAAACCACAGCAGACACTGCCGAACACTCCTGCAGAGCTGCAACACTAGAGGAAAATTCCATCTGGGGAAGCACTTAAGCTTCATTTCCTTTAGGAGAACATGCAGCACTGGCCAAGTTCTTTAATATTTCTATTTCACTTTGGCAAATCAACAAGTTATAAAAGACAGAAATAAAGTCTCCCAACACTCCAAAATACACTCAACCAGAAATTGAAAGTGACATCTACACATGCACACAGCATATCCTATGCACTTTCAGTGTGGATAAACTGGGCATGCTGTTGGGATGAAAAGTTAGGATAAAATAAAGTAGTTGAGATTAAGTTACAAAAGGGTAAAGGTTTTGGCATTTGGGCTCTATGGTCATTCCAAAGAAAAGTTCTGGACTGAGGCAGTCTCCAAGGGCTGTGGTTCTCATTTGCGGTCAGACCACATCGAGCCAGGCTGTTGACCCTTTGCTTGCCTGCGTATTACACTTGTTTGTTACATGACACACATCCCACCATTCCCATTTGAGCCATTGGCTTCTTATATTAATGCTGAGGACCAAGACACACAGACAGAAGCACTGAGAGCTTTAGTGACTCTTAGGCAGAGAAACAGACACTGAAAGAAGGGACATTTGTGCGTATTTTACTCCTTTTAGAGAACTGGCACAGCTGGCCTAACACTTCAGCAAAACAAGGAATCATTTGGCATGCCCACTCAATGACTTTCCAAGATATGTTGGCTCTGCAGTTTGTGAGTCCTCCAAGGTGTTGGGGAAGAGCAATCTACTAACAGCTTCTCCTGCCATTCTTTCATCTGTGCTTCAAAATCAGGAGAGGGAACAGTACCTGCCCTCTCCGAGCCTAAGATCCCCAAAATAGAAAGACATTAGGGCAGTGCAATGTGAAGCATGCTGCCAAAAGCACATTCATTTTTGGCCAATCTGCTCATTAAATTTAGGAGAGTTTCTTTCTGTCTGGCTCTCTGCCACTCTCCTAATTTGAGACAGTCTCTCCTGCCTGTAGGCAGGTTAGCCAGTCTATGGGTTTATTTTGGGTTCCTAACAGCTACCTACATTTCCAACACATCACTGCTGCAACCTGACAAGAGGACACAGAAAATACAGATTGCAGTATTGTGTATAGAGTCAGCAAAATAGCACTTGTAGGGAGGAAAAAAGCCACCTTGCATAAAGGCAGGAAAAGGAGGAGTGAGGAGTTATCCACCAGTGGATAGCAAGACTCTTGTGTTCTGCTTTGTGCTTTCATGGTTTGCTGGTAAAAACAGTGCCTAAGATGAGAGACTCAAGATCTGTGTTGTCCTTAATAGGCTTAGTTTAGCAGATGGCAGCTACCAAAGGCTTAGAGTAATCAAATTTTGGTACTTTGCGAGGACACTAAAGGATCTGAAGTAGCAACAAGCTTTTGATTGTGGTTTTTAACAGGAAAGTTACAACCTCGTTCATGCAGGGGCTACAAGAGTTTAAGAAAGGTCTGATGCAACAACCACTGAGAAAGGAAGCTGGGGACAGGAAAAAGTTTACAGGGATCAGTGAGGAAGGAGAAGACCCTTGAGAATCCCAGGCAACTTACAACACACCATTGCATGGCACTGAGTGGAGCTCCTCAGGCTTGTGCCAGGAAGTCAACCTAGCACAGCAGCACAGAGCTACCCCAACATAGTGCTGTGCTCATGCAGGTTCATCCACCAGCTACAGAACCACTGCACTCTGTGTAGTTCACAGGGGGTTAGTGTGGACAGTTTTGTTTGGGGTTGGACTGCATGGAGTCACAGGGAGATATATGTCCTGGCAGTATCAACCCTCCACCAGACAAGCTCAGTCTAGTGAGAGGACACTGGAGATGAAAAAAAGAAGTGTGCAACAAATGGCGGGGCAAAGGAAGGGAAGGTGCAGAGAGAGGTGGAAGGGTCCTTTAGTATTTGTTATTACTTGGGCTGTGGAGCCACATAAAAAGAGCATTTTTTTTGTTGGAGGAAATTTGTGAGGATCCAACTCATTAATTACTACATGGCACACATGCATATATAGATTAGAAAGGCTATGAACATACCTAAATATTCATCACTCTACAATTACATTCATCACATAAACAGCCCTGCCTCTTCGGAGACCACAGCAAGGTTACTTCTGGAGCTGGAGTGCTGGATTGCTGACTGGAAAATAGTGACAGTAAATGATATTTTAATTTGTTTTAGTTTAGTGCTATTTCTCTAAATGAGTTTGGCCTCTGAGGCCACATTCCTCCTACCACTTGCTTTTGAAAAAACAGAGGTAATAGGTGAGGCTTACATTGCTGGCATGTCAGCAGCAAGGCAATTTCCAGATGTAAACAGCTCTGTTCACATTTAGTCAACAAAGGCAAACCTGACAGAAATGTGCGTAATTCCATCATTGGATTTGGCCCATTTATCTCCTTCTGTTGGGTCCAACACAAGCAGTAGCCTGCTCTAGTCCCAGAGAAGATTTCATAGCTGGACAAAAATAGATGTTGTCATCAGAAGGCAGAGAGAGAAGTTAAGTCCCCCAGAAATTACGGTTAAATTTTTACTGACAAATAGCTAGCAGAGCAAGACAACCCAGCTTATATATACAGGCCTCCGTCACGCAACAACGTTCTGCCTTCTATGAGTCTTTGACTTAACCCTTGTCAGATTGTAGGTTCCTCGACACCAAATTAATTTAGGTTGCAAGGGATTTTGGCAATCACACAGTCCAGAAGCATGCCCCAAACTCTGGCACTGCCTCCTGGACGCACCTTAGACCTATGTGGTAGATAGGTTGTCTCTTAGTGACCGCCGTGTCAGGGCACCATGTAGGCCAGAGTATCCCTTTGGGTGTTGTGTGGAATAATTGCTGGAGGTGACTCATGGACATTAAAGGTATGTCCACATCTTAAGAAAAGGTTCAGCATTGAGGAAACTTCCAGGGTGAGATGTGGCAGATATGCAAGGAATCTGTTCCATGATAGCCCCCTTGGCAACAAACCCTGCAACCTTAGATATCGGCAACACCAGTGTTGGTGTGCTGCCTCTATGAGAAATAGCACCGAGGGTGGAGTGGAGTGAAGACACCACAGCCAAGCTCTGTGGTATCACCATAGGGATGGGGAACATGATGGTACTATGGAACTGATAGACCCTGGCCTTGAGCTGAACTGATAAAAAAATAATGTTCTCTGGGTGAATTTTGCTCATTATAATCTCATAATAATGCCAAAACACACCTCCATCCCAAAGCCTACCCACCTCCAAAGTGCCACCACCCCTCAGTGAGCATATGCTCTGAATTTCTCTAAGCCTACACGTTTAAAGCAAAACCAAGAAAATTTTATAACAAAGATATGTGAGACTAGAGTCACTCAAGCTCCACCTAAAAGTAAGAAAATAGTATAAAAGTATCTCAAGAGAAGAAAAATGTTAGGGAAGATACCACCACAGACAATTCAGGAGGACTTGGCTGACCTCTTGGATCCATTGACAGGCTGAACCTCTCTTACCCCCACATAGAGACACCTATTGGGTGAGATTTGAACCCTTGGTTATACCGAGGGCTTCCATGGGAAGCCTAACAGTCTCTATAGATTTGTTTCATAAGTTAACTCATATGTAGTTGGTTGTGTTAGCCGTATTCTTGGTATTTGTGCTTGCTTTGCAGACAGTGTATTTATCACTGGCAATCCAAAAGAACCTGTACTCCTGTTGCTTCATTAAGCTACACCAGTCATTAATCCACTAGACTGAAGGTGTATTGAACTATATGTGCATCTGTGATTGTGGTACTTCAATATATTGAATGTGACTGACCTTTAGTGATGAATTGGGCATTACTCAAAATCTAAGCCCAGCCACCCCCAGCCCCTCTGATATCCGAGGACAAGCTGGAACTCAAGGGGGATTAGGTCCTGCCAAACTTCTTTACCCTTTAACACAACACCTGGGGCTCCCCAGAAACTCTAGCAAGGCTCTGTGGGCTGTGGGCAGGGTGGGGGGAGCCCCGTGAAGGTGGGCAGAGCTGGCAGAACCTCGAGGACTTGACAGCCACATACATATACTGTTGCTTGTTTTCAGCCCTGTCCCCTGGACGGGCTGTGTACCCTTGTTGCACCTTTGTCTCCAGCCCTGTCTCTGGTCCCACTCCCTTTTGGTCCTGATGTGACACACTGTCCGGACCCTGGGCCTGGCTCGGCTCACTGCTTGCCATGTCTGAGGCCATCACCAGCCCCTGGATCCACAGCATTCAGATGCTATGGGACTGTGCCCCACAGTGAGGGCACGGCCTGCATTGGGTCATCCTTGCTGCAGCCAGCGCTCACTGCTCCCCGACAAGTAACTCCAAGGCTGGAAGCTCCCCAGCCTCCTGGACAACCTGTTCCAGTGCTCAGCCCCTTCCATGCTGACACCTAAGCATCTTGGTGGCCCTCTGCCAACAGTCAGTCCTGTTTGTCCACATCCAATTTGTTCCAGTTTGTCTTATTTCTCTTGTATCATGGGGGAGGGCAGAAACAATTTATGAAGAAAAACTTATGTGTCTCAGAAGGCTGCGGAGTTCATCCCACAAAGTCTGTGTGTTAATGCGCACATTTGTAGAGAGGATACAAAACCCAGCAAGGGTTGGTATAAGGTGTTGACGTACATCAGTTTTATAGATCCATCAAGCTAGTTATGCACTTTCAGTAACAGCCTGGTGATATCTTTCATACTCCAGAAGAGTGGAAGAGAAGTACATTTTTAAAGATAGTGACAATGAGGTATTCCCAGGGATCATGGTCCTAAAAGAAGAGGATTAACTTCTCCTCTACTTCATAAATGTGCTCTGGGCCCTTAAGCTGATTTCATGAGGTCTGTGATGAAGTTTGGTTGTATGAAACACCCACCTACCTTGTGAAGCACCTGGAAAAACAGAGAGACAAAATCTCCGTGAACCCCCTGGACATGACACCTTGACTAGCACACACCCATGCCTACAATCTGCAGATTTAACACACACTGACTTCTTATGTGTTTAAAAACATGAAAGGATAGAAGACCATGCAAAAAGTGTTATCTTGAAGCTTTCAAGTCATTATTCAGATTAGTGTATTCAAGGCAAGTGATGTTAATGGAGTCAAAATGTCCATACAGAGGCATGTACGTGAGTATGATATAAATAGGACACACTGAAGTTTAGAAGGGATTAAAGCCATCAGTGGGGAATTCCTTAAATATCAGTTGCAACCTGCCTAGTGTTTTGGATTTACTGTCAGTCGTCCAAAAACTATTGTGTGTGAGAAAGCAAGTAAATCCAACAAAACTGCATTGTTCTCTTAATCTGTATAATATACAGAAACATAATCTTTCCTTTCAGTCTAACGATCCACCTAATGTAATGTGAGTGTCTGAGGTTTAGAAAGCTGGGCTTGCAACCCACCTAAGCAGAACCATATCAAGATAAAGATGAAAAGAGGAAGACAGAGAGAGAAATAGCAAGATAAACAGAGACTGAAGACAGATAATTTACAGCCTTCTATGTTTTTCCTTTTCTCCCCTCAAAAGCACATTAAAGTAACTGTTGTGCATTTATCTTACTCAGGAGAAAGGACAAAGAAATTGAGAAATGTGAGATTCTTAGATGCCATAAGTCTGCTAATATACAACTTTAGCTTGAAATTCATTCAAAAAGAAATGAGAGTGAGAACTCATATGCTTAGTATAGCATTTACAGAGGCTCTTTGGTCCATTTTGTGGTCTCACATGGAATTTTTCAGCAAGGACCCTCACAGCTGTTAAGGTGATGGTATCTCTGTCGGCCTCCCACAGCCAGCGGCGCCCAGTCTGCAGCCATGCCACAGAGCCAATTCACACGTCTGTTCTGTCCTCAGGCCAGGGCTTCGGTTTTGGCCCCTCACCTGTGCAGCTACTGCTGCTTCAGCTGTCTCATACGTACTGTGCCCGTGGTTCAAAAGCAATAGCACAAGTATCAGTGACCGGTTTGTTTGGTAGAACAAAACTATTTCATACAGAGCATATGAGGAAGAAGAAATAGAGCAGCTAAGATGTTTAGATGGCTTCTGCCAGAACAGAGAAGGCTGAGCATCCTTGCATTTTCTTTATAAAGTATCACGCTTTGTCACTCGTTTTCTAAACTTTTCCTCACAAATGTCTCCTTTCCTAACCTTCCTTTCTCCTGAATTCCCAAATAATTTTTATATATGTATATAGATATATTTTGTATCCAAATTACTAGTCTTGTAAAACAAATCTGCATTTCCTTACAGACAATTTACAAGGCCCTCAAGGTCATCATTGGCCCTGTTATCTTTCAAAAATATTTTTGCTGTTTTAACTTGGGTAAGGCACTACTTCATTTCCGTGTTTGATCTTCACATAATCCCTTATGTGTTTTAGGTCAATATAGGCATACGAAAAACTCTACAATACATAGTATTTTCACTGTATGTTTCTGTGAAGTTTTATTGCGACTTGTTTTCTTTATTTGTATTCCTGGATTGTGGGGTTTGTTTTGGATGTGGAGGAAAAGTACCAAAAGATAAATTCCATATAAGAACACCAGAATGGAAAGAGGCCACCAAGAATCATCCCATGTCATGTCACTTAATCCCCTTCAAAAATGCAACAAACCACATTTTAGAAGCAGTTCCTTTTATTGTGTTTCTTTTTCTTTCCCATCATTCCTGTGCAAGGTTTTCCCTAATACACGCATGGATAGAAACTTTACTCCCGTTCCTAAGCCACGTTTGTCCATGTGCAGTAGTTTTGGCCATCTGCTCTTCCACCAACACAGGCCAGAGTGGGGTGTGGAGGTGCTGGGGGCTCCCTGTTGGCCAAGGCACCAGGAGCAGTGGGGTCTTTCTGTGGGGTCCCTCAGAGAAAGCCTGGCAGCCAGGCCCCGTCCCACTGCCCCACCGGGAGCAGGGTAGCCAGGGACACTGGGAACAGGCCAGGACATGGGCCCACAGGCCCCCATGTCAACACGCCCTGTGGCCAGGCGCAGGCAGGGTTGTGATGGGGCAAGTCAGCAGCTCAGGCAGGGGCCAAACCTGAGGGCTTCCCTGAAAGCAGCTCCCATGGGTCAGGAGGGGATGCTCCGGGCCCTTACAGCCAGGGGCTGTTAACTATTTTCTTGTGTGCCTACCCACTGCAAAGAGTGCTTGCAACCATGTGCCGTTCCTCAGTCTTTTCTGCAGGCTATCTGAGGCGACATATTCAGAGACTCCCCACTTCCCTGATCAGACAGGTAACCCCAGTGGAGGCTTGATGTTCTGGTTCCAGTCACCTGCATGGGTGACCGGGTCTGTGCCTGGCACATATGCCACATGAGCCAGCACTCACCACAGCCTTGTGCAAGGAGCCGATACCCGCCTCCCTCTCCTCAGTCGCTTCTAACTCATGAGCTCCAAGTTACTGGATTTCATCCTATTATTTCTGCAGTGTTCAGGGTCATCAAGTTGCTCCATTTCCCTTCTCTGTATCGACTCTAAGTCCCAGCTTTATGCCCTCAGCAAATTTTATCAGCTCTTTCCTGATATTTGTGGCACTGAGATTCATACTACCCAGCAGGTGTGATGGAGTGGTGAGCCTCCTTCAGTAACTCAGGTAACAAGTATTTTACTGCAGCCTTAGGCCAACTACCCTTTCTACAGCACTTTTAAGAATGTCTATAAAATAACATTAGTTACCAAATGATTATGCCCGTACGTGGTTAGCAGCTATACATTTCAGAACTATTCAATTACTCATGAACAGAAGCAGCTTCAGCAGCTCTCAACTTTCAGTGCCTTGCTTCATTCAGGCTAGGTGCGGACTAATAGCAAGCCTTATCTTACCCAAGCTTTTCTCTCCCTGCTCCTCGAATGACCTTATGCCTTTTCCCCTTTGCTAGGAGCTAAGAAAACTCTTCACTAGGTGCTCTTATTCTTATCTTATTCACATGTCTGCATTAAGCTTTCCCCATCTAATCCACCTAAACCATATCTAAATCTATCTAATCCATCTCGATCACAAATTTAAGAAGCTCCTAAGGACACTCCTGACATTGGTTGGAATAATTCAATTGTCCAGGCAGGCTCTGGCCAAGACCCCCTGAATTTCTTCACATATTATTCTGATATTTCACCTTTTTTTTTTTTTTTTCCTAAACTACAGAATCATAGAATCATTAAGGTTGGAAAAGACCTCCAACCGTCCAACTGGCCCCCCACCATCAATGTCACCCACTAAAACATGTCCCTAAGCACCAGGTCCAACCTTTCCTTGAACACCCCCAGGGACGGTGACTCCACCACCTCCCTGAGCAACCCGTTCCAATGCCTGACTGCTCTTTCTGAGCAGAAACGTCTCCTCATTTCCAACCTGAACCTCCCCTGGTGCAGCCTGAGGCCCCTCCCTCTAGTCCTATCACTGGTTATCTCTGTGCTCACCCCCAAGCCCGCTCTCTATACGATGCCGAGGCCCCGCCCCTCTTGCTCCAAGCCCCGCCCCCTCCTGCGGCAAACCCCGCCCCTCCGCGCGGCAGGCCCGCCCCTACCCGCGCGACACCCTCGAGCCTCCCGCTCCTCGCACGCCCATTGGCCACCGCCCGTCCGCGCGGGGAGCGGGGCCTCCCGGGGGTATTTAAGGCGCCGCAGCCGCCGCGGCTCCCACAAGGAGCTGGGGCGCGGAGAGGCGGTGAGTGGCGGCCGGAGGGGCGGGGCGGGGCGGGGCGGGGCGGGGGGTGCGGCCCGGGGCCTGGCCGGCTGCGTCCCCACGTCTTGCACCGGAGCCTCGCGACGCGCCCCTCCCGAGGAGCAGGGCCCGTGCTGCAGTTGCCGGGGGGCTGCGGAGGGCAGAGGGAGCGGTGAGGGCCGCAGGCCTCGCTGCAGGCCGGCCAGAGGTGCTCGGCTGCGGCGTTGGCCCTGCCCGCGGGTAAGGGGGGAGAAGCTGTCCCTGTGCAGCGAGGGCCTGCGGCACCGCTGCGTTGTCTTGCTTCGTGAGGGAAAGGTTGTGGTGCTTTGGGGAGGTAGAAGTGCAGAGCGTCGTGCATGCGGGCAAGAAACGTGCTCTCTAGTCCAAGGAACTTGCAGAAGATGCTAACCCTAATTTTTAAAAGGGTGGCGGGGGAGCTTATGTCCCAACCTGGTGCTGTGCAGTAAGCTGCGTCTGCCTTCCCAGGTTTGAAGCTTTCTGGGACAGGCCTCTGCTACAGCTCAACAGACTTGGATGATTCAATGCCCCTTTGAATTTTTAGGAAAGTTTAATTACATCCAAGGTGATGCTTAAAGTAGTCCCCAAGTCAATAAGTAGCGCAGTTCTTGTTTGTGTTGGATGGAAGAACAGCCTGTATAATAGCTTGTGTTTGATGTCTGCTGTGAAGCTAGAGTCCTGATGCTGCTATAGAAACTGGTCAGCAAAGCTAGAGGGTCGGATACAGCAATGGTGCCTGTGTGCTGCTTTCTCTGAATCTTGCCTGAGCTTCAACTGCATGTGAGGATGATGGTTTCTTTAGGGAGACTGGGCTTCAGAAAGAAGTACCGCTTTAACCTGGTAGTGTCTATATAATCCTGTTAAAGGCATTGTTTTTCTTAGGCCTGAACCCATTCATGGCTATTAAAGAGACTGATTGAGTGATCCAGTAGTTTAGTTTTTCTCAGCTTAGTGTTCCTTGAAAAGGAAGGGATTTGATTTTAATTGGTGCCTGAAACTCAGTATTTATGCTGTAAATTGCATATGGCAAGGCAAAATAGAAGCCATCTCCAGTGAGTAAAAGGACATCATTGATCTGTGTAAATACAGTCCTGTTTGACAGCAAATGCGTTCTATAAGTCTCACAGATTTGGGACAGTAGAATGTGCTTACATTGTAGTATGCTGTGTGGGACAACGTGGTAGTATTCATTTCAGCCATGTATGAGTAGTCAGCTGTTCCAGAAATCCTAAAACAAACAGTGAAATACTTGTCTTGTGACTTTTGTGTGGAAGTGGAAAGGCTTAAAGGCTGTGGCATTAAGCTGACTGAACAAACTCCTGACCTGCAGCAGCTGGTGCTGCTGAGCACACTTGTTCAGCACTGTGCACAAGTGCTGGAGTTCTGCTTGTGGTCCAGGGGCTTGCTTGTAAAAGTCATCTTTTCCTGACTTGGAGGAGGTGCTGTAGCTTTAGTTCTAACTTGAGAACTAAGCTTAAGTTTGTTGGCTTTGTTGGTTCAGTGGACAGTGTGTCTCTTGTAGCACCAAACCTTTTGGACTGGTAAGGAAGATAGAATAACTCTTAGATTTTCTCATGTGAACTTCAGCTGAAACTGAAAAACAGAACAAGGAAGTGGTAGTGCTGAGCTAGGCACTGACCACTTGCTGGTAGCTTGCTGGGGGTGGTTTCTGTTTCCGTGGCTTCACCCTGACCTCCCTTGGAAGGCTGAGTGGAAGCTTAGGACTTCAAGGGTGAGTAAAACAGTTCTTAAACTGTCTGCTTTTAGTGCTCTGCACAGGAGGTCAAATAAAAATGTTGTACTTGGACCTAGCTGCTAGTATTCAAGCTATGGCACACCACTAGTTCAACTCATACCATAATGTGCAACTTCAGAGTGTTTCAGTTGAGTAACGTTTTGCCTGTGCTTCTGCAGTGAAGTCATGAAATATCTCTACAGACCAGCTTGCTCAGTTGCAACTTCCAGAATTAGTTTGGGGAGGGGCAGAAGCAGTGCTGTTGAGGCTGGATTTGCTTTTTAGTCACTTCACTCAGATTTCCAAGGAGGGAGTGGCCTCAAGTTTTATATTCACATGGCTTGGTGTGTGGTGTTAGCAGTTAAAAGGTGAAAGTCTTCTGAAGTCATTGCTGACTGCTTCTTAAACTTCTGAAGGCTAAATTATTTTTCTGTCACAGAATTTGCAGCAACAGCATTCTGCTTAAAGATGTCTGCTCTCGACACCCTCTTTAAATACATTGATGATCACCAAGACCTCTATGTTAAGGTAAGCTTTCTTTCAGTGTTGTCCTGTGGTACAGACAGTTGTGGGATATTAAAACTTGACAGGTGATCAGCTTCAAGCTTGTTGAGTTACACCTCTGTAATATTTATAATGAAGTAAAGTAGCAGCGGGGAGGGGGATCATACAAAGGGTATGGCTGGTTTGGGTCAAGACAGAAAACTGTTTAAGGTTTAGTTCTGTTCAAAGACTTCAGTCTCCACAGTAGATTTAACTGGAAATGCTCTATTAATGTATAGTGCAATCAGTAAGTGACTTTGAGGTAGGAAACTTCTGACACCAATAGCTCCTGAATGCCAGGCTTGATCTCTTTTCTTTTGAGAAGGGAGAGGAAATATAAAGAACGCTGGAATAAAGTTTTCTCAAATTAAACCCTTCATGTTGAGGGACAGAAGGGGACTGTTAACTTCTACACTTTGGCATTTAACCTATGGTTTAATCGTACCTTGTTTGTAATTCCCTTCACCCAAACCTGTGAAGGAATCAGCTGTACAGCACTATCACCTACCAGAGAAGAAATATGCCAAGTGTTCAACTGCCAGGCAATTCCCCTCCTCTCACTGATGTCACATGGGAAAGAGCTAAGGAGGCCTGAGAAGCCTGGTAGACATTAGCTGGTTTGGGATGCTTAAAGAGCTGCAACTGGAGAACCAAAATATGCTGCCATATTCTTAAGTCTACCTTCTGTGTCTGCAGACTGCACTACACTGGTGGGGCAGGAGGACAACTGTAGGAAAGTGAGACTTGAGAGAGTTTTTGAGTGTTAGAGTACTCCTTTGAGGAGAGGACAGAGCTGGTTTGCCTCAAGTTTGTTTCACTAAAATTTTAGTTGAATTTTGGTGTTCATAGTGCATCCTGTGCCATAAATGATGTGTAGTAAAACCTGTACCTTCTCCATCTTTCCACAGCGGCTGGCGGAGTGGGTGGCAATCCAGAGTGTGTCAGCATGGCCAGAGAAGAGGGGTGAAATCAAACGCATGATGGAGGTTGCCGCAAAGGATATTGAGCGACTGGGAGGCACAACCCAGCTTATGGATATTGGGAAACAAAAGGTATGTGAGCATCCCCGCGGCAGCTTAGCAGAAAGTCTGTTCAGAAGACAAGGTGGGTTTGCACCTGGAGGTGTGCTGGTTTCTTATGATCCCAGCAGGAAAGGCACTCAGACGCTGTAAAGGATTATTTAAAATGTTATTTTAGAGCTACTACTCTAATGAAGGAGGATAGTATTGTATGTCCCTTCAGATGCTGGGAGCCCAAACTGTGCAGCGTCTAACAGGCATCCAATTAGCTGTGCAGATTCTCTCCATGGAAATGTTGCCCCATTTGGTTTGTTTTGAAAATTCTATAATAGTTTAAAAGAAAACAACTCTGTTCATTGATTTCAGTGTCAAACAAAAGGGATGTTCACATGAGAACTTCTTGCTGTGCTTTTAGATAAAGACAAGGACATGCAGGTGGTGTAATTGCCAGTGCCAAATAGGAACTGCCTTGCGAGCTACAATCAGCTGGCTAAATTTATCCCGCAGCCAAGGGATGTGCACAGCATGATGCAGGCCTGAAGGCCAAGCTGCGTATCACAGCACAAGCTTGGGTGTACTCAGGCTAACTCTTATGTGGGTCACTAATTCCTAGAGGTATGATGATATTCTGGTCGGGATCACCACCCAAGGGTCCTGTGGGTAGTGGCCTAGAAAGGCAATAGCCTCTTGGTGTGGGATAGTCTTTCCTGCCACCCAGTCTGAGCCTCCTTTTAAGACCTTTGCTGTTTATAGTAAAAGTTTTGGGATCCACATCAGTTACATCATTGTGTTGTATTACATGTTAAATGTATTTAATACCTTTCTGACCGAGCAGAAACAGAGCACCTGCAAAGAAATGTCTAACATTCTTAACACCAGGCTGGTGCTGGCCCGTAGACCCATAGGCTGTAAAGATGCTGACAGAAGTTTCAGGTCTAAAAGACTTCTAGGCAGCTCTTTCAGAAGGCTATTACATTTAGCAAAAGATTGCACTCCTCCCTTACCACGTAGAGATCGATACTTCATAGGTGAATCCCTTCCTTATTTTTGGCTGTCTAGATTGCTTCTCTTCACCTGAGAAATGTGATTGAGAGAGAGCTTCATCCGAAGAAACCATCCACTCTCCTGGGCTCTCCTTTGAAGTGCCCGGTCACTATATTTCACAGAATAAGACCCACACCAAAGTTGTTAGGCTAGCATTTGGGCAGTGATATTCAAAAGGCATCGGGAGCATTTGCAAGCTTTAGAAGATGGTTATTGTAATTGGTGCTAATGATTGCTGGGGGAAATCTAAGTATATCAGGATCCTCTGAGCAGTTCTTGCATTTGGCAACTGGAATACACTTCTTTCTAGCAGGACAGTGGTTCATTTCATGCCCTCTCTTGAGGGGAGGAGGCTCTTGAGAATCTGTAGGATAATTCTAGCTCCATTACCCACAGCCTAAAATCCTGTCACGAGTGTTTCAGTTCACTGAGTCAATCTTGTTCCTTTCATCAGTGTAACTTTCTGCTGGGAAAGAACTGTTGCTGCCATATCAGTGAAGAGCAAGGTAAAGCAACTGGCTGACTTGCCTGATCCAGCTTGGCTTACTGCTGTGCAGCAGTTTGTACCGAGTACTGATTATTGTAACTGTAAATTCTGGCAATATCGCTTTAATGACTTAAAACTGCAGCTGGCCAAAGATCGTGTAACCTGCTGATAAAAATCTGAACTTGGAGCCCAGAAGTCAAAGCAGATTCTGATTCTAATCTGCTGAACAATGTCTAGGCATGTGTTCACCAAAATGGAATATGTGCTGACTGAGACTATTGGGATAATTGCTTATGGGGTACTCCAAAGAACTAAGCTAAATTCAGCTTTTGAACTTTTGAACGAAGTTCATCAGCACTACCCTGCCAATTGCTTAACAGTAGGCAGAGAAATACAGCTGTTACACAGACTTTGAGTTTAGGCACTTGTTGTCCTCAGTGATACCACTGTCAGGAAGTCTTTGTTGAGAGTTGTAATGTAGACAGGATGAAAGTGCAGTGAAAAGCAGTGCAGAATGCACTATTAAAAGCATTTCAACACTTATGCTTAGGTAAGTGTTAGGTATGGCAGTTTGGCATGCAGACAGCTTGCTCTGCTAAAATCTGGTGTAGGATTGGTTAAAAGGAGGAGTGCTGGGAGGCTTGGAAACCCTAACTGTTAGGGGAATGGTCAAGAAACTTTCTGACGTGGTTCTGTAACACCTTCACTGGCACATCCTGCTTCTGGCAGTCAGTTTAAGTAGCTTAGTTTTGTTTATCTGTCTGCAGAGGTTATGAGCTTATAGGCATAACAAGTATTCATTTGATAAAAACGTGCCACTGACATTCCACGTTTGTGTTTAAAAACACCTGCCTTCTACTTCTAGCTGCCTGATGGATCAGAGATCCCTCTGCCTCCAATTGTTCTGGGAACGCTTGGCTCAGATCCACACAAGAAGACAGTGTGTGTTTACGGCCACCTGGACGTTCAGCCGGCGGCACTAGAGGATGGCTGGGATAGTGAGCCCTTCACACTGGTAGAAAGAGATGGTGAGAGCTGTGGACTTCTCTGAAATTGAGCACTTCTTAAACACGTGTAGTGTTTAACTGTTCTGAAGTCATACCCTGGATAGAAATGTCAAAGGAGAATAAGATCAGAAATTAACATTTATTTAATATCAGTGAGAAAAGATGCAGGAGAAAATGGTAAACAATAGAGATGTAAAATCTCAGCTGCTCTTAGGGCTTGTTTTTTTCCTGACTTTCTAGGCAGTACTTGCATGCTCTCTTGTAGCTACAACAAATCTTACTGACCTCCATGTTGCCAGAAAGCTTCCTAGAGCTGGGTTTTTGTACATTTCAGAACTTGCAGCCTGTGAGGTCATATCAGGCTGGGATTTTGAACCACTACAGGGGTCAGGAGCTCAGCGCTGCTTCCTTATGTGTGGAGACAGGAGTGGTACAGCAGCCTCCATGGGTTGCCTTGTGCTTGTGTACTGTGCTACAAGGAGTACGCAGAAGTCACAGCTAGTGCCCGGAGGAGTGTTTGTCTCCTGTAGTGGGGATGAAGAAATCAAGCAGTAGCTCCTGTTGAAATAGCATGTAGCCAAGAGGAGACAAACTTTTCTTAAAAGCTGGTTTAAAGCTGGTGCTACCAACAGCCCCTTCTTTGTTTCATTTGTTCTTTGTTGAGAGCCAAAGGTCATACAAATAGAGGGACATTAACCACTCTGGTTGTGTAAGCGTTAATCATTGCCAAGAAGAGGTATCTGTGGTAACTAGTGTTTCTAGCAGGGCACTTGGTCACGGGTAGCAGAGTCCAAGTCACTACTAAGTCAGATTATCTCCTCTGATAGCAAGAGCCAGACTTGCCTCAGGCTGTGGCTTATCTCCCTGCAGCCTGGCAGTGCAGGAGGTGGATCTGCCAATTGCTGCTTACCCTGCAGGCTCCATGGCCTGCTCTGGCACTGCGGTTACATCTCCCACATCGGGCTCATAGTCACAGTTCTAATGAATTATTGCAACAATATCTGCCTTCGCTGTGATCCTCTGTGCCATGTTTCCTGGGACTTCCCCACAGCCTGTAAAACTTGTCTTTGGCTGAAGTCCTTCCTGGGTGCCAGAGAAGTGATTAGTCACTAGCTTCTAAAGCCTTATTCTCAAAATAAAGAATTACTGAATTGAAGCAATATGGAATAGACTTCTTAAAAAGAGGTGTCTTGTTTCTATACCCTTACCAACGTGTTTGTAGAAAATGTAATTATTGTAAAGGGTATGGGAATAACTTAGCCCGAGGCAGTTGCATCTCTTCTAGGCCTTTGTTCTATGCAGAGGGCTGCTCAGGGAAGAGATGGGGAGCTTTGTGGGAGAACTACTGCAGTCCTGTACCTATTCCACTGCACCAGTGTGTGAAATGGGAAGGGAAACTGCTACTTCAGAAGAATCTGATGTGAAAGCTAGTATAAGCAGGGCTAAAAAATGTATGTGAAAGGATGCTCTCTTCTGCAAGTGAGAAATGACAAAATTCATCTTATTTTTTTCTCCTTATTGGTTAATTCATCTCTGGTTTCTGCAGGAAAGCTGTATGGAAGAGGATCAACAGATGACAAAGGTCCAGTGCTTGCCTGGCTGAATGCCTTGGAGGCTTATCAACAAACGAACCAGGTATGTGCCCAATATATATTCTGCTTTTTTACATACAGCTGAGTCTAGCAATAAATGTTATCCAAGCCACAAAGCCTTAAGGCAAGGCTGCTTATTCAGCTGACTGGAGGAATGATGCAACAGTCATGTAAATTCCCTGACTTCCCGGTAGGGTTGAGTCGTCTTTCTGGCAAGCTGGTCTTGTGGATGCTTGGCTTGCACTTAAAATGTTTTTGCTTTAATGAAATATGTAGGAAGGAAAATACATATGGAGCAGGAGTAATAATCAAAGGTGCTCTTTCATGTAAGGTTGTCATACATAACTAGCTTGGCCTTCAGCAAAGCTTAATGCCTCACTGCCACTGAATTCTGAGGAGAGCTTTTAACTTGGTAACACTAACCTGGGATCTTTGTTTCTGTTAAAGAAAAAGTGCAATCAGAAATAAAGCAGATATCCTGAGCATCTTGTAAGACCAGTTGCTCTTGGGTAAAGAACTAGCGATTCTCAAGTGCTGCATAGGCGTAGAATATGGCAGACTGGTCAGACGAGGTAGCTCTGACTCCTACTGTGGCATGCAATTCCTGTGGTTAATATTAGATTTCCTAGCCTTGTGACTTACCTTTGGCGACTGATCTGTGAAGGTTTTCCACAGTTAAGAGGATTGGGAACCAGTCGTTCTAGAGCTTATTTAAAACTCTTGAAGAGCTTGAATACCATCAAATAAAGAGTGGCATAAGCGTCCTTAATTTAAGCACAGTCTGCACTTAAACTTACTTTGTATATAATTACCTGATTCCACCATCACAGAACTGAGCTACCATTGTCCTCTGTTCTGCTCTGTACATCACAGATCAGAATTACTGATGACTGAAGGAATCAGATGTTTTCACATATTTAATCTGTGCTTTTTCATTTTCAAAGGATTTTCCCGTAAATGTTAAGTTCTGCCTAGAGGGTATGGAGGAATCGGGATCAGAAGGCCTTGATGAATTGATTTTTGCTCAGCGAGACACTTTCTTCAAAGATGTTGATTACGTTTGCATTTCTGACAACTACTGGCTAGGCAAGGAAAAGCCTTGTATCACCTATGGCTTGAGGGGTATCTGCTACTACTTCATAGAGGTAAGTTCTGGAATACGCTGCCGAAACAGTATTACTGAGCTGAGTTTTCTATTAGAGAAGATGAGTGGTAGCTCCAGGTTATCCCAGTCAACAGCTTTTCTTCAGAAAAGGTAGAATTGACTGAGTAGAACAGGTTCTACTGTAATTATCTAAATATCTTCTTTTTACTATCCTGTATGATAGTTGGGTAGAAGGGATATCTTTCAGCTGTCCAGCAGCTTCACTGGATGATTATCTCATTGCATGGATATCTTGATCCAGATATTTCCGTGAGTGAAGAAAGTCACCACAAGTCTCCAGGGTTGGAACAGTCAGTATACTAAGGGTTTACACTTCAGAGCGATAAAAAGCATGTGCTTTAACATACAACTGAGTGGTCTGGATTCAAAAATAGATGCATTCTGAAAGTACACCCAGCAAAAAGCTAAGATAGCATCTTCTCTGTGCAATTGTTAGTGTCTCCATGGTAAGATTCACCTGAATTTCATTTCTAACCAGGTTGAATGCAGTGACAAGGACCTTCACTCTGGAGTTTATGGTGGTTCAGTACATGAGGCCATGACAGATCTCATTGCTCTAATGGGTAAGAAAGCAGGTTTCACTGAATGCATCTAAAGTGGGAGTAAGGCCCATTAAAGCTTGAGTTAGCAATGAGGAGTTCCTAAGGACTGTGTACACTAGCAAAACCATAACCTGTGAAGCTCTTTGCCAGGTATTCCTAAAAACAGGCAGATCCATTAAATAGAGAAATATGAGGAAGATCCTACCTAGCTTCTCCTAAAATCTTGTTGGAAACTTGAATGTTAATTAAATCATCTCTCCTGCAAACTCTTCTACATATGCCATATTGAACTTGGGCAATCCTGCCTTCAAACAACCAGCTAAACATGTAGCAGTAGAATCCAGGTGCAAGGAAGTGCAGATTTCTGGATAGCTGCAAATTCCATGAGTGCCTTCCATGCTTAGAGGAACAGGCTCTGGGAGGTGGAGGCCTTTTTTATTGAGTCTGTAGATTTTCAGAAAACTGACTCCTACCACCCATAGAAAGTGCTCCCTGTAATGACATCTTTTCTGGTTGAATGCTGATCCTAAGTGCTTTTTTTTTTTTACAGGTTCTCTTATAGACAAGAAAGGAAAAATCCTCATCCCAGGCATTAGTGAAGCAGTGGCATCTGTTACTGATGAGGAGCTGGCATTATATGAGAAGATTGATTTTGACCTGAAAGAATATGCAAAAGATGTAGGAGCAACAAAACTACTGCATGATACAAAGGTATTCTGTATTCCTGTCTGCTCTGGTTATCTGTGTCTGTTCAGACATCTGGGTTGGTAGAAGACAAGCAAGCCTCTTGTGTAGTTACCAAGAAATTTGGTAGGCAGAGAATTCATGTGATGTCTTTAAAATCACGAGATTGCCTTGAAGGTAACTTCTCATAGTACACAGCTGACTGCATACTTCATACTTGCAGTTCCTCTGCACAGTGTTGTGTGCTTGGAAACTTTGTGTAGGTTATCCTGTATTTTAGGCAAGCAGTCTAGGCAGCTTTAAAGCTGCTCCTTAGTTGCTCCTTGCTGTGCATAAGGAACACTTCAAATCTGTATGGAACTTCCCTTATCTAGTGCTGTTCTCTCAAGACTTGATAAGAACAGCTAACACAGGAGAAACTTTTCCAGAGGTCAGATACCGCATGTACACAAACCGTCTGACTTCCTGCATCTGTGTGGGAAGCGCAGTGGGTTATCAGAAATCTAGTTGTTTGTAGATAGGACTTCTCATAAGGTGAGAAAACAGGGCGGCTGTGAACTTAAGGTTGATGTACAGAGCATCTTCCTAGACCTAGCAAGCAAAGACTGTCTTGTAGGCATGAACTAGGTAGCTGCCCAAATCTTTGTCCAGGCTCAAGTTTGCTAAATGCTTGTCTGTACTTCTCAAATTGTCATCCTGTGAGCTGTCCAAATAAATGCTTTTAACTGCATTGAGTCTAAAGGTGTAAGTATTGCACACTAAGTTTACAGAGATAAGCCACAGATGTAAATGCATCTATCATAAAACACTAAAAGTGTTGTAAAGGACAAGTTTACGTGTGCAGGTCTGTCTTCTGTCACAGTACTGTCAGGAGAGGACTTCAGGCTCAACTCAAGCAGCCCTAAGTAACAGTTTTATGTCCTTAGTCTTGTCTCTGCATGCTCAGGTTTACATCAACTGAGAGCGCACAGGCTTCCTTGTTTAGCCTTGTCCTATAAAGTAATGGATGAAATATAACTTGTAAGGAGGAGCTGGTAAGATGCTTGTCACTTAAGATACTGCACTAAAGCTGTTCGGTTTTAGCTAGACTGAAATCCTGGGTTGGTTTACAGAGTTCTAAGCTATACGCATGCAGTAGATGACTTGGGGCTAAGGGGGAGATACAAGAAGGCTGTAATCTCCAGGTGAGAAGCAATGTGCTTGAACATTTTGGACAGTGATGGTTCAGCTTGAAAGGAGATTAGAAGCAGGCTGTACCTGGAACAAACTTAATGCTAAAGCCAACACTTTGTAAGTATCCCTAATCTTTGCAGTGCAGTTCAGCTTTGAGGTACTGTAGCTGTCTGTAGAGGGCACAAATGTGTTGAATTCGCACTGCCAGTGTACTGGACAACTGTCCAAGGCAGCAAGGAGGAAATGTGTATCTGAAAGGGCCTAGTGATGGTAGGCAGTAGTACTTACGTCAATGAACCCAGAGTTCTGTCAGTTTAATGTAGATGATAATATGAATAGCTGAAAGGAGCCCACTGTGCCTCAGTCTGCAATGGAGAGACTTAGAAAAAAAAAAAGTTATCTGTCAGCATGTGACTGTTGAAGGTACCTGCCTGACTTGAGGCAGTGCAGACCAGAGCTTCTAGTGTGCATCCTGTAGTTTTTGAGCATCTTAAAATGGTATTTCTGTCCTTGTCAGAAGCAGACTGATTGTCCTGTAAGTTCTATAAAGTGGGAGAAAGCCAAACTAGGGCTACTGAAAAATCTCTTAAGGTGCTGAAGCCAGCTGTTGCATCAAATGCATCCTTAACGGGAGTAATGGCTTCTGTTTAACTGAGTGATCATGATTGAGGTGCATTTGACAGTGTGAGAAAGAACTACTTGCAAGTCTTTAATAGATTGAAGGAATTTACTTTGGGGGAGCTCTGTCAAATCTGATGTAACCTTGCATCTTTGCCTTCTCTTCTGCAGAGAGATATCCTTATGCACAGGTGGAGATACCCTTCCTTGTCTCTCCATGGAATTGAAGGAGCCTTCTCAGCCTCTGGAGCAAAGACTGTGATTCCTAGGAAAGTGATTGGCAAGTTCTCAATCAGGCTTGTGCCAAACATGACTCCTGAAGAAGTCACAAAGCATGTATGTTGAGATGCTTCGGTCTCAAAGCAACGGTCTCTAGACTTCCTTTCTCTGTGTCTGGGAGAAGTTTTCTGGTTTCTGAAGCAGTTCTGTTTGCTTTGCTACAGTCTTCCATGTTCTGCGCCTGAGCTCAGATATTTGAGGGAGTTGAAATAGTGGCCTTGCTGTCCAGTTTCTCTCAACTAACTGGAAGACAGCTCAGGAATGAAAGCTGATTTAACTGCAGGGCACTTGCATTGCCACCAGAGTATATTCAAAAGAGTTCAACATAATGGCTGACTCTTTTACAGTAATGCTATTACTTGCCTGAAGGGAGGTTCTGACCACAGAGCTACATAGTGATAATATGAAATAGCTATAGAAAAGCTATTGCTGTACAGCAGTAGTGACCTGCAAGTTCCTAATATGCCTTTAATACACTGTCTTCACCAGTGCTCATGTGAATAACAGTAAGACTTCTCAATTTTTCCTATAGGTTGAAGACTACCTGAACAAAAAGTTCGCAGAGCTGCAGAGCCCCAACAAATTCAAAGTGTACTTAGGCCATGGTGGGAAACCCTGGGTGTCTGACTTCGACCATCCACACTACATGGCTGGTAGGAGGGCCATGAAGACAGGTCAGTGGGTTTTCCGCTTGGTATTGGGGAGAATAAAGAGCTCTTGTTCCAGTGCCTCGAGGAATACTGCAGAAGTCATGTTTGCAGAACATTTATGGTTGTCTGCACATAGGTAGTAGATTTGGCTCACTAAGTAACTAAGCATTTCAGTTGCAGTGTTTAAACTCAATTCTGAGGTGCAGGATAGAAGGGAAGTTACTCTCAAGCTCGTTCCTGCTATAGTGAAACAAGCCTTTTGGTATAGTGTTGCTTTTGTATAAGGGTGACATTGTCAGCAGTCAAGACCATTTGTTTAGCCAAAGTCCTCAAAGCTTAGGCATTCTAGTGTTTTTCTTAATCAGTTATAATAGGTGAACTAGAGCAAATCTAACTTCTGTTGGAGTACAAGTGCCTTTCAGGTAGTGTTAACTGCTTGAACGAAACCCCACTAATACTCCAACACAATTTTTGGGGTAAAATTCCACAATTCTGTGATCTTTGTTGCATGGCTAAATAAGAGCTGCTTGTTTGGCCAGCACCATACAGAAATGTTTGGTACCTGATTGCGTAAGCAGCAGTAAGAATTTGTTAGAAAAACAAATGCAACCCCAAACTGATTGGAGTATCTCCTTGTTTTAGTTTTTGGAGTTGATCCAGACCTGACAAGGGAGGGAGGAAGCATTCCTGTTACCCTTACTTTTCAAGAAGCAACAGGCAAGAATGTCATGCTGCTTCCTGTTGGAGCTGCAGATGATGGCGCACACTCTCAAAATGAGAAGCTAAATAGGTAAGAATATTTATATCTGTGCCAGACTGAGTTGTACTGTGGGTCTTAACATGTGTTATGGAAAAGACCAAGGAGAATTAGGCTCTTAGTCTCTGGAAGGCAAAGTGCAACTTCTCTTCGGAGGATGACTGAGTGGTTATGGTAACTGGTCTGTAGCTGAATCTTGACCTTATTACCACTTCTGATTACGCACATTTGAAACTAGAATGCTTTTTGTACTTTGCCGTCAAAGCTGGACTACTTTCCCCTTCCCCAAGGGTGGCATTTCTGTCCTGCAGCAGTGGTTCCTGTAGCATCTGTTGGCTGCCTAGGACAGATACTGCAAAGTGAACAGCTACTGGTGAAACAGCTCAGGCTAAGACATGCTAATGGAAGCTATCTTCCCTACAGGTACAACTACATCCAGGGGGTGAAGATGCTTGGTGCGTACCTCTATGAAGTTTCCCAGCTGAAGGACTAAGTTGGATGTCTTCTGGTTTGTGAATCAGAAGCCTGAATTTTCTTAGGAAACAGCATCAAATGTCAATTCTTACACGGCTTCCCTTCTCTACCAATCTACCAACACTCCACTGCTTTGGGGAAGAGGGAAGCATGCGGTTCCACTTGAGAAACAAAGAACATTGTATACCAAAAATAATTCTTTAAATGCTTCAAATGACACAGACTACTCTTGGTCCGGCCAGTAGTCCTGAACTGTATCTTAGTCCCCTCTATATCACTTCAAAGTTGTGGTTTGCTGTACTCATCTACTTTTCCTGTAAAAGCGGGAGGAACTGTTTGCTCTCAGCTGCTTAAGCAGCCACATCAATTGCACAACTGTCAGTAAAGTTTAAGGTTCTTTTTCCAGGATAGGTCCTGGAAATAGTCAAAGTGATAGATTATGGGGCTGTACTGGAATGTGTTCAAGCTCTAGTGAGGCTTCTGAGTGATTTGGGAGAGCAGTTTGGCTCTTACAGTTTATACCTGCCTGCAGGTTTTGATTTACAGTGAATTAGGTTGTAACAAAATTCACTGGGGTAATGACTACTGGCTGTTTTTTGTAAAGCTGCCTTTGTACTCCCTAAAAAGGACAATAAATCATGCTCTAGCAATTGGCTCTTTGTTTCTAAGGTTTAAGTAACGACTTGGGAAGAAAAGTAAACAATTTCAAGCAACTTGGGAGGAGTTCTGTCTCTGTAGAAATAGATGGACAACATGGCTACACAAACTTCCTGGGAAACAGTTTTTATTCCGAAGTACTTTTAGGCCTTGCTTCTGTAACAGCTTGCTGACTTGAAGCTGATGTCACAGAATCCTGCTCAACTGAGAGAAAGAAAAGCTCAAAGTGTTCAGTCTGGGCTCTGTAAGCCAGGACATTACGCTAACACAAGTGATAGTGAAAGGGAGTGGGTGGGATTTGTAGGCAGAATTGGAGAGAGGAGCATCACTCACTGCAACTATGACTGATATTCAGCTTCAGGGTGTCTATGGGAAACACTCATCTCCAAAACTTCTGGCATTATGTCAAACCAACTGTTACATGTGCTGATCTGAACTGGATTAGGCTCATTTTTTCAACTGCCTGACCAGTATTAGCAGGCTAAGCTAGGCAGCTATTTTAAGTGGTGATGCTTTGCTCTGGGAACTGCTTAAGAGCATGGTGCAGTTGTGCAGTCCTGTATACTGCTAAACAGAGCAGCATCTGCTGCTTCCTCCCTAGGGGATGGAGGGCAGGAATGTCCTGTCTGTCTGGTTTTTATTGTTGCTCAATCTGGAGTCTTAATTGTGGATGGCTATTGGGGCACGAAGGAGGCTTCAGTTCTCACTGTAAAACTAATGTCTTGCTTATGTTTTTTATAGAAGTTGATGGCCCGAGACCTAGTATCATTAAATTTTGCACTTGCAGCTGGGGTACAGGCTGAGACCCATGTCACAGGGCCATGTCAGTACTTGCGAGCACCAAGCATCTCTGGAAACACTGGGTAGTGGGCTGCTAGGTTCTCACCTGCCAGTGATGGTGGAACGAGTCTGGTATAACCTGCAGCTTGTGCATGAGGCTGGCATGCCTGAATGTTCAAAGGTCACCTGTATGTGGAGATCAAGATGTTATATGGGATAACCAGTCCAATCGGTCTATGTGTAATGCAGCTTCCCCAGTTACTGAATTGACAATTCATACTTTAAAGGGGGGTGACTTACCTGGGAAGATAATTCCATGGCAACTGATGGGTTCATATTGCTTATTTTCTTACGAATTTGAAAAGCATCAAAAAAATTTACTTCGTGGGCTGAGCTATTAGTTTCTCAATGTGTAGAGAAGCTTATTTGGGCAGTCAAAGTTGTTAATGTCATGAACTATGCTCAGAAAGCAAGCATGCTTGTAGTTTTAATGTCACTTGTAGCTGTAGTTTTGAGAACCAGTTAATTTCTTCAAGTTCTGCACTGAAGATACTGCACCAGATCCAACACTCCTTGAATAATCACAGTATGGCAGAGTTGTGAAGAATGTCCAAAACAGAGCAAAGTAACTTAAGGGGTTTGTGGAAGACGCTTGGAAGCTGATCCTACTGGATAGGCAGCAGAAATATTTCATCATGTGGGAAGTGCCAGACTCCTGCAAAAAAAGATTAAAATGATTTGGTCTGAGCAAAATGAAGGGGTCTATTTAAGCACTCGAGTAAGTTGCTAAAGTGGTGGGTCCTTCATGAGACTACAGGGACTTCACTTTTGTTTAGATGTATAATTTTAAATAAAACTGGGAATCTGTGTGTTACCTCAACAGTAAAGCTTGCTGTCTCTTGTCACAACCTAGAGAGACCCCAAAAGCAGTTATGTGGCTTGAATGGACAGTGCAGGCAAAAAGGACAGGCGGTACCTGCTTGTTTCTGCTGTCTGCCTGCTTTACCTGCTTCAAAACTAGCTCCTTGAAGACTTTATGGAAAACTGTTGCAGAGACCTGCTTTGCGACATCTTTGCATGCTTGTGCATTGTACAAAGGGTTTGTTATGTTCCGAGTAGCCCAAGTTGTTTCAGTAGCAACATTCACAGAATACAGAAGTTTGACATTACATATAATATAAAATAGTTAAACATGGGGGGAAAAAAGTATCAGTGAAACATGACAAACACAACATCATAGCACCATCTGCTGGGTGTGTGACTGCTTGGTATTTTCCACACAAAACTTTATACTGTCGCTTTTTACCTGTGTACTAAAAGGTTGATCAGCTCCGGTTAACATTTAACATGAACGCTTGTATAAATGTCCCTTAATATATTTTCATTAAAAGGCTCCCAACTGAAGTGGCTTGACTGCCAAACCAGTTTCTGGTTAGGGAGAGGTAGCACCAGGAGCAGAGTAAGACTGCAGATGTTGGTTAGCCGAAGTAGCTGCTGTGTATTTTCACTGTGCTAAATATCTCGTGGTAAGTACTGGAAAACATCCTTGTTGGTTTTGCAGTTCCTTCTTCATGCCCATTACCTCTACTCACTATAGTTTGGGGCAGAGTTATGCCTGAAACAACTTTACAAAGGTGAGCAGCTACAGTCTCCAATTTTTCTGAGCAGAGAAGAAATGTGCCAACTTTCTAATTACAAGAAAACATAAGCAAAACTATCAAAAAAAAGGGGGTTATGCACTTCTCTAATCTGCGTCTGAAAGTTGGTTGGGCCAATAAGGGGTACCAATATGTGCCTGCTTAGCTTACTGCTTACTCTTGTTTCAATGTGTTTTTACACCCTGGTTTTACTCATCTACTACTTGGGCGTTACGGTTCAATAAGGCAGGAGCTCAGCTTATTGCCTGTCGACCCAAATGGCATGAGGTCATGGTGACACCACATGGTCTAAAATTGGTGAGCTTTTCTGTTTAGCCAAACCATGCTAAACTCCTTCAAATACTGACATGGAAGTTCTTGGATCACCTTTGTACTTTCTCCTCATTGCTTCATCTCCTCCCCCAACGTAATCTTTTCTTGTTCAGTTCTCCTTCCAGATTTTCCTTCCAGACAAACTTGATGGAATTGCCTAGCACTGCTTTACTTGAAAACTGGAGTTTTAATAAAGGTAGTGGGAAGGTTTGCATATCATCATTTAGCTACTTTTTTTCCCAATTAAGTCAGCAGAAACAGTTACCTGGAAATCAGTTCTGGGGACCTGGTAGGATTACTTGCAGAAGGGAAGGTGACTTCCTAAACAGGTGGCTGACAACAAACAATATCTATGGGCTTGGAAGAGCTAGGTGCATTCTTCTGCCCTGTTTCATAATGTTCGATAACAGCCTGATTTTCTGATTAGAAATCAGGAAATCTTGTGGTCAGGAGCATGCTGCTATTCTCAAGTCAAGTTGGTGTGTACTTTCATTTCTCTTACACCAAGAATAGAAGGAGATCTACAATATGCATTTTACAGTCACTTGTCCACATGGTGAAATTACTGCAAAATAGGGAGTGCAGACTTCTGGCAAGTATTTCATTACTCACTAGGTTTTGTGTTTTAGCAAAGTCCATGACAGTGCGTCTTGATATAGAGTATGTACCCAAAGTAGCCAGAGCTATTACAAACTATCACTAAATGAATAAGTCCAAATGTCTTTTAAAAAGTCAATTTTCTTTATTATTTTTTTTTTGCTGTACTGGGAACCATACTGCATAATAAAAATGCAGTTCTGATTATCAACTGTGTGGCAATCCATTTTAGGCTTATCAATCACAAGGTACCGCCTTTGGTTTAGCACAGTGAATTTTGATGTAGAAATTAAATTAAAACTTTTTTCCATAAGGTTACATGACAGACTATATTCAAAAACATCATGTTTGTGGTCTTGATCTTGAAGCAATGTGAAGCGGAGATAACAGGTGATCTAGATAAAGAATCTGAGTTTCTTCATTCTGTCAAAGTATTAGCTTAAAAACAACTTTTTTGTCATCTGAACTCATTCTGTTAAAATAGATTCATGTGTTAAATGTGTTAAATATGCTTTTACATTACGAGGAGTCAATCTGAATAAATCATCTTCCTCATAATTAATAAAGTTATGCAGAGGATTTAAATCACTCTTCTGAGAATCTGCTTAGTCTGCACAGAAAAGCTTATTAGCGGATAATTTTAATTCTATCCCTTGCTAGCTTGATTATACCATTCCAGATCATGACGTTAGGTTATGACAAACCCTGAATGCTAAGGCATGTTTTTCTAGTATTTTTAAATATTCATCGTTCTATTAATTTTGCATATCCTTAGAGATTCTGAGATTTCTTGAGGACTGCTTAAAATGCATGCCAACGAAACGGGCCGGCTAATGCTGGCATGTTTGTATGCAGTGTCCTCGTTCTGTCTGGGCAGGCTTATGTTCTTCTCAATCATGAAGACAGGCCATGGACCTCTTATGTTTCTGCCTTTTAGACTGAAAAATGAGGTAACAAATACAGTTGAACAGCTTCTTTTATCATCATTTCTTAGCAATTCATGTGAATCATGAGACCTGTTGCATCCTCAGAGGTCTCCACAAAAAACAGAAGCGAATTCCACCACGATAACTTTAAGTATATAGCTATAATCTGTAGCGACAAAGCTGACCTGCAGCACAAACTGCCCAAATTTGAGAGTGAAATATGTTCAGTTTTCAGGAAGATACTTAAGAAAGTCTGTGTGTAGAGCCATTTCTTCTGTGTTAGCTGTTTGAATACATGTGCCCCACAGTGGTCAATCACAATCGAGTTGTCTGTACAGGAGGACTAGCCGTAGTAAAGTTTGGGTTCATGGGCAATGCATACGAGTGGCATTTAAGGAAGGATCCTTTGAAGACCACTGTTAATGTCTACATAAATAAAAACACTAAATGTCTTGATATGAAGGTGAGTCTTCGGAGAACTGTTTTTATTGTTCTCTTGGACAGTAAGTAAAAGGAATTAGCAAATTTGAAGTCTTCATATATGCAAAATTGTAGCTAATTCCTGAATTTCAAGATAGCTGCTAAAGTATATAAGGGAATTAAATTTCATGCTAAGGATTAATTAAGTGACAGTAGAGTTACTTTAAAAAAAAAAAAAAAACAACAAAAAAAAACACCTTAAACACTTTCATTTCTACACAGCTTTGAGTCTTTGTTTTTCAGAAATGTCCTGTTATGCATTGTCAACTATATCCTAAACCTTTGTGCAATGAGCCACAGTGGTGCTCATGGTTGTTTTAAGGCAGTCTTAATTTTGACTGGATTCAAAAGTATATATCAAGAAGGTGGAAAGCTATCTGCCTCAGAAGCTCAGGCACATGTTGGTTACCAATGATCAACAGTCCCACAACAATTTCAATCTCGAGATGTCAATAATGAGAACTTGAATGTGAACAGGCTGGAAAGAGAAAGAGGTAGGGAGTGGGTGTCAGAAATACAGTCAAAGGCTTTGTATGAAACGTATAAGTAAATGTATAAATGTGTCCCTGAAGTAAGGGCAGCCAGAACTTGTTAGCTTCTGGGCTTTAGTTTGCTGACGTTCCTTTGCACTGATCTGGAAATGGTATTTAATGGAATTTGTCTGTTTATGAACTTTAGGTTTGTAGAGCTGCATGTAATATTTGAAAGCTTTATGTGGAGTTGTCTGATACCCATAGATGGTAGTTTAATTACCTTTAAAAAATCCACTCAGAAGTCCTTACTTTTTTAAAGTTAAAGGGATTTTTGAGGAGGGATTTGAGAAACGGGGAAAATCAAATGTTTTTAACTGAAAATTCATGCATTGATTTAAAATAGAAATACACAAAAAAGCAGCAAACACATCTGAGTTTATTTTTTTCCATGGAAAAGGGAGCACTAGGGACGTACTGAGTTCTAAATTAATAGAAAAATATCCTGTATTACATTGCTCACTTTGTGGAAGCGTTCCTATATGATATGACAAGTAATTGAGTCATCAACCTAAAATATTAACATTTAAGCTTATACATTTCACTTTTTTAATGCGTTGTAGTTCCACAACTATCTATGAGCAAATATGACAGATTTAGTGGGACACAGCAGTCACCTTGAAGCAGTGCTCAGTAACAGCTGATTAGCATTATCTGCTCCAAATGTAAAACTTGTTCAGCTTCTCTGACCTCATTAAAGGAAGCTGAGAGAGCTTCAGTAATAAATACTCCGCTATCTCTTTCCTGCAATTTGATTTATGTGGAAGAAAGTTTTAATGACACAATCTCTGCCACTGACAGGTCACAACTCTTTAAGGATGTAGAGGAAAGGTTCTGAAAATAACGAGACTTAACACTAAAATTAAAACCAAGGAATCTGGAATACTAACTTACTTTTTTTCAATAGCACATGGTCTCCAATGGGGCAGTCTTTTCATCCACTTAAATTCACAGACATCCTCACAGAAGTGAGGCTAATATATACAGAGGTACCTAGTAATCTGTTCATACACTTAGATGTATGTACCTGTTTCTAATCATCTAAATTCAAAAGCACTCTGTTTTCAGTAAAAATAATTAACACTCTGGCACACTGTATTAGTCTTTTGCAATTACCGAATGTAAGAGTTCGGAGTGATAAGATGAGAGTGTTCTATGAATCTGAGAGCCTACTTTACTTTTGGATCGAAATCAAAAGTACAGAGCACAGGGATTTCAACCTGTAATATAATTGTTTGGAAACTCTTTTGCTTTGTAACAGAGTGAGACAGTAAATCTGAATTTCATACAGTTTGGATAAGAATATCATGAAAAAAGTAGGGATAGTAACTAATCTGTTCCAAATATGCTTTTAGCTGTATTGATATAGTTTGCATGTCATCCTGAGTCCTTTAAACCTTCTACATTATTCTACTAATCAAAACTAGCAAACATAGCTAAATGGTAAAAAAAAAGAAAAAAAAAAAAAAACCTCTTGTAGTCCATAAATAGGGAGAATTTGTTACTTCAGGTAAAACAGATATTGGCAAATGATGCATAAATTTTCTGGGTTTGTTACTCATTTTTCAGACTCGTCAATATTCAGAGTTTTCAAGATCGGCAAGGTCAAGGAGTGACTTGTATCTTAATATTAACGAGAAATGCACCAAATGCCAAAAAAACCTACCCTGTAAACTCCTTACTTCAGCATTTAAAGTGGCATGTGTCACCTGGATAACATCCATTTATCTTTCAGTTTAAAGATGAAAAACTAAGTTTTCATGGTGCTCTGAATTTGAGAGCTTGATCCCACTAAATCTGTTATCCAGTTTAGGGCCCAATTACCAGTCACAGCGATGAATGAAATCTCCGGATAAAATGACACCATGCTGAGATAATTCAAAAGGAATCAGCCACGCTACTTCAGGCTGACACATTTATTTATTTATTTATTTTGCTATAGATGTGGCTCTTTGAAATTTGACTATTTATGAGGAAAAACTTGCTTCTCTCTTGCAGAATCCCCATAAAGCCTCAGCTAAATAAGTTATCTTTTTAATATCTCCACAGAGTATATTCTCTCTTCCTAGTTAAGACGGAGCAAGTTTAGATAGATAACAGGTGTGTTTACATGTGGTAGGTAACACTGCACACTGTTGAAAAATCTTAGATAGCTGTGGCACCTCTGTGTTCAGCCGAAATCACCCACATAAGATACAAAATGGACAGTTTGGACTTCATCTTCTTATGCCCATCATGTTCCAGTGACAGATTCCTACAGATGAGTTCTTCACGTAATTACTGCTTTGGAAATGGAGACCTTCTTCTGCCTCTGACAATACTTTTAATAGTCACTTTTCCTTTGCCCCAACAGTGAATGATCAGATAAATGAAAGCAGACTTGTTTGCCAATGGGGAGATCAAAGGCTGGCATTATAAATATATCTGGGCTTCTCTAAATGTGCTGGGAAATCTGGGTGCATCTCATCATGCCATTATCTTCAGTCCCTATTTACCTGCCCTAAATTACATGTAAAATTTGTTTGTGCTTCTCAGGTAGGTTTTGTTGCAGAAATCTACTTGCCTAGCCAGTTTCCAACAGCTATCAACATGAAGGGGGGAAAAAAAAAAAAAGCAATCCTAACCTCTATAGCATGAAAGGGGGGAGGTGCCATGGAAAAGTTAAGAGCACAAGAGGAATAAGTTTTTGTGCTATTCTGGAATCCAGGATTTTGACCTACAAAAAACTGCTAAACACAATGTTAGGTTTTGTTCTGATAAAGGCATAATACGCAGCCTGACCCTCCCCTGTCCCAGCCCCATGCCGTTCCCTCGGGTCCTGTCGCTGTCCCCAGAGAGCAGAGCTCAGCGCCTGCCCCTCCGCTCCCCTCGTGAGGGAGCTGCAGGCCGCCATGAGGCCTCCCCTCAGCCTGCTCTGCTCTGGGCTGAGCAAACCAAGGGGCCTCAGCCACTCGTAAGTCTCGCCCTCTAGACTCTTCACCATCTTCATAGCCCTCCTTTGGATGCTCTCTAATAGATTTATGTCCTTTTTATACTGTATTGCCAGAAAATGTGCACAGCGTTCAAGATGAGGCTGCACTAGAACAGAGCAGGACAATCCCTTCCCTTGACCAGCTAGCAGCAGCCCAGGATATGTTTGGCCCTTTTGGCTGCATAGCATCGTCTCTGTGGCAGAAAAGTTTTCCTTTTTTCCTTTGATGTTTCAGTATTTGTCCTTCTGTCTCTTGCACATCCTTGTGCTTGGCCACATGACTGCTTTCTGTTCCCCAAATTTTAGACTTCAGAGCAAGTTGCTGATGGCGGTGGCAGGAAGGGCTGGAGCCCAGAAGGGGTCTGGATGCTAATCAGTTGGGTGAGAGCCTTGCAGGAGAGGCTGGAGCCCTGCAGCAGGTGGGGATGCACCGGGTGTGGATCCAAGCAGTCAGGCAGCTCTGCAAGCTAAGGGAGCGAGCTGAGGGCTGTCTGATGCCTCAAATTCAACTCAGCATGGCAGAAAGACACCACCTGCAGGCCAGCACCTTCTCTCAAAGGTAGGTAACTATAACCTTGTATTCGGGGCCCTGAGCAGAAAACCCTCTTCAGAAAGATGAAAACAAAAGCCAGCGTTGTGTTACTCATCTTAACTGCAAGAGTCTTGTCATTCAGGCAATGTGTAACCAACATGTGATTTCCTTCCCTCTGAAGTGCACTGAATGGATACAAACTTTATGCATATTCATGAATTATTTAAAATATTTCAACCAAAATTCCAAAACTTATATAAGGACTTAGGCACTCGGAGTGCAGGATTAATGGTTTATATCCAAAACTGATTTTCAGAACTGTGATTCACTCGGAAGCTAAGAGCTATGAAACCATCACTTCTAAATGTTCAGATTCCTCTAGTGCATAAAACGCAAAGCCATCACTGCCTTTTAAGCCATGTCAAGCCACATGCTGCACTTTTATTGGAAGGCTATTTGAACATATAAGAAGCCTCTCCTCTGCTTGGAGAGACTGTAACAGAGCAAAAAATACTTATCTGTAGGGAAAATATTTTAAGTCCAGACTATAAATCCTAGTGGAACAAGTAGGGGCCCATTTTCCACAGAAGTTGTAATTAAGATTATAGCACCTCATCCAAAGATCCTAATCCGCTTGTCATGGATCCACTTCACTTGTTAGCAGGCCTGAGCCGACGTGCAGGCATTTAATAAGGTGTCTAGATATGAATTAGTTTTCTAACCAGAGGCACCAGTCTTGTAATTATCTGTCTCTTTGCTTTTGTTGAGATGATATCACATCTTTCACAAAAATGGGCCGTCGATGGCGTGATTTGCATAACACATCACTGGTGCAGAGACTCAACTTAACATGCACGTCTGCTCTGGGCTCTAGCAGCATTTATTTTACCCTTAATATAAACAGGGGCACTTTGATAGAAGAGAGGTGCTGTGAAATATCTCATGCTTCTCCTCAGGGAGGTTACAGCCACACAGACCTTCCAACAGTAACATCTGCTGCCATAAGATGCAAGCTGTGTTTGCATGCACATATGCATATACATGTGTATGTATACTCATTCGTGTATGAACGGTTCTTGTATTTTAAGCTATTTTAGAGTGAATCTTATTTGTTAACAAAAGAACCTGTCTGCTTGCTTTGGCATTCTCACAAGTTGCCTTCAAAGATGGGATGGCTGCAATGGAAAAACACTCACAGGCTTTCTTCAAAGGCTGCTGCTTCTGGGACACCCAGTCAGCACACGGACATCAGCAAAGTGCCACAGGGGGTTAATGCCTCAGTACTCCAGCCTTGAAGGCATGGGGGAAGAGGGGCACGGTGCACACCACCACCTCAGCTACTGCTGACTCCCGGGCCCCACAGACTATTTCTTTCTGGAAGATGGTGGTGCGAAGAGCTGCCTAAACACGTTCTGCATGGTTAGCATCAAACTAATGCCACAAACTCGTAAAGCCAGCCTCTGACTCTAGCCACTGCGTAGCTCCTGTCTGGGTATGACTGAGTTATCTACTGGGTAAGAGCCTCACCTGCATGGAGGGCGTTAATCACCCTCAGGGGAATGCTGCTGTGGTTTGGCTTAGCAAAGCTGTTTGAAGGATATCAAGACTGGAATAACCTCTTGCCATCACTTCAGTGTGATTAATATCTGAAAATACTTCTGCATAACTGTTAAAGAAATTTACAGTTTTGCTCTTGGAAAAAATAGAGTGTCTCCTATCCTGGCATTCAGTGCACTGAAGTGGAAAAGATGCTTGACCAGGGACTTGTTTGTTCTTCCCCGGGCTGTCATTTAAACTCCGCATACTCAGAAATCTGTGTACAAAGTGCTTGCTGAACTGGCTGCTATGTGATGAGAACATGGTGTTTCAGAGTGTCCTGAACCTTGGTGGCCCTGTTCCTGGAAGGTGCTAAGCATCATTGCTTCACACGGAGTACAGTCTGTAACCTTCATGAAGTGCTATGTGACATGTTGCCTGGGTATGAAGGTTTTTCCTAAATTAACCTCCTTCCAGAGCCATACCCAGGTGGGATTATCAATGCTCCGGTAACAACTGTTTATTCAGTGTCTCAGGATTCTTCACCTCCCTACCAGTGCAATCCCATTCCCCTGTCTGACAGCTTTTTGCAGTGGGAAGTACTGCTTAAATTGTGGTCTCAGATTTTGGCATCAGTCAGGATCATCTCCAAAGATGATGGCTGGGAAATTCTCCTCAAACTGCAGTATGAAATGGGTAGGAGTGAGGAGGTGGAAGGGCTTGCTGCTGCTACACAGGGAGCAGACACAGAAATCCTAGAAAGGGAGAGATATTTTGGGGAGTTGTGTGGAGGGGCCTTTCCATTCCACATTTACACTACTAGGAGACAAGGATAATTTCAGTTTTATGGAGGCGGTATATTGAGAAATGACAGTAGGCTGCAATAATAACCAGGTACCACTGATTATGACATTACAATATCTTCCCACTTCTCCTGAAATACACCTTCAAGAAATGAAAAATAGCCGGCTGGAGCTAGAGGTAATTGCTTAGAGAGTGACAGGTAGTGCTGAAAACCATCATATAATTTCTCTGCCAATGAAGTATTCCTCCCCACAGCATATTTCGTATGTATTTGCTCGCTCAAACTTACTACTGTTATTAGTTAAGATACTTTTAATTAAGGTAACAATTAAGGCACACTAGTTTTGCTGAAGTGCCACTGAAATGAAGTTACTCTTATTTGCATCAACACTTTGTTAACGAGTGAGGCTGCTGTCCTAATGTAGTAAGAGAAACTCAAAGCAGGAGACCATCTCTGCCTTGGATAGCTTACCTTTTCAAAGGGCAAGAGAAACAAAAACATCAGTGCTCCTTTTCTTTATCCTGCTGTTTTAGTTCTTCTCTTAATTTCCTGTAACTAATTTCTTCCTGCTTAAACTCTTACTGTATTCCAAGGAGAAGGTATCCGTGTCAACATTTAGCCAAACTATTCGAGTAGAGTTCTTCACCTGTCCTCATAGGTTAGCCTTTTTTGCAGTTAATAAGCTACCATCACAGTGTTTTTATGAAGGAGATAAAACCACCCGTATGTAGAAAGGCTTCTCAACAATGTTGTCAATGTTTATGATACTCCATAAATGGGATAACGACCATCAAACAATAACTCTCTTACACTGTGGACTCTAAACCTTGTTCCAAGTTATAAGGTATAAAATAAGGAGCAATTAGCAATGAAATAATAAGTTACAAAGTAATAATCACTCTTCCTCCCAGCAATCATATTGTTTTTCAGTAGTATAAAGTGATAAATCGGCAGTTAAATGACTACAAATTTAGTTGACCTATTTGTAGTCTTACACCTAGTATTGTAAGTCAGGAGTAACTCCAGTGAGAAACAGTTGTAAAGTAAAGGAAGGCAGGATTTATGTAAAAATAGAAATATTTTAAATGCAAATAAACATTTAATTTCCCCCCAACTTTTGTACTTCATTTGCAAATGAGCTTTATATACTTAAACAAATGAAAAAATACTTAAATGAAAGGTCTTTGTAATGCTCTGGGATAGGACCTTGCTTGCAAGACTGATGGTTGTTAATACAAAATGTTAGTACTGAATCTGATCATGGGGACAGCAGCACTTTCAAAATGGGTGAAGAAGTGTAAGGACAGCACCTAAAATGAGAAATTTGCTATAAGTTCAGAGGCCCTCTTGTATGGAAGATATGGCATCGAAAAGATGAAAATATCCACATCTAAGTAGGTACAACACCCAGAAAGTCAGAATGTAGTAAATATTCTTTATGTGTATTGTGGTTTTCCTTTTGGTACTTGCTGTGTTTTAGGGGCATTAAGAACCAGACTAGTAGCTCAGCTTACATGCTAGCACTCATCTGTACCTCCTGTTATTCTTTCCTATGAACCTTTTTTCTATGAAAAGAGCAAGGATCTTCTTAACCAGTGTTTATCTGACTGCAGACCAATGAGCAGACAAGCTCAGAAAAATTTATTAGAAAAACAGTGAGTTATTTCTCTTCAGTGGGCGAAGAGTGAAATATTGCTGCCTGGGAGAAATCTTTCCCCTTTAGAGAAATTTACACTTTTCCTTTCCATTTTCCAAATAAAAGCAACCAACAAAATCCATCTCCTCTAAAATACCTCTGTAAAGCAGCAATACTTATCAGCATTGCCTGAGTGTTTTCTGATGCTGAGGTTACTGCTAGGATCTGGCACTTCCAGAGAATGGCCAGAGAGGAAAGGAAGAGGAAAGGGAATGGGAAAAGTTCTACTGAGTTGGTGTGGTAGTGATTTGGATATCCTGCTTGGATTATTATATGATAGAGAAGCAGATTTAAACGTCTAAACCAAGAGTTAATCTTTAACTCTCAAGTAGCCCTTCAGAACTGCAGAACACATCGGTGAACGGAGATAAAATATCCCTGTTCTGCAGGTGGCAGAGGAGACCTTTCCAGCTCAGAGTCTCATCACCAGCCATAGCAGCAGCTGCAAAACAAGGGCACAAAGAGGTGAGGATTTTCTTCTTTAATATCATCCACAATAGAGCAAAGCAGCGCTGTGGTCCTGTTTTTCTCTCTGAGGGGTCAACTTGATCAAGAAGTGCGGTGTCTGTCATTGCCGTTCCCTGAAACGCCCTGGAGGCAGCTCCGATTGCAACACTCCTCCAGAGCTGGCTGCTGGGGCTTGCACCCTCATCTGCCAGCACTGCCAGGTTTTACCTGTGCTCTCCACCAAACCCAATCCTTGCTGTCACACAGCTTGCTGGGCACGATGCCGTTTCTTTAACCACCTCCAACTGTGGTCAGGCTTTGTGCTTGTGTCCAGACCTCTGCAGCTCCTGGTCGTTACAGCTCCAGCGACTGCTCATGGTCAGGGCTTGGCTCGAGAGCTGCCGCCTCGATCCGCCACCTCTCAGGGCCTCACTCCCTTAGCTGGAGAGGCAACGGAGGCTTGATTGCCTGCTTCTGCCAAAGGTAGGCCACTTATCAGTGAGTGTTGTTAAAGGAAGTTAAATAAAAACCCGGGTATCTCAGTTATCTTCCCCAATGCCATTTCCGTAGAGGGAAGGTTTCTTCTGAGGGAGACCACTACCACCAGTTTGATCAGTTAGCTCCTACCACCATATGCATTTTTATTTCTTTTTATGTCAATTGTTCTTTATATTTTTGGCAAACTAGGTGATTTCTGACTTTATTTTCCCATGAGTTGGTTGCAAAATGTTCAACTTTCATTGGCAATCCCTCCCCACGCCCCAATCAAATGCTGTATCTCAGCATCTCAGGGAGGACTGCAACCTGAGACATATACGTGCCAGGAAGGGGGAGGAGGGCAGTAAAACACATTCAGGAGCTGCTTCTTGAATCTTTGTAAGCTTAGCTGATATATCACAGATTCATCATGGTTAAAAAAATCAACCTAAATTTCTTATTAAATCATCCCCTAAGGACGCTAAGTTTTCTTTTAACAGTACTTAGTGAGATGGAAGGAAGTGAGACACAAAATGTTCTTATTGCAAAGGAATGAAGGAAGAGAAACTGTGTGACTGTCAGACATTATTTCTAAAAATAGTCTTATTACTTTTTTTCCGTAAGGCAGCAACTGCAATTTAGAATGAGAACAAATCAAATACACTCAAAATTGAACACTGAAGTCTTTGTTTGATGTTTTTTCTTTTGCAGGCTTTATCACCCTTTCACATTGTTTTTCCCCTCCTTGCAACTCTGAGCTATTTTAGCCTTGCCTGAAATCTTTCTACTCCTTTATCAGACTCCCTTTCTTACACAAACTTTTCCCTATACTGTCCAAATGCTTTCCATCAGCGTTGTTTTTGCATGAGCAATGCATTGACGTGCTGCTTCCCTCCCTCCATGAACTGCAGCACAATATAGCTGTTACCTAATTTCTTGTTTGACTTGTTAGCGTTTGGTGTGCCCTGCTACTTCAGAGGACTGAGTAAGTATCTCCTTGCACTCATTTTCTGAACTTTGCCACTGGTCATGCTTGTCTCTGTTATGAAAGCAACCATTTTTGTGATGTTCTATAAACTTTTATTGAAGTCCGTCTCTGGAAAATCTCAAATAATTATTTCATTTATTTCTAGGATGTTTTGCTTGCTTGAATGTTTGTTTTTTTTTTTTGTTTGTTTTTTTCCTTCCACAGTGTTTAATTTTCCTTCTTTCTTTTTCTTAAGTGCTTAAAAGCTAATGAAACATGACTTGAAGACATATGTCTCTTGTCTGCATCTTTCCAGGTCATTTGCATGTAACATAAGCAGAGGAGGGTACCATCACCATAGCACTTGTCCCCACGTAAAAGCAACTTTTTGTGATTCTGACCTTCATGTAATATTAAAAGAACTGCATTTCATCAAGTCACTCTAAGCTGCAAACTATGTACTCATTATTTTTAGAAAGAAAATGCATGGAATTCAGAAAAATTGAATATTTGAAGAGAGAGGGAAAATAACGTATGATGGAGAAACCAAAACTTACTCATTATATGAACATGGATACTTTAACAACCATTAATGTGTTCAGCTCTGGGGCCCCCAATATAAGGAGGACATGGACTTGTTGGAGTGAGTCCAGAGGAGGGCCACAAAGATGACCAGAGGGCTGGAGCACCTCTGCTGTGAAGACAGGCTGTGACCCATCCTATTCTCCCCATGTAGGGACCAGCTCCCTAAGGAGCTCTGAGAGGGAAGCTATGATGTCTGCAATAAAGATCAGCATAAAGACAACCTTCGCTCTCCTCAGACCTGCTGCCGGTTAAAATAAGGTGGTACTTTGATTATCACTCCCCCCACCCCACCCCAGAACATCTTAACACTTAAATAATCACAGAATCACAGAATGGCTCGTGTTGGAAGATACTTTAAAGACCATCCTGTTCCAACACCCCTGCCATAGGCAGGGACGCCACCCACCAGACCAGGTTGCCCAGGGCCTCATCCAGCCTGGCCTTGAGCACCACCAGGGATGGGGCATCCACAGCTTCTCCGGGCAGCCTGTGCCAGTGCCTCACCACCCTCTAAGTGAAGAATTTCCTCCTAACCTCCAATCTAAATCTCTCCTCTTTTAGTTTAAAACCATTCTTGTGCTGGGGGCCCCAGACCTGGATGCAGTACTCCCACGTGGGGCCTCACAAGGGCAGAGCAGAGGGGGACAATCCCCTCCCTCGACCTGCTGGCCACCCCTCTGTTGATGCATCCCAGGACGCAGTTGGCTTTCTGGGCTGCGAGCACACACTGCTGGCTCATGTTGAGCTTTTCATCCACCAGAACCCCCAAGTCCTTCTCTGCAGGGCTGCTCTCAATGAGTTCTTCTCCCAGTCTGTACTCATGTCTGGGATTGTCCCGGCCCAGGTGCAGCACCTTACACTTGGACGTGTTGAACCTCATTAGGTTCACATGGGCCCACTTCTCAGCTTGTCCAGGTCCCTTTGGATGGCATCCCTTCCTTCTGTTGTATCAACTGCACCACTCAGCTTGGTGTCATGTAATGTTTCAGTGCTTAATATCTCCACCCTTAAAATCCCCTAGGTTTGGATTTGTGTTGTCTCAATCAACAAATCACCTCTGTATCTGTGCTTTGCAGCTTTGCTCTACTGTGAAACTGGCATTTGGTCTCTTGCAACACCAGTCCTTCCAGTGTCAGCGGGCGTCAGGAACTGGACTCTGGTGATTAGATCTAGTGCACTGGGGCTTCTCAGAGCTTTACTTCATAGAGCGAGCTGTGTCACAGGCAGGGTAGATGTAACCTTGCTTGCAAGGAAAGGTTGGAAAATGCAGCCTAAACTTCATGCAGCCAGGATCTCCATAATCGCTCTTCAACTTCTAGACCTGTCCTTCACCAAGTTCCCAGAGTTTATGATGGAGGCAGTGTTTCAGAGAGTGTTCACAAAGCTGTTTTGTCTCGTTTGTCTCTATAGCAAAACTGATCTGCAGTTTTTACAGGTAAATGTGCTTTGAGAAGAGGACAAACACCTTACTGTTTAAAAACAGGTCTTGCAGGCTTTTAGGTCAACAGTAGAACCACAAAAGTGGTTTTTTGCTTAGAGATTTGCTGGCTCTAGTTTGATTTTAAAGATCAAACCTCCAGACTCTTTGGAGTAATTGAGTATAGGAGATGAACTACCTGACTGGGTTAAAAGAGCCTGCTTACCCTAGATTTTTTATTTATTTTTTTATTTTTTTTTTAATCTTTGCACATTTCAAGTACCATTGCAATAAAACTGGCTGTGTCCATTGCTGGAAGCACACCATGTCACTGGGTGCTGGAGTGCCTTACCAAGCTGGAGTGCTTGTTTCCCAGGTGGAATAAACCCAGTTCTTCTTTCCACTCCCCTACTCTTCTTACTTCCTCTCCCTCCTCTTGTTCATAACATGGGTTTTCCATCTTCCTTCTCTGTCAGAGAAACATAATTGAAAATATTATTATTGCTATAGACTATCATCTTAACGATGCATCAGAATTAAGGAGTTAGGTATAGACCTGCAACTGCACGTTTCATCCCCAGCATAGAATATTTTTAAAGTCAGCATGTTGGGTCTTGACCTTGGGATCCATCCCATTGCACAGCCCAATACAGCAGCTATTCTGAACTTAGCCCCACCCTCTACGTATTACTTGGCTAACACTGATTCAGGAACTACAGCAGGCACTTCAGGGAAACAAGAAAGGAAAACTGCAGAAAGGAAGAAAAGCACCAAAATACTATGGCTTTTAAATCTTCACTCATCTTGTGAAAAACAAGGCACAGAGAGGTTTGTAAGCACTAAATGACTTCTGCACTTATCAAGTGTTTTGGCATTGCTGCTGTTCTTATTCAACTGCAGAAGCTATTTGCTGGAGCTACTCTCCTGCACTGGGATTGCTGTCCCTTATTCATGTGAAACACACAACGTGTGTCAGTGAATCCATTTTTCTCTCTCTTTCTGGAAATGAAGAGGAAGAAAGATGAGTCCCCTGGGCAGATGGTGCGTGTTGGTGTTTGCAAGTCTTCCCCTGCAGCTGCCTTTGCAGAATGTGCAGTGTGAGGTTTGTGCATTGAGAAATGATGCAGCAAAAATTTCTTTAGAAAATACTTCCCTTTATCTCCTTATAAAGCAGAAATTGTAAAGCTATTTACTCTTTGGTCATTTTTCCCCACTTTTTTTTTTTCTTTTTCTTTCGGAAAATTAGTTATGAATTGATTTCAGACTTTATGTGGTAAAATGTCTCACGCATCCTTTCTCATGGCCTGAAGGAATTAAATGAGACTTATAAATAAGGCTCAGTGTTTTGCAGTTGTCTATGGTTTTCAGCAATGAACAGAAGTGCAAATTGCAGGATGTCTCTAATGTTGAATTTTATCTTTAACTTTCAGATACTGTCCACCTCATCTTCGAGCTGCTCTTTAAGGCAGGAATGTCCTCCCCATCCTCCTCAGCATTGGAGACTGAGATCTTCCAGTACATTGATCTGCATCAAAGCGATTTCATTAAGGTAAGAACTTTATTGCAGGGAAATGGCTGGAGGGCAGCTGTAATGTCCCGGAGGCCTGTGCTCCACATGCCAGATGAGCATTTGCCACTAAGGTAACAGCAGGGTTTGGGATCTGGCATCAGGTGTGCCACTAAGCAAGGTTGCAAGGGGACAGTCAGTACCGGGGATACTTTAGTTGGAAGTGGGATTTGCATGGACTTCCATACACCAGTTGGCTGTGGGTACCCTCCAGGTGTGGGCACAGAAAGGCTCCACTGGGTCAAAATGCACCCGAATGGGAGAAGCAAGCCAGATCTTGCAGCTCCTGCTTCTGTCTGCAAGGGAGCTCTGCAGAGAAGTGACAGCATTGGGCTCTGATGATGTGCTGGGGGCTCTGATGAGCTGATGTGTACACTGTAGGCACAAGAAAGGGGATCCTGGCTCTTGGCAAACCTTTATCAGGTAGAAAAATACAGCTTCCATGATGTTGCTGTGACAGGATGGAAGGGAAACCGTCTTCCAATAAGAAGCTTTACATATCCACAGGCCATCCACAGATTCCTGGGTTTTAGACTAATTGTCTTATTTAGCTGTACTTGTTCTCCTGCACAGGATCTCAAGGAATGGGTGGCTGTGGAAAGCGATTCTGTGCAACCAGCCCTGAGGAAAGAAGTCATACGAATGATGGCGTTGGCAGCAGGCAAACTTGCAGCTTTGGGAGCCACTGTTAATTCAGTAAACCTGGGATCACATCAGGTGCCTGTCCTTTTCTTGTATTTAAAATGTCATACCTGCACGTATATCATGTTCTGCCTACTACTTTCAATGCTATGTATATGCATATATCTCTTATGACTTACTGGTATTTTTGGTAGCTAGATGACAATTTATCAATAGTCCCACAGCCACATGATACCTGCTGAATTCAGCCCCTCCTCACACTGATTACCAGCAGACTTAGGAGACCACAAGTGCAATTATGGTTGACAAGTTATATAGCAACAGCCTGTGTCTCTAACAGCAAGGAATGGATGACCTGCTGTTGGAGCAGACACCAGAGATACATCTCTGTCTAGGGCCAAAATATTGTTTCACAAAACGGACTTTTTCCTTTGATTGCTGGGCAAGAAGCTGCTATACTTTGGTATTGCAACAGACCGATACAGACCGATATTATTGTGAATACAAGGGAGTATACACATTATTTACTTCCTATTTCTTGCTTCTGTGAGACACCCAGCCTCTTTCGGCCAACGTGGAGATCTGTTCTGCATACCTACGAATTATGCGATTAGTTTGGAACCTCAACCTAAAAAACTTTCCTTAATGGCTGTTTCTGCATCCTGCCAGGAAAACTTTATTTTGTTTTGTTATTTGAAGTTGCAGGCCTCCTGCCATCTGTCTGTTGGAAAATCAACCCCACATGAGTTTCTGTGTGGCTTTTGACTATTTTAATGCCACAGCATATGCTTTTGTCACCATAGCACACAGTTGACATTGTCTTCTCTACTGCTGGGAAGTAAAAGTTTGTTAAAGAGTGCATTTATGACAGCGCAACATTAGAAGAACTCCATAAAGCCCTGGCACAACCTAAGCATTTGTGGAGAAAATCTTAATTCCTCTGGGTTGGTTAGATTTGGATTCAAAATCAGATTTAAGGACCTGATCAAATTAGAGCCAACTGAGTAGGCAGAAACATTTTCAAAATTGAGAATTCCAGTTCTTCTTACGACATTTGCAAGTTTTCAAAGGTTTGTTTTTTTCCTTCATTGCTTTTTTAATATTACTTTATAGCTTCCTGATGGCCAGCACCTCCCACTGCCGCCTGTTATTCTTGGGGAGCTTGGCAAGGATCCACAAAACCCCACTGTCTGTTTCTATGGCCACGTGGATGTGCAGCCTGCCAGAAAGGAAGATGGCTGGAAAACTGACCCTTACACATTGACCGAAATCGATGGTGTGTACCTGGTCATAGTTTTTGTGTCATTATTTGGATATGTGACTCTGGGATCTCCAGTAGGAGGAATTTCCTCGTACACTTAACTACAGCATGAGCACTTCTCCCATGGAAATCTATGGGATAAATCCTGCAGCTTTACATCTTGATGTCATGCTGTGACTGGTGAGACTGCTTAATATTTGGTGTGGAAAAACCATATGAGGTTAATGTCACTTTACAGAGTGTTCATTAGATAGTCCATTTCTGCTTTAAGGTTGTTGTTGGATCAACCATTGCCCTTCCTCACCCTTTCTGTTCTTGCTTCATAATCCTTGAGCACCTCCACCCACCACACTGGAGCTTAGGAGCATTTGGGTGGAAGAAGGTCAGGCCCTTCTTCATGTAGCAATCTTTCCCCCGCAATCAGCAGAGCATGGAAAGCTCCATTCACTGAAGACAAATGCTGGATGGCGGGTTAAAGGATGAGTAAGGCCAAGAGCCCAGAGATCCTGGTACTATAACCATTAAGTCACCGTTTCCCATCTGCTGGGACTGGTTCCAAACACCTTTATTGGGGTAACTCTTCTGCCTCCAGTGGGAATTGCCATAGGTATATACTGCTGTACATGAAACCAAAGTCTGTTCCTGTATATAGCTGTATGTTGAGTGCTAAAAAAAAATGTTCTGTACCTATACCTGTAGGACCTGGTGCTTAGGGACATGTTTTAGTGGGTGACATTGGTAGTAGGGTGATGGTTGGACCAGATGATCTTGAAGGTCTCTTCCAACCTTAATGATTCTATGATTCTATGAAACAGCTCTTAAGAACAAAAGTGGAACTCAGAAATTGGCATGTAGCAGAAACCACAGTATGATGTATATAAAAAAAGAAAAAGAAGTATACCAGTCCACCGGGAAACCACCACCGCCTTCATTGTAACAAGTCAATGAAATTCTGATTCTGTTGACACCTCTCTTGACACACCTCTTTTACAGCTTCTGTGGCAACAGGAATTTTCTGATTGCATTGAAGTGACTAGAGGAGTTTCAAAGATTGCTTGAAATCGTTCATCTTTTTTATTTTATTTTTATTTTTTTTAAGGAAATCTCTATGGCCGTGGAGCAACAGATAATAAAGGACCGGTCTTAGCTTGGATAAATGCAGTGGAAACATTTAGAGCCTTGAAATTAGTAGGTATCAGTGAGGAATTATTTAGTTATTATTATAGTACCTCTCTGGAGGAATGCATTTACCTTCTTTTGACATAGGTAATACCTCTCTGCCCCAACAGACTATGTGTATTTTGAAATATCAGCTTATTTCTAATGCTATATCCAGGGCACTGGTTCCACTCCAGTACAAATACATACTCAAGTATTTTTATATTGAGTAGCCTTTATGCAATGTAGAAATGGTTTTGCTGTCATTGCCCTGCAAAGGAAAACAAACTAGGGGAAGCATTTAATTTATATTACATATGTTATACAGCTTTGATACCCTATTTTCTTGATAGTTTTTAAAATGGTAAAATAACATATCAGGGAATGGTGATGAAGTCTCATCTGCACTGTTTAATTCTGTTGATCTTCGGCCTTGGCTATCTGTAAGTTACCTTCAGTTTGTGTATGCACAAAGAAAGCACCTAAAATGCTTATTCCTAATGGGATGTTCTTTCAACAATAGATCTATCAATGAAAATGCTTTGAGTGGGTGCATTAACCAAGTACAAATATATTTGCTTAGAGACTGCCATAGGTCTAAGAATCAAACTCTTGCTTAAACTCTACAATGGCCAACACAGTTATCATTAAATCTGAATGTTTAATACTTTTGTGGTAGATTTATCCCCAGTGCAAAATTAAACCAACATATACTCTAAGTTTGTTACTCGCTCAGCGAACACCCTTTAGGGTGATTTTACACAGTACATTTTGTTAGATAAATGTAAAACAGTTTTCTGCCTCTGCTATGACATGGCACAGTTGAGTTGCAAGTCTTGGCTTTTAAAGACTTTGTGCAGCCTCTGGAAAACTAATGGTCTTCTTGTATCAATAGTACTGAATTTACCTTGGTGCCCCTAATATACAAACACAGACAGACGTCTGTCTTTCTGCAGCTTTCCATTTTTTTCAAATCACTAATAGCTATTTTGTCATTTTTAACAAGTAAACAAAAAGAAATATTAGTCATTTGGGGATCTTCCCTTAGAAAACAGCACAGGCCATCAGGCAATATACACGAATTGTTTTTCTAAATTTTCTGGGGCCATTTGACGAACCACCAGTGAACCCATCCATAGCACAAGTTCATTTAACTCTAAACGTTTGTTCCTGGGTTTAATCTGAGAATTGGATTATAACAGAAAGCATCCTAAAGCCTGCAATGAGAAAATGAATTGGAATGGGAAGCTAAGTTCAAATTTATTTCTCCTATGGGACATGTCAGCATTTCCAACTCTCACTATTCCATAATAAAAGTTCTCTTTGTTACTCTTGGAAATGCATCCTTATGAGCTAGCAGGCCTACAGATTCATGAGTGCCAAAAAGACAACTATCAGGGAATCACCAGCAGCATTTTTACCAGCAGGTGACTACCCCTGGCGATAGGTAACATGTGGGGAAAACAACAGCAGTGGACCTTTGCCAGTGCTTCCCACATGGGCACTAGTAGCGGGAATACAAGAGGCTGGGAACATTCTGTGAAAATGCCATTGCCTTTACACAGATTTTCCAAAGCAATTAAAGTATTTAATAGTACCAAAGAGAAATCCCATGACAGACTAGCAAGTTTTCTGGAAACAGAAGTTAAAAGGCATTTGCTTTTACATTCTCCTTAAAAAAAAAAAAAAAAAAAAAAAAAACATAGAGAAAAACAAACTTTGATGGGAAACTGTATGTGTGTATCTATCAATACCCCTTCTATTGAAACAAGATGTATATCCTATGTCTCTCTTTTCCTAATATATTGCATACTGCAAGTCAGTCTGGTTTTTCTTTTTAAACATTCCTTTTTAATTTTGAAAGTGCTTGTTCCTTACCCAGACCTCTCTGCTGTTCATTCAGGCTATACCAGTAAACTTCAAGTTTATTATTGAAGGTATGGAAGAAGCAGGGTCTTTGGGGCTAGAGAAGCTACTTGAAGAAGAGAAACAGTGCTTTTTCTCAAATGTTGATTACATTGTGATTTCGGACAACCTCTGGCTCGGCAAGAAGAAGCCTGCCCTCACATATGGGACTCGGGGCAACGCCTGCTTCTTTGTGGAGGTAAGAGACACAGGTTCATGTGAACTGGCAAGGCCTCTGGCCAGTGAGCAGTGATGCTCCTGTGATCACATCTGTCTCTACACACAGAGAAAGGCTGAGAGGAAGCTGAATATTTATAAATGCAGGTCTTTCGTACTCTTCCTTGCTTGTGCAGATTTCCCTCCTCATTTCAGTAGTTAGCCTTAATTTGCTTTCATTAATTTCTCTTCAATCATCATTTCTCCACTCAGGAGAAGTCTCCACTCTCTCCTCTTGCTCTCTTTCCTCCCCGATTACTCTCCTGTCCCTCTCCCTCATCACCCCTTCCTCACATCAACTCCATTCTCCTGCATCATTGTCCCTGCACCTCTCCCCGCCCCACTCCAACACTATTTCTTCTGCTGTTCTTGCCCTTCTGCAGCAGATACTGCTTAGTGCAACATCTCTGCCTAGAGGCACTCAATTTAGTTGGATCCCTGTGTTTAAAAGCTGTGCAAAATTTTCCCAACCATTGGCAGAAGCAAGTAACAGCGCACTGCAGTATATTTAGCAGCCAACGTGAGCTATTGCGAAATGAAGAGAAATTTGTCATCTGGAAACTTAAAGCATAAAAGAAATTCAGAGAGAAGATTAAAGAACTAGGGACCTAAAGGAAAAATCTACATTAACCTTTATGTCTGAAAATGAACAAAATTTGCTTTTAACCAAAGCAACCTCAGCAGCCTCGATTCAACTTGTCTAAGTCTAGATTAAGACAAATTATGATATTAAAACATCAGAAATGATCTCTGCCTGCTACCAGACAGTTGCCTTTAATGAGGTTTAGAGAAGAATAAACAAGTTTGTTGCACAAATATAGTTTAAGATAAACCTGAGTATGCAAATGTGTCTGGAAAAACAACCCATTTAATAAAGCAAATGCCTTTCTCTGTTCTAAAGCTGTGTGATTTGAGATGCTTCTAAATTCTTATTTGTTGCAATCTGGAATTAAGGTTGGACATATATTTTCTTAATGTAAAACAAGTAAGGTTCTTTCTTGCCTTTGTTATGAAGATTTTTGCATTTATTCTGCAATGTTAGAAACAGTAATATGCAAGTGTTTCACTTATGATGTATTTAATCTTACTGAAGCAAAAGAGGGAATGGAGAGGGATCCTTGCTTTCAAATGCCTGTAAATAGTATAGATAACCAAATTTCTCTCTCCAGTGGTTAAAACAAAGTCCTATCTTCTCTTTACCAGGAGCAGATTGTTCCTGACATGATGTTTCCTATTTCACGAATAGAAACTCATAATAGCTTTCCATTTATTTGTGGCCTCGTTAAAAAAAGCAAAGCTACCAGTCCCTGTGGAAAACAAATACCTGCGGAAGAATGAGGTAGGGACTATTTACATCTAAGCCATGTTTTTGGCACAGGTTGAGGGTGGTGACAAGGACCTTCACTCTGGAACTTTTGGAGGCATCATTCACGAGCCGCTGACGGACCTGGTAGCTCTGCTGGGTAATAACGTACATCATTGCTCAGGAGTAGCTGGGGAATGACTAGCAATCAAGCTAATGAAGATCAGTGCCATACTTAATTGACCCGAGTAAGTCAAGTCTAACTGAAGCATGATTCCCAGGTTTCCAAATCTCAGCACAGCTATGGTGACAGCAGCTGAGAAAGGGAATGTCCCTGGTAAGACCAGATGTGCTTGTTGAGCTGTTTTCAGTCTAATACTCAGATGCTCATCAAGGATGTTTAAGGATTACTTTACATACACAGGTAGTAAAACCTAATGTTTTAATGCAGATTTGTATCCCGGCAGCTGGGCTGACCCACGACAAACAGTAGCTCAGTGCTTTTCTTACTAAACATGAAAATACATCAATTCAATGTGGCAATCAATTCAGTGTGACAACCTGATGGCTGCCTACAGTTGTTAGGAGTTAATTGTTAGGGTTACTCATCTGGTTAACTCAAAAGAGTTAGGTAGAAGGGAAAAGGTGTTGTGATTGCCAAGCAGAACAAATAGGTCCTACTTTTAATGATATCTTTGTCTTCTTTCATAGACAGCCTTGTGGATCCCACAGGTCATATTCAGATCCCTGGAATCTATGACAGTGTCGCTGCCCTGACAGAGGAGGAGAAGAAATTGTATGAATCCATTGAATATGATCTAGAGGAACATAAAAATAATAGTGGAGTGAAAAAATTCCTCTACAGTACCAAGGTAAAATAAGATCTGTATGAAAGAACAGCAGAAAGAATTTAAATTACCCATTCATAGCATTTATGGGCAAAGCCAAACTGAAAGATAATTTCAGTCAATGGCAAAATAAAGGAGCACAGAGCATTAAAAGGTAAATTAAATTAATCTGCTCAAAATGTAAGCTACCACATCTGGGCAAGTTTATCCAAAATATGAATAATAAATGAGCAAATCAAAGAGTTTGGCTCCCCCTCTCTCGTACTGCAGATCCTCTCCCTCCATACCCCAACTAACCAACCAAAGAAAGTAAGCATTTAAAACCCTGCATACAGGTTACGGAGTAGGAAAGAAACTATATTCAGCTCTGAAAAATGGGAGGCAGCCTTAGGCTGGTGTGTTTTGGGTGGTTTTTATTCGTTATTTTGTTTATTGATCTTGGTGTCTGTTGAGCACGCCAAGAAAACACCCAAAGCTATAAGCTTTTCTTTGCCAGAATTTAAAAAATTATTTCCTAAATAAAAAACAGCAGGTGAGGGCTGGCTTAGAAAAATCTCTTTGCAAAAGGCTTGCAGCTTGGAGAAAGGGAGGAGTGATTCATTTTTTATTACTAACATAATTATACTGGTATTAGTTCTAATGTGAATGCTTTTATTTCCATGAAGAAGTTTCTGAATTGGCCTAAGCTAGATTGTAATAATCTGTAATGTACAAGTATAATGCAACAGTAAATGAGTTTTGATGCTTTACCTATATTTGGGTGAAGTGGTGCAAATTTTACGTGTACATAAAGCTCCAATGCCATAAAAATGGAGTACAAAGAAAGGAGTAGCGCTCTGGGGTTCTGTGCACAGACCAGCTTACAAAGCTACTTTAAAAAAAAAAAAAAGTGTCCTCTTACTGTCTCTCCTTCTTTAGAATAAGCACTTTCATTTTTATTTATTTTTTTTCCTTCTTACCTTCTCCAGAAAAAAAAAAAAGCATCAGCTTGAATATTATCCTCTTACTTCTCATACTCTTTAACTGCTCATTAGAAGGATTTCTCACCTTGTATCAACTGAATGGGGTCTGCCTAAACTGGTCACAGGCTTCTCCTTGTAGAAACCCTGAGATCCGTAGATGGTCAATCAGTTGCTCTGATCTTACTTGGCACTAAAAAAATCACTGCTACGATATTTTTAATAGTGCTTCACATTTCTTGTTGTGCATGAAAAGCTGTTCTCAATCTAAACATTTCTACAGAGAAACTAATGTTGACTGAAAGGAATAGTATTTTTTAAAATGAAAAGATAGGATTAGTTTGAATTACAAATCAAATATCTTTAAAATACAGAGGTCTCCAAGTACAACATGGATGGAAAACGCTTGTGTGTTCACTTTGACCCTATCAGTTGTGAATGGTTCCAGTGTCACCCTCTTCCCCTCTTCTATTTTTTGTCTTTTTTTTTTTTGAAGGAAGAGATACTTCTGCACCTGTGGCGTTATCCTTCACTCTCTATTCATGGGATTGAAGGAGCTTTTCACGAACCAGGAATTAAAACAGTCATTCCAGCAAAAGTCATAGGGAAATTTTCAATTCGCCAAGTCCCCTACATGGACCTTTCAGTTGTGAAACAACAGGTAAGAAGCCAAAGCCAGGTTCTTTCTACTGTGTGAACTAAAGTCCCCCTAAGCACCTCACAACTTTACAACCCCAGTAGTAAACTGAGTGTTTCTAGCATTCAGATGTTCGTAAGAGCAATTTCAAGAAGATGAAAGCATCTAACTGAAAGGCGTTTGCCCTGTAGGTGGAGGAGCACTTGAAGAATGTGTTTTCCAAGAGGAACAGTCCAAACAAACTCAAAGTGTCTATGCCACTGGGTGCGAAACCCTGGGTTGCTGACATTAGTGATCCACTATATAAAGCAGCAAGAAGGGCAATAAAAACAGGTACGTTTCTTCTTTTTTAGTTTTTAATGTGTCTGCAAGTCTGCAGGGAAACTGTGCTCATCCATTAAGAAAAAAGGGATTTCCCAATTCAGTGTTATGGTCACGTACCCTTATGTATGTCATTGATTTTGACAGAACAACTCAGCCTCCACATCTTGCTTAGCTGGGGTGTATTTAATAGGAATAGCCAAAAAAAAAAAAAGCTTGTTTAGTTCTTTCATGTACAGTTACAAAGCCAGAGGTTTGTAGAGTGCAACTGATTCATGACATCATTTAGCTACAGTTTCTACTCAGAAGCTCTTCATGATTGAGCAGATTGAGGATATTTGGTAACAGAAGAAAGCATCTTTTGTTTCACTTATAAATTAATTAATTCTTTGCATATATTTCAGTTTTTGGAGAAGATCCAGATTTTATTCGGGATGGTTCAACAATTCCTATTGCCAGACTGTTTCAGACCATAACGCAGAAAAGGGTGATAATGTTTCCGATTGGAGCGGCCGATGCTGGGGAGCACTCCCAAAATGAGAAAATAAGCAGGTTTCTTTTATTCATTCATTTGTGCTATAAGGGATGGGGGTAGAACTGAAGTCTTCTGGTACCCACACATAACCACTGATGGATGGGAACCTTTACTCTCCAGTGGACAGTCCCAAACTACTGTCTCCAGCAAACCTGTTGTGTTGCCATGCAGAAAGCAGAATTCCAAATGTAGCACATACTGCTATATGTACTTTTCATGAAATGTCTACTCCATCTTTAAGTACTTCACAGTGGCAGTTTTCATTGCCATGCCAGTGAAATTTGCCTCTGGTCTGAAAGATGATGATGTAGAAGGGCACTTTTCCCCACAGCATCCATTTTGAAGTGTTGCAGTCAGATATACTCAGGCTGATGGTTAAGTGTAATTTATATTACAGCGAGCCAAACTAGTGTAACTATATCAAAATTAGAGTGCTGCCCTTGCAGTTTCTGAGTTGGGTTTTGCCAAGCTCATCCTAAAATTAATTCTCAGATGATTTTTTCCCCCCTTGGTTTAGCCCCAACGCTTTCAGTTACAGACAACAGTAATCAGCATACTTTACACTGAAACAGTTTTCTCTGAGAATCCTGCAAAGGAGTGCCAGTTCCAGGGTATCCAGAATTTCAGAGCACTTTGTCCTTTTTTCAGGAAGCTGTTTCATCCTTCTGTTCCTTGCAATGTAAATGTGTGAGAGCAAACCACATCTGTACTTTTCACATCAGAGAGTAAAATGAAGTCACCTCTCTGTCCATTTCTTTTGGCTGTGATAATTATGCTCCTGACTCTGAGAAATTTGCCATCGTCACAGGCATGAATGGGGAGTTAGAACACAACACTTTTTTTTCTCATTTTTGGAGAGGTGTTTTTCCTCTTACCCTTCTCCTGAATAAGTCATGATGAAGGACAGTAATAAGGAGCTGACGAGTGATTTCACATGCTAAACTCATTACTAATAAATTGGTGGGTTTTTTTTATGAGATCTTTTGTCAGTTCTTTTTGGTGGCCAGTCTCACAAACTGGCCTGAATGTACTCAAACCTTGGACTAGGCTACTAACTGAACAGCAGACTGGCCTGACAGGACGTCATTCTCTTTCTTTCCTTCTTCACAGACACAACTACATTGAAGGAACCAAAGTGTTTGCAGCCTTTTTCCTGGAGATATCAAAGCTACGTGGGCAGTTACATGAAACTTCCAGCCCAGAGACTAACAACTGATAGACCATCGTAACAAAATTAGCAAAGCACTTTTTTTTTTTTAATTTTTATTTTTTAATTTTTTTCAGTTTTAGGCTTTCTAATTTCCTGGTCTGGAAAAACATGTAAATCACATATTTTATGTGACTGAATTTGTGGAAAAAATAAATGCTGTGCTATTATTTGGCATACTGCTAAATTACATGCATTTGTTATTCAGCCAGTTAACTGGACTTACCCCTGATGCTATAAAACAGAGCTATGGATAATTCATTCTTATGGAGTAGAATGTATTATATTTTACTCTTAAAATTTAGGGCAAAGGGAATTTTGACATTTACTTCATTAAAATTACTTTATTTCTATTTTGTAGTATGCCCATGTTTATGCCACCTAGCTCATATTCCAGTTTCTGAATACAAGCAATTCACACCACTTGTTTCTCCTAACTGTATACAAAATTTCACTACAGAACTTTATGAATAAAGGTATGCTATTATGTTCAACTCTTCCCTGTCCTTCACAGAAGGTGTACATAGGAAATGCAATACGGTGAGCTTGCTTCATTTGATGCAAAGACTTGCCTATGAACATTTACTTCTGGGAACAATCATTGATGTCAGTAGAACTGCAGTAGTGAATAAATATTCCCAGTCTGGATTCTGCTTTTTTTTCATACATTTAATTTCCTCTTATTGTGTTGTGAGCATACTATTAGGAATTACTACATAATACATGTTCCTTAATGTCACTTTCTTTTTATAAAAAAAAAAAAATCAACAAAACAAAACAAAACAAAACAAACTTGTAAACATGTTTTGGACAAAATCTGCCATCAGAATGGTGTTTTACCAGCAAATTAGCAACTATTAGTTGCTTTTTAAAGCATCAGTTTTTGTTGATAATTAAATCAAATGCACATGATGTATCTTGAAATTACAATAATAGCTCCAAAGTTCTGTTTGCTGATTAGGGAAAACATCTAGCAAATATTAAACAATTCACATCAATATTTATTTCAATTTCAAAACATGATTTTCATTATGATATGCATTTAATTCACACACAACAAAAATGACTGAACCAGATTTAAACAGAACCTCAGTAGTGTTATCCCTACTGTTAACACAAGGGACATTAATTAAGTAAAGGAACTTGGCTGGTATTTTTCCTTCCTCTCCTGCTCCTTCTCTAAAGGGCATAAAGTGTGGATGTGGAGCCTTCAGAGCAGGATATCAAGCCATAGACAACCTGTAAAATCTGCTGATGTGGAAAGTTATCAGGTGAAAAGCCTCGGCTAGATTTGAAAACACAACCAAAAAACAAGCTTGTTTTTCAGTCACTCCCCTGAAATTCCTGGGAGCTGGACGGTTAGGTTTCACATTGGGTTCTCAAGAAACACCACGTTCAGACTTCCCCAGGGCTGTGAGGAACCCTGTCAGCTGATGAGAACTGAGCTCACCAGCTGCTGAAGGCCTTCGAGGGAAAGAGGAGGGCCCAGCGCAGGATCTCTTGCTTGCGTTGGCTCCATAGACCACATAATTGAAGTGCAACTTCTGGTGCCCGTGCCTAGAGGCCTCCAAGAGCAGACAAGGACTGAGCCCCTAACATCAGAAGACTCCAGTTTGCACATCATCAAGTTGCAGGACAGGCCCTCGGCAATCTCTCAGCTCTTTTTGCCTGTTCGAACCATTAGGGAACAAGACAGTAAGTAAGGAGCTCTGCCCTGCACATGGGGCACGCTGGTCCATGCTTAAAAGCTATGGACCAATAAAGGACTGAATTTTACCAAAGTGCTCGAAGATGTACAATTTATAAAACATTATTTGCAATCTCCTGTTTTGTAGAGTCTCAACGTTTGGGTGACTTTCAAAAGTGACTTCAACATCATTGAAAGAAATAATTACTCCTAAACACGACAATTCTGGAAGAAGAGAAGAAAGCTCGCTGAGATAGCGGAGCTGGGAGATTTCCTCATGCCAGAGGTATGGAGGCTGTGTTTCCAGAAATTTAAGTGCTTTGAAAAACACAGCAATCCTAAAACAATTTAGGGTGGGATTGTGTCATATGTAGTTTCTTCTGTTGCTATTTATTTGGAACAACAAATAAAGCGCAATCAACAAAGATGGCATCACTTTATGTGCACAAACACTATCAGAGCAGCACACTAAAATAAGGTTCAGATCTGAAATAGCCACTTACCATCAAGATAAAAACCATATGTTTCACTGGGACCAATGAATTATGCAGAACATCTTTCAGTCCCAAAAAGGAGAAATAACAGAAAATATTGATTTCAGGTTCTCCAGGCCAGAAAAGAAAGCATCGTGAGAGCCATTCCTTCCCACAGGGGTTTCCAGAACTACTCTTTTCCCTCTCAAATCAAGAATGCATCCACCTGGCTTTTCTTTTTTACTGTTGTGCAGCATCTCGTCAGTCTTTTGGGAAAAAAAAAAAGTGTGCATTTCCCTAAGGTCTGTACCATTATGTGCCACTTCTATCATATCGATTCAGGTTTTTCTTACTAAGGGTTGAATGAGGGCTGTGAATGAGGGCTTTGGCCTGTCTATGTGCAAAACTACAAAAGCTAGTATCTTTATTAGTGCAGTGTACATGAAGTCACAGAAAAGGGACACCAAAAAGAGGTGAATTTTATTCTAGATTATTTTTTACAACATTTTTAAGCTCTAGTATTAATCTGTGTTTACTTCAGGTTACCTCTTCACAGTGAAACCAAGTACTGTTTCTTTCATGTTCTGAATAACCACATTTGTTTCATATATCATATTCTGAATAACTGTATCAAGAGGACATTTTGCTGATTAAACCTACCCAGACAGGAAGAAAACAACTTTGTGGGCATGTCCAACAGCAACACCCAAGACTTGGATGCCTAATGCCACCAGGGATGTCCTGCAGAGGTATGCCCGAAGGATAACAGGCACAGCTCAAGCCTGTGTGAACACGGCCAGTGGAGGGGCACCCGAGAGCACCTCTGACGGCACCAGGTACCTATGCATGGAGGGTCAAGGTCTATCTCTCTGGTATGTTGTCCTGTATGCTGTCCCTCCTCTAGACTGCACAGGTAAGACGTGTTTGAGGAAATCGAGTGCTCAAGGGTGGGATTATATTTTCCTACTGATTATTATTTTAAAAGAAGAAATTGGAACACTTTAATGTTCATTTAAAATCAGTGGGCTAAATTTCAAGTTAAGTGTGAAAGTTGCTTTTTTTTTTTTTTTAGATTAGATAAACACAGTTTTTACTCCTTACATAATGTCTCAAAAGGCAAAACTAAAAAATGTGGCAGTCAGCTAATATCATAGAGAACGAGTGAAATAATAGGATGCTGACAATAGGAGCTGAAGGCATGGAGAGATGAGCAGCCTCCTGAGATGCAGAACTAATCAGGTCACCATCTGCTCTGAAAGAGGAAGATTATGCATACTCATGTAGCTATGTTTTTTTTTTCAAGAAACATTACTCCCAAGAAACTTGACTTTGACTCCCGCTAGTCATTCCTCTCAGAATACGCCATTTAGCTTGTTTGACAAAATGTTACAAAATGCCTTGCTAGTTAAGGATGGCCATAGTCCATGTTTGGACAGGGAAGATTGAGCAACTGTCTCTTTACTGGTGACATCAGGAGACCGTGCCACAGTGTCCAGTGCCAGCGAGGAGCCACAGTTCCTTGGCTCCTGCTGTGAACTTCCACCTGCAAGTAACGTGTGAAGTTAAAATACTGATCCACAAGATAAAGTTCTGAGCACAATCTTCTCATTTTAGTCTCCCTGTCTCATTTCCACTTCATTCCTTGCTCAGGTGTGAAGGGTGCCTGTGTGGGCAAAACTTGCATATGGAATTTACGGCATTAGAGGTCATTTGGATAAATATAGGGTAACTGCTTTTCCTGTGTTGGAGAATATAGGGACTCTGAGTGTGTCATAGCACAGGTACGACTGAGGAGAGGTCAGACAGATGCTTTGTGATCATGGTGAGTGCACATTCAGACAGTATCTCCCCCTCTGCTTCCCTGTTCTATGCCCAGTGATGGCAAAGACCCAACCTATACGCTGTTTTGGAAAAAAAAGCAGTGAAGAAAACCACCCATACCAACGTTAACGAGGCCAGGTACCCGTCCCTGGGAGGGGAGGACTCCCGCAGTGGCTTGCTAAGTGCCACAGCTCTGGGCAGGTGCCGAGCAGTGGCTGCGTGGCAGCGTGGGGAAATGGCTTGGAGCACCATAGCAGCGGCACACCCTGCGTTAGCTCAGACATGGCAGGTGGGAGCAGCCACAGTCTGCCAGCTTTTGGTTGAAAGAAATGGGATTTTGCTTAGGATAAACTTAGCTCTCAAAGCTTAACTCTCTTAACTCTCTCTTAACTCTCAAAGCTTAGATATTAATATTTTTACCGCCACATCTGGGATACTGCAACATTAAGTTACATAAAAATACAACAGCAAATTCAAGTTGGCTTGCTAACAATGCAAGTGTGGTGTACACTTTTTTCCCCCCAGATTTTCTTCAGTTGAGGTATAGGCCTGAATCTTCTTTCTCAAGGTGTATAGAAGTCACTTGGATATTTCCATTGGTTTCTAATGAGGCAAGTGAAAGCGCCATTGAATGTTAACAGGCCCTCAAAACCTGCCTGAGGATCAGCGGTCCTGCAAATCCTTCCACCAGATCCTGCAGCCCATGTAGAATGAGTTGCTTGCGATGGCGGATTATGGAGGTGGTTCCTAGTCACTGTAGCTACTCTTGCTCAGCTTTAAAATATGCAAATACTTTCTCAAAACACGCTTATGTTTTATTATATAATTCCCCCCAGGTTCTTTGCGTGAAACTTGTCATGTTCACTTACTTCTCAAGGCAGAAACAACAGCTGTAGTTCTTCGTGGAATTAAATCAAACAGGCGCATAAAATTGTTTGCAAAGCTTAACTAGGCATTGAGTTTGGATTCTGCTTGCTAATAACTTTGCCCTTGGGAGGAGAAAACAACAACAAAACTTTGCTTAAGCTTCAAAGTACACGCTGCACAAGGTACATCTTTTTCAGCAATGAAAAATGATCATGTTCCTTAACTGATAAACATTTGAGAGTTTTGTAGTGTGCAGAAGTATTTCAATTGTCTGTGCTTACACAGAATTATTTTATATGACCATTTATTAGTGTTTATTTTGTGGTATTGACTACTGAGATGTTGAGTAGACAGCCAGTTGACTACTGTTCTAGATAAGCATATACCATACAAATCATTGTTACGTACATCTCACACCACTTCTCAGCCGTACTGTAAGTGGCTTCAGAGGAACATAACTCCAGGTTATTCAGTATCTGACTGAAGGGACGTGCCCGACTCCTCAGGTGCCTCTGCGAAGACACCTCTCCATGGCTGCTGTGTTGCAGGCTTCAGCGGTTTGTTGTACAACCACTTGCAGGATCAGCACGTTAAAGATAAACATACTCTAGTGGTAACTTCTAAAGCTGTCAGTCCAAGCTTATTAACATCATAATTTTGCTAGAAAACCAAAACATGAAAAGTACACGTTAATACTGTCATTCCTTTGCAACAGAAAGGGTCATCTTTAGCTACAGTGAGGTCTTCAGTCATCCAAATATAAAAGCAAAAAGGATAAGTGTAAAGCCTGTGGAAATCCAGCTTCACTTCTTTGTAGCATACAAACTACTGTGTTCCTCACATTTGGAAAAATGTTGTTTCATTTCTTCAAGATCTGAACAGGAAGCCTGTAATGTTCCTTGCAAGAGGCCGCAAGGATGCTTCTCGTGGGCCACATGAAAGGATCTGCAGATATGGTTACTCTCTTCTATTGGAATTTGAGAACCTAAGTATTTGCCTTAGGATTAGGGGGTAGGGGTCTTTGAACATTTTCTTCTTTTTCTTATCTCCAAATTCTAATAACTGAAACACGAAAACCTGCTATAAATAGGATTTTGTCATTGAAAAAAGCATTCTTGAAACTGCTGAAAATTTTCCTTTTCCAAGGTTGTATGAAATTACAAGAAATTCAGATTGATCACCTCCGAGTATTAATGAAAGCCTGCATGCATTCTCTTTTCTCTTTACCATTTATATTGCAGTTAAAACATCAGGAAAGGGTAGAGAAAACACATCATTTTAATCACATTTATTTCTTCACATCAGGTTCTCTACATTAAAACAGAGGAGTTTAACAAAAGGTATAAAGCAGCAGGTGCGCACTTTGGTCCCGTGAAAAGGGATAACCATTTGTACTTCAGATGTACTTACTTGGCACAAGTGGGCTGTGAACCTACAGGAGGATAGAAGGACGTGGGTAAGAAGATGCAGCCCTTAACGAAGGTGTGATCATGGGTCCCCGAAGCAGTGTGGCTGGCTGGCACCTCGTGAGGCATCTCAGCGCCAGGCTGGGCTCGGGGTGCAGGCTCAATCCCTTCTTTCACACACACGGCAGGAGGGACTGAAATGCCAGCCTGGCTGCCCCTGATGTGTCTGCAGTGGCAGCCACACAGCAGTTTCAGACAAACCTGCATCACGGTTGCCATGATCTCACCCTTGGCCAGCCCTAGCTGAAGGTGGCTGCCGGGCCGCTCTGTATATCTGCAAGCCAGAAAGCTACTTGCCTTTCCCCTAGTCGCTTTCTGACAGGGCAGTGCCCAGAGCCAGCGATCAGCACAAGCAGCACGGGCAGCAGACCAGACCAAAGCACAGCATTGTGCTCCCCACATCGCAGCCTCGGACCTCCGAGCAGTCAGCGTCCAAGTACCTTAAAAAAACTAAGCACAGTATTTTATTTTCCTGGGCCTATCTGGGAATACTTTTGTGCAACACATAATACATGATTGAGACAAGCGTGTCACTCAGTTTGATTATTTAAGAATGTATACGTTTATCTAATTAACTTCTGGCAGCGGTTGCTTAAGGGAACCAGAAGGGAACAGTGAGGCCCTTTTGTTCAGTCACCAATATACATGAAATAGGATTTCTCACAATAACTCATGAATTAAAAAAAAAAAATCAAGGAAAACATTTATCCTGCTTTTCAAGTGAGAGAAAAGCTACCACTTGCTAAGGCTTCTCAAGGGTTAATTGCCTTTTCTGTGAGAAAAACATTTTGGATTAAAAAAGGGAAGGTACACAAGTATACATATGTATAGATGCATGGACAAGTGACATAAAAAAAGATCCTGGTGTTTACATCCTAGATATTCTGTTTGATGTTTTCTTGTGGCTGTGATTGCACAGACAGGACAAAACTACGTGCAGATATTCTTCAGAAAGTTGCCACTCTGGAAGAAAATACTGGTGGCTAACAAACTCTTATGGATACTGCCGTAGCCCATTTGACTGTCCTGCGGACACTGCTCAGTGCCCTCGGGACGGCCTGTCACAGACATTACCCACGTGGCCATCGCCAAATTCCAGTCACAGGATGATTTTTCTAAGCAAGTGTGATACGCGAGAAAACTCGTAACTCAAAGTGGGTAAGTATGATTACTGTGATTGCCTTTGTCGTGCTAAATGACACGGAGCTGTTTTTCCTGTACCAGAATATTCAAATTCTGTCTACCTTTCCTAGTGAAGTTACACAGCTAAGTAAAAACCTGGTACTACTCTTTAAATAAGCAGCATTTCTAGCATGATCAGTATTTTGATGTCAAAGAAATATAGCAACTACAGAATCATTCCTAGTGTCAGATTTGGTTAGAAAACAAACAAATTCTATGTTTACAATCAATTTATTAGTTTATAATTTACAAATTATAAACTAATCTATTAACTAATTAGCTTTTTATTAACTGATTAACCCCTGACTTATTTAGCTTGATATATTTTAACCCGAATAAATATCCAGAACAAAAACAAGCATTTAAATTTGCAGCATGACTTTAATTACTTACCTATCTAAAACAGAATGTTAAATGTAGGCACGCCTGTAAACATTTAACAGAGATTGAAATTACAAAAAGTAATTACATTTGTTACAGATGTAATTTTCCTTTTATTAGTAGCTATTCTGCCTTTATTGCTGCTTCTACAATACCAATGGCTCCCTCTTCAGGCTATACCTAAACAACGTTTTCATATTCTACTGTTAGAAAGATTATAAAACTCCAGTTCTCATCATGCTCTCTGCCCCAGTACGTCCACCCTCAGCAAGCAGATGATGAAAGAACTGCATCAGGTGTGCTCTTCTGGATACTACAAATATTTAAGTACAGATGTTACTTGAGGATTTCCAAAAATCTCCAAAAATTCTTAGGAGTACAGAAGGAACTTGTAAAATGCGGGGAATCTGAGCTGTCCTAAGGGTCATCAAAAGGTTGACTTACGCATTTTCCCATTCTGAAAAAAAAAATCAAGGATACTGTTATCAATTAGATTGCTCTTAATTAGATAATTCTTAAACTGCCAGTGATTTCCATAGCCTCTTTCGATGACATGAAAGTTCTTGAATGTCCTTATAAAGGCAAATATATATTTCTAACTTAAGGTACCCATACTAGAAATCAGGGAATCTTCCTCTCTTCAGATTTATTATACACAGGACAATTAAAATATGTACTACAGTCCTTAGGTACTGGACAAATAAAAAGAGATCCTCCTCGTATGTTGTGTTACGCATTACCTGCAGATACTCCCATACTTTCAACTTTGTTGACTCATTTCAGACTTTTCCAGCGTGGCTGGAACATACGGCTCAGGCTACGCATAGTGACTGCTCATCCTCAAACCATTCTTGGTCTTTACGCCCCAGCCCCTACACTGCTGTGTCACGCTGCTAACAGATTAGGCTATGACTAGGTGGCCAAAGGAAACTGTGAGTTGTTAGGCCAAATTAGTAAGCCTGACTATGTGTTACGTGCGCTGTATGGCTGGAAAACACCAGTGAAACTCCAAGCAGTGTCTTCTCTTCTTCTGACACACCCGCAACAGCTTTGAAGAATGCTAAATGGTGTTTAACTACAACATTAAGACCTACTTACAACTGGAAAGAAGCAACTGCCTTCCACTACAGATGTCTAGGCTCTTTAGGCCATACATCTTTTATTTTGGTATTATATGCATCGTGCGACTTCGTTTAAAAAAGGGGAGGAGGAATGGAATATCAAGTATTATGGAGAAATATCAAGTGTTTTAGCCCTATGGTTTCCTGCTTAAAACTGGGAAGAAGCAACTGCCTTCCACCACGGATGTCTAGGCTCTTTAGGCCATAATTTTGGTATTTTATAATTTAATAATTTTATTTTGGTATTATATGCATCCTGTGACCTAGTTTAAAAAAAAGGGGAGGGGGGGCGGAATATGAAGTATTATGGGGGTTTATTGTGAAGTATTGTGAAGCATTGTGAAGCGTTTTAGCACTATGGTTTCTTCACCAGGTCACAAAACCTAAGATGTTTTACAGATTGCTTCCCAAGACCTCTTTATTCAACCTTTCCAAACTGCACCCCCTGAAAAGAATTAAAAGCAGCGTGGCCAGTTCCTCGGAGACTTTTTAAAATGCACACCTTCTAACAGGCACCATGGCGCAAGGCGGCCACCCAGCACCCGTCCGAGCGGGCGGCAAAGGGGCACAAAATGGCGGTGGCGGGAGCGGCGGCGCCCCCTCCCCCTCCCCGCGCGGCGTCCGTTGGGCGCGGCCGTTGGGCGCAGCCCCTCGCGCCCGCCGCGCCACGCGACGCCCCTCGCGCCGCGTCACGTGAGCGGGGCCTCTCCCCCTCCCTCCCTGCGGCGTGACGCAAGGCGGCGAATCTACGGCGCGCCACTGGTGACCAAGCTCGTCACACGCGGAGGCGGACGGCTCCCCCCCGCCGGTAAGCGCGCCCGGCCGGCACGCGGCTGCCTCGTCCCCCCCGCCCGGCGGCCCGGCCCCGGAGGCAGCCCCGGGACGCGCGGGGCGGCGGGGCGGCGGTTGGGCCGCGCGCGGCCCGGCGCCTTCCCCCGGGCTTTTTGGGCCTCTGCGCTGCCGTCGTTTTTTTGGGCGCGGTGGGCGGGCGGCCAGCGCCGCTCGGCGGAGCCAATCGCGTCGCGCGGCCCTCCCCCGCTGCTCGCCGATTGGCCGCGGCGCGGAGGGCGGGGCGAGCGTCCCGCGCGCCCATTGGCCGCCGGGGCTTGGGCTCTTCCTTGGCGCTGCGGCCGCGGGCGGGGGGAGCGGCGCCGAGAGCCCCCAGCGGGGTGCGCACCCCCCCCCCAGCTCTGTGGTGCGCATGCGCCTGGGAGGGTGGGGGAGAATTGAGGGAGAGGGAAGGGGGCGCTGACGTCATCGGCGGGCGCCCTGCGGCGCGCGGCGGCGGTTACCGGCCCGCGGCCCCCAACCGCCGCGCGGCGGCCGTTAGGCGTGCGCGTGCCCGCCGGCGGGGCGGGGCGCGGCTCTGCGCAGGCGCGGCGGCGCCTCCCGTGAGGGCAGGGGGCCCCGGGAGGGTTTTTTGGCGCTAAAAAGTGGCTTTTTAGCGGCGTTTGCCCCCCTCGTTCCGCTACAGACCCCCAACACGTCGGTCCCTGGGGCGCGGCCGCCTCCCGCGGGCGTAGGCGGGTGTTTGTGGTCTGCAGGGCGGCGGAGGCCTTGCAGGGGTTGGGCCGAGGCGAGGGGGTTTGTACAAGTCCCCTGGGGGTTTGTACAAGTCCCCTGTACAAGGCCCCTGGGGATTCCTGAGTGCCTTTCCTAAAGGGTTCTCATCTCCGGGTGAAAAGCTGCATCGGTCGCCAAGTCAGAGCTGGCGTGCAGGTGGCCGTCGAGGGATAGGTTGTGGCTGTGGTTAATTTGATATGGGGTGATAGGCTTCTTGTTGCTCCTTTGGATAACTTGTATGGCCTGAGAACCCCAGTGCTCATCCTCCTTAATTAACTCTACAATCTGAAAAATGGTGTGCACATTTAATTTGTGATCCCTGGGCTGTATCTATTGGTGATCTCAGAGTTCATAGAATCATTAAGGTTGGAAGAGACCTCTAAGATCATCAGGTCCAACCATCACCCTACCACCACCGTCACCCACTAAACCATGTCCCTAAGCACCAGGCCCAACCTTTCCTTGAGCACCCCCAGGGATGGTGACCCCACCGCTTCCCTGTGTAACCCGTTCCAATGCCTAACCACTCTTTTGAGAAGATAAAAAGAGGGAAGGCTTTCTATAGTTACTGTTTTAATTCTTGACTGCTCGTTCCCTCCTCTTTTTTTATAGTTACCTTGATGTAGATTAGCAAGGCCTTGAGTTTTTCATGTGTTTGTGTTCATCTGCACCATACTGAGCATGATGTGACACCTAGGGAGTAATAAAAAACAGGAATCCAAAACTGAAAGGGTAGTCATGGTGGCAGTGATTTGCTGATGGTGCAAAACAATAACAGACAAACATATAATTTAAACAACAGATGTAATTTGCTGTGATTCTTACCGTACTAATCTAAAGGTGTAGCCTGTGAAGACTATAAATTGTCTTTTTCCAGTCCTATATCAGAACTTGACTAATCGAGATGTTTGCAGGAGGCTGGAGCTTTGGATGCCGGGATCTATATTTTTCCCAGGTCACACCTCTTCATGAAAGATGAAGACAATTACAGGCTTCAGTTTGGTCTCTCCTGCAATCTCTTTGAGTATTCACAGCAAGTTACATTCATCACAGAGGTAACATTACAGTCGTTCCACCCTTATTTCATAAATTATTTCAACACAGACATATAATCAGATTGTAGCTTTTATATATAAAATATGGAGCCTGGCAGTAATTGAATAATCCATACATTTAAAAAAAAAAAAAGTCAAATGCACTGACGTGACAGCCTGATGATGGACTGTGACTTTTTCTGTATGTTCAAACATGTCAGTTTTATTAGCATTTTGGGTAATGTAATTCAAACGACCTGAGTTAAAAACATCGAGCTAATCCTTTAATATCATTCTTCTGTAGGAAATACTGTATATTAATGGCATCAATAATTTCTAATTTATTTGCATGGAAGTTTTCAGTTTTAAAAGTTTCCTAAAGCCTAAGCTCTTTTGTGGAAAAATACTTGGAGACATAATGTGTGCGAAACAGATTTCAGTCACAATGCTCCATTAAAACATTCTGTGATGAAGAGCAGCTTTTTTGCATTAGTGCGTACACCATTAGAAAAAAAAACCAACCATAACTGCTTTGCCTAGTTGTTTTTTGATCTTTTTAAATATCAACAGACTTGTGTTTTTGTGCATGAGATGAAACGTATGGACGAACTGGTATATGAAATGTGGTTGAACTGGAATTGTTGAGTGGCTGCTGCGTTTGGATTTCCTAACGTGGCTTAGAACGTAAATGTTCTCATCCTTGGGGAAACAAAAAGGTTGCATAGGATGATCCATCACTCAAATAAAAACGTTGGTTAAAGATACGTCTGGCCTAGTCGTTCATTCCAGTGAATGCCGCATCATTATGGTGCGTGTTAAAATTACTGCATTCACTTTTTAGGTTGCTCCTACTGGAGTATAGGTTATTCTTTTGTGATGAGCACAGCACCAAAAACGGAGAGGGAGACATGATGACCTGATTCTACAAACTGTAGTGGCTGCAGTTCTTCCAGTGCCGTGTGTGTATGTATATATATATATATTTAACGTTAGTAAGAGCAGCTGTTCACGTGTCCACAAAACTAGCTATGAGCCATAGGAATCTCTCGTCTGTGCCTTGTATTATCTAAGGAGTTAAACCGACGTGGTACTTTCACTTCGGGCGAGTTAGTGATCAGCAGCCAGCCAGTTTTTCTACCCCCTGAAGGTTTTGTTTTGCATCAGCCTTGGTGGCTCTGGAGCAGCCCAGTACTGCGCTGTATAAGGTGCAGTTGCACCCAGCGCCACGCCAGCAGCATAGACTTGGAAGTCCAGCTCCCAAAAATGGTGTGAAATGAGCAGAACAAAGGATGACCATTCGTAGTGAACACACAAACGCATAGGAACTGAACGGCACACCTCACAAGCTGCATTCAGTGTTAATTAAAGGTGCGGGATTAACCCTGGATGTCTTTGAGAGAGTGAATTAGGAGTAGGGCTGCACGGGAGGCGGCCTCGTAAAGCTCTGCCACAAAAGTGACCCGGGAGGTTCTGTGACCAAGGAGGAAACAGGACCCAAGGGCAGATTTACAAGGTTTTTGCTGAAGTTTAGTCATGATCATGAGACCCCTTCTCTGTTAGGGAAATGAGAGGGAGATTGCCCCCCCTCCAAAATTTGCATCAAAACGCCATGCAAATGCATCCAACCTTATGATTACACCCTGCAAATCACCTCCCTCATTCCCACGCACAGCGGGGCTTCCCGGCACAGGCCAGGTGCGCCCTTCAGTCCTGTTTGGTCTCCTTGAGACCTTGCTCTTCTCTCAGGTTTTCTTGAGCCAGGACTTTGGGTGCTGTGTCACGCAGTCACTCTGTCGCTCCCAGTACATCCCCAGCAGTGCTCGGGCCGGTGCTGAGCGCTCTGGGCAGAGCCGAAGCGCTGGGTGCCTGGCCTCCGTGCGGAGCAGTGAGCTGCCGGCTAGCGCCTCCCTCTCACCTCGGGCGTGCTGCCTGGCCCAGGGTGTCGGATTAACGGGACACCTTTCCGGTAACGCCACAGTGGTTTGATCTCTGGTCTGTTGCCTTTGCACTGAACAGCACTACAAAGAAGTTTATAAAAGTTTAAAGGAAAAATACCTGTGACTATTTTTCTTCTAAACTAGGTATTTGTTTATTTTTTATTTTTGTCATATTGGTCTGTGCTAAAACAAAAGTTCAATAGATTTGTTAACGTGTATGTATAAAACCAGTGAAGAAGCAAAAAATATAAAAATGTTGTCCTTGCAATTTCTAGAGAAACTCCAAAAGAGTATTTTGCTTTACAGAAAGAGAATTACAGCAAGAGCTAGCGAACCTATGCGCTCCTTCACAAAGAGATAACCCTAGCACCATTTAGAAACAGGCAGTGGTGATGTTCCAAAAGTGAAGTGCTTGTTTGTAAGGCTCAGGACTGCCTTCCAGTGCTGCATTAACAGAGCTGTTAATTGCCAACTTATTTTTGTTGTCCTACCTCAGGGTGACCACTTCCTGGGTTATGTTTAACTGGGCTGGGAGGTTCCAAATGCTCTTGGTTTTCTTCAGTCCTTAGCAGTACAAGCAGAAATTTTAATTACCTATGCCTTTTGAAGTCTAAAAATTGTAGAATGTTTTGGGAATTTAAAGCCCATCCAGTTCCACCTCCCTGCCACGGGCAGGGGACACCTCCCACCAGACCAGGTTGGCCAAGGCCCATCCAGCCTGGCCTTGAACACCTCCAGGGATGGGGCATCCACAGCTTCTCTGGGCAGCCTGTGCCAGTGCCTCACCACCCTCATAATAAAGAACTTCTTCCTAATATCTAGTCTAAACATACCCTCTTCTGGTTTAAAGCCATTCCCCCTTGTCCTATCCCTACACCCCCTGACACAGAGTCCCTCCCCAGCTGTCCTGTAGGTACAGGAAGGCCGCTATAAGGCCTGCCTGGAGCCTTCTCCTCTCCAGGCTGAACAGCCCCAGCTCCCTCAGCCTGTCTTCACAGGAGAAGAGACTTAAGTTATGTGTGCGTGGCACATGTAATAGACATGGAGGAAGTATGCAGAGCTGTTAAGGTGTGCAGTATTTCGGTGTCTAGATCCAGGTGTATACACCTCTGTAGATTACTACATCATTTTGCTACAAACATGCTTATAGATGCTTTCCTGTATGGTATTTCTTTGTTTCATTGTAGTTAAAAAGAAACTTTCTTGCTGTGCTCAGCCAAGTTTTTGGCATCTCAAAAGTCTCTCTCAAAGTACAGGTACAAAGATGTATGAATGTTAAAATTAATTTCAATTATCTAACCCACTCTACGATTCTTCAAAGAGTAACACAAAGTCGTGAATTTATATGTAAGTAATTGTTTCATGTGATTTTTTTTTGTTTGTTTGTTTGGGAATCTGTACAGTAATGTGTGATAAAAACTTTGTGGGAAACATTTAAGCAAGAAGGTTGAAAGCATGGAGGTCTTCAGAAGAACTCTGATTAAAACAAAGAAGGGAACAGTTTGCGTACTGTTTGGATTGCCTTAAAAGCTCCTGCGTGGCTGTCTACTTTTACTATACCAGACAGGTTTCTACGTTTGGGCCTTCTCTGGAAGCCTGCTCGTTTCCATTCTGTGCAGGTTAGTGATGGGGCTTGTTTGCTTTTGGTAAGTTAGCAGAAGATGTTTGGTGAAACACGAGGTACTCCACCCGGAGCTGGCTTTAAGGTGTGCCGTAGCAGGAGGACGCTCGCTGCACCGTCCTGTAAGGATGGTGCCTAACACGCTGGCACCACCCTGGCACCACCCGCTTCTCTTCTGTGCCTGAGGAAAAGCATGAGCAGGGTGAGCTAGCTGGTCCTGCTCCAGCGAGGAGGCATCGCAGTCGCTGCTCACGTGCTGCCTGGCGCCTCAGCTCCCCCCGGGCACGCTGGGTGCTTCCAGCACATTGGCAGTAACATCTGCGTGCTTCAGCCGAGTAACTCGCACCCTGCCGGCTTTACTGCTTGCGCTCTGCACCTGCACAGCGAGTCCTACGTGCCTTGCAAGCCTCAGATTTACTGGTGCCGGTGCACAGCACGTGCTGCGCGCAGTAAGCTCAGCGCTTCTGGAAGTACTGACTTCGGTGTGGTGCACAGCGTACGCGTGCATCAATCTCCCTGGGAAGCACGGCGTGGAAATGCAACGCTTCCGCAGTTTGCAGTCCCTTGGCCTGCTAATAAGGAGAAAGGAATGAATGCCTGTTGCATGCTTCCCCTCCATTGGGTGTTTAAGTGAAGGAGTGTGTTACATTTCAGTTGGATTGTTCCGAGTACTCGGGAAAAGGATAGCCAACTCCTAGAAATTCAATAAAGGAAAAAAAATTGCTCACTCCTAGCTCCTTGCTGCGTAGCACGCCTTCTGCAGGGATGTGTTGACGTTGGGTTTGGGACGGTGGATATGCGGGAAGGACAGCACTGATCCTTGTGTTTTGTTTCGTTAGGTTTGTTACATCTGTCTTCACTGCCAGCTTTCAATGCCAGCAGAGTAAAAGGCTCTTCCTTTTCATGTTCCCCACGTGAGGCAAATTTGGATATATCTTACTCTTTACAGGGAAGGGGGTTCTCACCTTATGTCATTTAAATTATTAATAGGATATACGTGTCTGAAAAGTCAAAAGGGAACAATGAAAAATCTAAAAGCATCCATAAGCTGCAGCTTTTTTGTTTGTTTGGCAGCAGCAGAATAAAGTGAACTGAATACTCAAAATTACTAGTTCAGCATATGTATCCTTTATTAGGCACAACCTGATTGCTGTAAATCAAAGCTATTTTTTTTTTTTAGATTGGATCCAGTGGTAGCGTAATATCTAAGTTCAAAGATACACTCCGTAGAAATGTTTTATGGATGTTTTCTTCAAAATTTGCCTGCTTATTTTCTATTGTTTTCAGTTTTCTTGGTATAACAATGGAATGATTTGAATTGCGTTTGTTTTTTTTTTCTCCCTGTTGTTCAAATTTTCACTTTAAATTATTTACAAGTCTGAGACTTGGAGATGAGAGCCTAATGAATGCTTTTAAAAATAAAACCTTCTTCTTTAAGCGTGTTATGCTTCATGTTTTGAATTTATAACACAAGCCTTAATGAATAGTTTCCTAGTTACTCTCATCTTAGAATTTATGAGCTGTCCTATTTACAAGTTTTACCTATTCAATGGGAAGATAATTCCTGTTTATCTTAAATGAAAAGAACTCTTCTTGTTAACAAGCTTAAACCGCTAATTAGGGGTAATATAGCGATAAATACCATGTCAAACCCTTTAACAATGAGAAGATGCAATATTTAGTATTTGGGCCTTTTTCTGCTGCGTTCTGTGTAAGAACGGAGTGCTGTGGGTGGTTTTTTTTGATATCTCATTTGAGTACCAGGTTATTACAAAGTATTTTAGGGAAGAACAGTGGCCTGTAGGTCCTTTCCTTGCAGGAGGCAGCTTCAGTTATGTCCCATGTTCAGGATGTTGGTGCCCACACACTGTAATGTTGGTCGCTGTTGGCAAGGCTTCAGAAAAACAGCAGAAGTATGGAAGAGCCCTGATGACTTAACGTATATGTGCGTGTGATGTGTTGTTAATGGTTAAGCTAGTCTGCTCAAGAAAACAGTAGGACTAGCAGTAGTTGCTTTGTTTTGAGTGTACATTAATGTAATTTAATCAGGAAGGAAAGAAAACCTGGGACTAGAATTTGATGTCATTTACCTGAATATAAATCGGAGTATCTCCATTTAGTTTAACAGAATTTTTTCAATTTGCGTCAAAATGATCAAAATCAGAACCTGACACAAGCCCTCCGTCTCATAATTTGTGCATATAAAAACAAAGAAATAAAATTGTACTTTTTTATTGGTCTAAATATTAACCAAAAACCCCAGAGCTCAGTTTTAGAGCAGAAGTTTTGTAATAGAGTGTTGTTCCTTGCCGGTACCAGGAGCTTCGCAGGGATATGCCATAAGAAAAAACGTCTTTTTTGTTGTTGTTGCTTGTGATTAGACTTCAGTTGTCAAAGCTTCAGACTCCTGAGTTTGAGAGCCATTCTAAATCTAGGTAGCTTGAAACCTCTTGACAACTATTTTCATGGACTTTGTGTGTGTCTCTGATGATACCTGCAGAGGGTTGTGTGTAGGCTTTGTTCCCTGTCTGATTTTCTTGTTGTCACCCAGGGAGTTTGCAATAGGGATGGCAAAATGAGGAAGGGGGAGAGGAAGAGACTGAAGAGCAGGGTGCGTAGGTCTGACTTTGGAGGTATCCCTTCTGCAGCTCCGCAGCAGACGTCTGATAGGATGAAAGAAGCTCCTTGTCTTGCAACCCAGGAATCCCCCTTGGGCACAAGATTATTAGGTATGATAGACAGTTGGTTGGAGAGGCCAAGAAAACACCTGAGAATGCATTTTGCCAGCTCTGTTCAGGCTACTCAATTTCCATTTCCGTGTGAAAAACATGCTGAGCTTTGCAGGTGGAGGCTGACTTGGAGGGATGCCTTCTCTTTTTTCCTTATTACCTTCGTTATGATTTTAGATGTTGCTGGTATCGGCACAGTGTATTCTGAGGTACAGCATTGAACAGAGACTTTTTTGGTCAGAGAATGGGGAATTTTCTATTTTGTATGTTAAGGGTGTATGCCCTGTGCCAAGGGGTACCCTACTGGGGAAATTGCGTAGAAGGTATGCAAGTAGAGGTAGTACCTTACACCAACTGCTACAGATGGAGAGAGGTAGGCAAGCTTTCAGGCACACGAGCCTTTCTTTAAACCTGCTATTGATGCCAAGATAATTAAAAATATACTTGAAATAATAATAATAAAAAAGTTAATCTCTGAAATTTATGTTTAAATGTTGTATGGAAGTGCAGATATGTAAGGAGTGTGTCTGTGTGTGGAGTCAATGTATTTATACATTTGTTATAAGTTCTCAAAGGTCATTAGACTTGTAATTACAGAGCTTTGACTAACGTCTGATCTAACTGACAGTGCTGAGAAAATTTCAGTTCATGTAGCCATAGTTTCACCCTGATTTAGTTTTTTAAATTAATTTTCATCCTTGTAAGTTATATTTCAAAAGTTGATTTTATCTGTTTTGGGAGAGGAGAAATACGCCACGTAAGTATTTAAATTTTATTTGAATAAACCACCTAGAAAGCACAGAAAGAAAGAATGGTATTCTCCCTGAAGTAAGATTGCAGTAGGGATTTTGATTTATAAAAGAAGATGTTCAGAGTGCTGGAATTGTCTAAACCATCAGAACTGCCATGCATAAATAATTACATAATTTCACACTTTCCAGTGAAGTCAGACCCTGATTAAGAAGCTGACAGCCTGAGAGAGTCCGCTCTTTGACAGTGATGTCTGTATTCCCTAAATTTGTAGAGACTGAATCCAGGAAAACAGACTGAGATTTAAACCATTTACTTTGAACAAGAACCCTCAATGACAAATGTTTTCTCTTAAAAAAAAGTTTTCATGCTTTAAATGCATAGACATTTCAGCTTCTCCACTTTCAGCTAGCATAGATTTTGCTGATACCAGGTCTTCTCACCGTCTTGGTCCTCACCGTCTTTCAGTATGTTTGATATTCATATTTCTTTTTTATTCCTTCTTCCGTGCTGTGCTTTTTTTCTTCCTTTTCTTAAACAAATAGCTGATATGGTAATACGAACTCTAATAGGAAAAAGGCATTGTTTAACTCAGTTGGGGTACTACTAATCCAGTCACCAAATGTAACCATAACACAGCATGCATTTTAATTATTAAATATAATGGAAACTTTGCATTTTAAATCTAGAGCTATAAACCACTTTTCTGAAAACGCACACTTCAGCACTACCATTTTAGATTGTAGTGAGTTACAGGGCCGTATCCTTTGATCAGTTGTTAGAAGTTCAAGATTAGTAGCATTCAGTGCTTGTGTTAATTTTGAGAATACATGTAGAAGTCACTGAAGGTCAAACTGCTCAGTCCCGTTTATTTGTAACAATTTAGTCAGCTGGATAAAGCAATGTAAAAATGTATACATAATGCAGTCATGCCAGTCATTCCAAATAAGGGTAATTTAAAGGCATTTTCAAGACTAATACTCCCCCAAATTCCAGTGCTTCGTAAAGTGTGCTTTATTACTAAATGGTATATTGTTGAGGTCTTTGTTTTAGATATTTGTTTAGATATTTATTTGTTTAGATAGTTCTACAGAGTGCTCCTAATGCACTTTCAATGTCTTTCTACTAAAAACAGCTGAAGGGTAGAGCAACTACAATGTGTTTGCTCATATTTGGTCAATACCTTTTTTGTAATGAATACATTTTTTCTATAAATTCTAAGAATAAATAAATATAATGAATTCTAAAAGAAATACTCTTCGTGTCTAAATGCTTTTTAACATAAAAAATAAATATACTCATAGAGAGAATGTGAAGGTTTTTAGTGAATCATCATGAAAACTTAATAACCTGTGCATGAGATGTGCACACTTGGAGCTCTGCTCTGGTTTCAGAAGCAGGGGGCATGTCATTATCGAGCAGCTCCATTTGGCTTGGAGGAGGCTTTGGTTAGGTGCTTCCTTCATGATGCCAGGATGTTTCTGTCAGCCGGCATGGTACAAGTGCAGGACCAAGGCATTCCTGATGCGTGAAAGGTAAAGAGTGTGGTAGAAGCTCCGCGGAGTCAATGCCATCTTCTTTTTGCCCAGGTTGCTTGACCCAGCAGCTCGGCTTTCCTAGGTTCAGGACTCGTGCTCACTCTCTTGCTGTCTTTTCTCCTCACTGGAGGAGGCTGTCCCATGTGAGTTCATTTGTTGTTGTTGTTGTTTTTGTTTGTTTTTCTTTTTCTCTCCTCCCTATGTATTTTATTCAAGTACTTAACTCAGCATTGCAGATCACACTTGTGATCCAGACGTTTTAAAGCTTGGTGTTGAGCAGTTCAGTTGGTTGTGCCTGACATCCCTGGTGTGGACACAGTCTTAAATAATTTTGGACTGTTGAATTTTGGAAATCAAGTGCAGATTTTTGTTCTGTAGAACAACTCTAACCCTTGGAACATCCATGCTGTCTGGTTCGACCTTCCTTTTTCCATCATCTTTTTCCTTTTGGTCATCTGTCGTAAATTTCATAAACTGGTAACTGATTTTACACTCCATGCCTTTGCTGTTGATTCTGTGGGTTTGTTTTTTTTTCAAGGATACGTTTGTCATGGCCCAGCAACTTTCTGAGTCTTTCTTCTGCTCCTCGCTATTCATCTATATTACAAATGAAATTATAGCATTGAAGCAATTATGGTATCGGTGTCTGGTAGATCCTTAACATTCTTACTTTGTAGTTCTTTCTTCTTATGCATCTTTGCTGAGTGTGTGGCGGGGGTGTGTGTAGGTAGTAGTATCTTTCTCCCTGTGAGAACCGAGGCAGGGCTGTGCTCCCTGGCAAAATGACAACCCTGAGAGCTGAGGTACAGCTTGTTTTTGTGCTTTGTGCTGTGCTCCAGGCTGAAAATAAGATACTGGTAGTTGGAAATGGTCTAGGTTGCAGCATAAACCTTAAGGCCATGGTTGTTTGTCTCATGTTGACTTACTTTGTGCTTCGTTTTGGAATCGACCTGCTTATGTATAAGTTGTTTTCTGTATTTATAGATGTATTTCTATATTAAATAAACCCTTGTTTATACCCTTTAGCCCTTCAGCTCGCATGAACTTCTGACGCTTTCTGGCAGCCTCCGTGTTCCTCCTGTTCCTGGGCAGAGGTGCACCGAGGGTCCCTGCTTCACCTCCCCGGGGTGATGCCTGGCTCCTCAACCCTCTGAGGGAACCCAGAGCCATCCTTTGCCCATTCCTCCAGGGCAGTTTCACTGCTGGAGGTGTGCAGGCCACCAGGGAGGCCGTGTGGCCCTCACCCAGGCGTCTGGGCGGCTAGGCCGTCAAGTTTCCCGTCTGGTTGCTTTTCTACCCTTCTGGCCCTCTCCTGTCTTCCTCCGTATTTATTTTGTAAAAAAATTGTGAAAGCGTGCCGACTCTAAGTATGAAGTGAATTTTTACAGCCCGACCGTAAATTCCAAAATCTGGGGGGTTTATAATGGAAACGCTTAGAGGGGGAGAGGGGAGGGCGTGCTATAATACATATGTAACCTTTTTTCCCTCTCTTTAGTGAATAGACCGTTTAAACTAAATTAAGTAAAGGATATAAATTCTGTTGTTTCAGTTTTTAATATTTCATGGCTGATTTTATAGATAAAAATTACATTTAACAGTAAATATGAAGAAGAATTTATACAGCCTGTTCTAGTTTGATATGGAACAGCAAATCCCATTTCTCTGTAGCTGTAAAGAAAATTCATTATAATGTCTTTGGTTGTAAGAGATGGCTTCATTGTGATTAGTTACACTGATAATAAAACAACCTTTTTACAAATGGCACAAGATACATGGGATTTCATGTGTCTGCCTTTTAACAGCATTGAATTTGTGCATTTGCTACCTTTATTCTGTAGTCCTTTTTCTTTTATAATTGGGCACTTTAGAAATCTGAAAGTTATTGAAAATTGTCTAATATAACATAATATTTTGTTCCTAACTGTTGAGTTTTCTAAATAAAAACACTAATTATGAAAAAATGTTTTTATGTCGCTTTGTTGCATTGTAAATAACAAAGATGGGAGATAAAATAATGAAATCTGGTTACCTGGCATTACTTTCTGAATCCTTTTTAAGCATCTAAAGGAATATCTTGACTTTCAAATGCCCTATTCCCAGTGACTTCAGCTGGATTTAGAAGTTTGTGGGTATTCTCGGTATTTCAAACAGATAGTGTGGCACTAGGATGTCTACTAAGCAGCTGACAGTCCAAGTGTAGGCTTTTTGGGGGTGGATTTTGTGATGAATTTGTAGCCATTGAAGGAATATTTACTTATTTTTCCTCTGTGCGTGCCTCTAAGAACTCGTAGATTTCCTTAGCACAATAATGCAAAATGGGTTCGATGAAAAAAGTATAAAGGTTGTTTTAATTAGAACCTTTGCATATTTATATTGCTGCGATTTGTCCTGCTGTTACAGAGGTTTAACAAGTAAAACCTTCTGTATCACTTACTTTATAGAAATAATATCATATATTAGAGTCCTGAAAAATGGTGCGTGTGCTACAAAGTGATATTTTTATTTGTAAAATAGAATTACAGGGCAACTGTTGGAAATGAATTCCTTTCCTGCTTCACCTAAAAAGTGAAAGGATATGCGGCTTTAGAGTGGGGAATGCTGCAGAGCTGACAAAACAGAAGTTGTATTTGATTATCAAATATTTATGGAATTTACCGGAAAGTGAAAATCTGAATCATGGTGCTTGGGAGAAATAGGATGTAATGCTTGAGTGTTCTAGAAAAGACGAAATGGAACAGAACGCTTAATAGAAGGTTTCACTTAAAAAGAGATAAGCAATATTTTTGCTCTTCTTTTCTGTAAGCTTTAATTTTAGACTGTTACCTCTTTTTACATTGATTATTACAGCTAGGAAAAGAACTCCTGTAGCACTTGTTAAAAGCGTTGTCACAAAATGAATACCAGGAAAATGGCTATTGATGACTGAAACATGGGGCTAAATATTCTTTTTACCACTTGAGAGCAAAACAGACTGTGCCTGTACTCTTTGCTAGAGGAAGCAGCCTGTCTGGCTTGCAGCCTGCTTTCTGTGCCCGTATTGCTCCGTCGGAGAAATTAACTCTGTCTGTAATTTGGGCTGGTGTAGCTCCACTGCTTAGTAAGCTTGGAGTGTGGAGCCAACATGCTGCCCTGTCTACAGTGCGGAAAAACTGACTTTGTGTCCTGGCTGCGCTCTGCTGTTATAAATCATCATGCAGGTAGCCCATAAGGGTGAGCTTGTGGTCCTCCGGATCCTCGTGCAGTCTGAACTGAGTGATAGCCTACTTAGTAATATGTCAATTTTTTCTCTAAGGAAACGCTGGGACAGCTGTAATTTCTTATTCTAGCTTGGTCTCCGTGAGCGTGCCCATTGTCGCCACAGAATATGTTTTCTTTGTTCATTAAAACCTATTGATCTCAGGAAAGTTTGTAAGATTGATTTTAACTCAGTGCTTTTCAGGGAATTAGTAGTATTTTTAGCAATAACACTCTCCTAATGCATTCCCAAGAGAGAGTGATGAATAGAGGAAATACAAAGGCAACTTACACAAGTTGCAGTCCCCAAGGTCTCCTCTCATGGGGAAGAATGATGTGTCTCTGCTGGCGTGCAATGCGTGGAGCCTCGTCTGGAAAAGGTCCCCCACGCTGTTGTGCTTGTTCGGACTGCTTGCCCAAAAGGGATGTGGGGAGGGGGAGGCGATGGCTGCGGTCACTGAACTCACCGGTACCTGTTTTTCCTCCCCGCAGAGAAGGAGCACTACAGATGGTACCCTGAGCGCTGCAGCTTTAGGTGGTGCTGCTGCCTCTAGACCTGGGCAGAGGAGAACACTGCTTACCCTGGACTCCGCTTCTGATGTTTCTCAGTTACGTCTGATAGTTTGGGGTGCTGACTGGAGGTACGATTTTGTGATAAACTGAAGGAGACACACTGCAGTCCTGGGTAGCTGTTACGTAATATCCCTTAAAATAGCAAGATTTTTCACTAGATATCCACGTAATAGAAAACTAATGAGCAAGGTGCAGCTGTTTGATGTAACAGAATGAAGCTGCACAATTTTGGTAGATACCAAGGAAGTGGTCTGGTCTCCAGTGCGACTGTACTGTATATACTATTTCTAGAGGAAGGAGGAATGAAAATTTTCATTGCCAGTCAGTTCTTCTTTGGGAATGCACTTGAGCACGTGTCTAACTTCAAACCTCAGAGGAATCATTCCAAAACTATCCCCATGCTTAAGTATATTGCTAATTTTGGAAGATAACTAAATTTCAGGGACTGATTTGGGTGGGCATAGAATTTGTTGCATTGACACAAGTAGACATGGGGGAAAGTGGTACTATTGATAAGGAGTGGCATTTAAAACCTTCATGGTATTTGTTCCAAAAGTATCAGTGATGTGAATTCTTCGTACAAAGGGGTAATTGGGGGCTTATAGGTGATGGTGGTGTCAGCGAGGGGCTGTCCCTACTCCTCTTGAATTCCTTCCCATCCCCCTGGTAGCTGGTTTCTCTGCACGGCTGCGGTGCAAGGTGGATGTTGCTCTCACATCTCCTGGCCCCGCTCTCCTGGGTGCACAGAGCGCTTCGCTGCAGCACTGCTTCTGCCTCCGTCGCCTTCTCTCTCTGTCCGCTGACCAGGAGTCTGTTTTGCTGGTTGGCTTTCGGCTTCTCTTCTCTCCATGGCTGGAGGAAGGGCACCTTTTGTAGCTCCATGGTTAGCTGTGGCAGAGGGCTTGGGGATGGGGAAGGGAAGAGGCTCCATATTGTGCCGTAAGAGTAGCTCATGACTCGTCACAGGCACTGCAGCAGTCAGTACTGGTTTTTGTATCTTCTCATATTGCAAGTGCCACCGTAACATCTCTATGCCTCCCTCTGCTGTCTTGTATTTGCTTCCATCTGTTGGCACAGTCAGTGATGGAAATTAGAGTGAAATTCAATGGTAAACTCTTGAACTTTTCAGAGCGCAGAAGTACGTAGCTTTAAAAGGCGTTCAGTGACTTCAGCTGAAGCAGGGTTTGTTCTCTTGAAAGCAAATAACAGTTATTACAGAGGAAGCCAAGCTTCGCACAGCTATGGATGGTTTAAGTCTTGGTGACAGTCATCTAAGGTTATCGGGGAAAAAATCACCCTATCTGTTGCAGAGGAGCTGGCAGAACTATTGTGATTGCTTGCATGTATTATAAGAAACTGTTGAGGAAAAAGGGTGTAATTTGACATGCAGCCTTTCCACCGTGTGTTAGAGGTTTATCACCTGTGCAGCTGAGATCTGTGTACCGCTATCATATTTTTATACTAATTTCTAATGGTGGATATTACCTTCTCTTTGTTAGAGATACAGTCATACAAAGAAATGAAGCTGCTTCATATGCTTTGCTGAAGTGCACTGGCGGGCTAACGTACTGTGACAGGGATTAGGGACAGCATCTATAGCACAGAGCCCTTCTGAATACACCAAAATGAGAAACAGCCCCCCACTTCAACTGCTTCTCGGCCCCCTCCCCCTCTGCCTTATTTAAGCAACTGAGCTGGAAAATCAGAACTGAAAAGAAAGTCTGGGTTTCATATGTCTTACAGGATTGAGCTGGAATACTTTCAGTGTGCACACTTCTGTGTCGTTGTACAGAAAAATGGGCTTTGTCTTTGTGTAATAAGCTAATAGTTAAAATTGAGTGCCTCGCTGTGTATTAATACTGGTACTATGTTGATTTGATATGTGCATACGTGTAAATGTATATATTCTAATGAATATGTGTTTTAATTGATGCTAATGCCATCTGGCAGTTCTGTAGATACGCCTACCAAAGAGACACGTAACACGTTTCTCGTGGAACTGCTTTTCTCAGAGAAATGCAATTACTTCCTTGTGTGAAGTGGCCACCAGGTGTCATCAGAATGCTTTTATTTTTATTAATTTCTTGTTTTCTTTAGAAGTGTATGCACAATTTGTATTCTTCTCCGGAAACTTTCTTAACCTACTGCATGAGTAGTCCTAACTCCTACTGTTACCTGTTCAATGAAAAACTCATGGAGCCCTTTTCCTCTTATCATCAGCCTATTAAAGGATCTCAGCTGAAGACAGGAAGCACAGTAACACCAAGTGTGTGCATGTACACACAAATTATTATATGCATTCTTTGCCACAGTCATTTAAAAGAGGGGAAAAAATACATTAAGCCAAACCACGTGGACCTAATTTACCTTAGTAGAACTTAGAGTCATTAAAGAACAACAAGCAAGGCAATTAAAGTGATCAGTCAGAAGACACCACCATTTGAAACATGTTGGGTTTCCCTTTCTACCTTCCACCATCCTCCCTCCTTTTTATGCCTTTCATACAGTTCTGGTGTTTTAACTTCACATTGAAGGTGTTATTTATTTATTTAACTTAGTTCTGAATGGTTTGGCATACCTACATAAATTATGGATAAAATACATCCAAACTATCGTTGGGGTACCTTTAATTTGAAATGGTTTTGGTTAGGTTATTTTTTATATATACAGCGAGCTATTGCTCTGTGAGTATCTGGGTAATAAATTACTGAAAAACGCTCAATATTTTCATTTTTATTGTGTCAGTTTTTGTTGTTGTTATGTAAGAAATGAACATTCCAATGTGAAAAAAAATGCATATTTCTGTCTTTTTTTTTTTCTTTCTTCCTTGAAGTTTTTCCTACTTCCTACTTCCCTTCTGTATCCTGGTTCATCTTACTCAAAAACTGGGTTCTGGGCTGGCAGCGAGCTGGCTGCTTGTGTTGGGCTTTCCAGCTGTGCTGCTGCTGCTGCCCCTCAAGCAGTGTTAGCAGGCAAGTGCAGCCCAGCCTGCCATAATGGGGGACTCTTGGCTGCTTTTTGTATGACACAGTAGTTTAAAACAAGGGGCCAACAAAGCTATCTTCTCTTGTTTTGTTTTGTTTTGTTTTGTTTGTTTTATTTTATTTTATTTATTTTATTTTTTTTTGTTTTGTTTTCAAAAAGAAAGTTGGTGAAAATTTAGTAAATCTTGGCAAGTACCGGACACCAGAATAGCTATCTAGGAAATCTGTACTCCTTTTGTTTTAAAGGAGAACAGAGTCAGGGTTTTTAGGGTAAAAGTTCTAAGAGCCAGCTTGCAAGAAATAGCAATTTTACCTTACTTTTGACTTTTTCGCAAAAGTGCAGGAAAAAGTAAAACTTTTTTTTTTTTTTTTCAGCCAGCAACCTGATAGCGATAGTACATTTGTGCTTCTTCTGTCACATTTCAGTGTGATCCACTGTATGTTAGAGCGTACCACAGCCTATGATAGAGAAGAGATTCAAATTGCATTTACTTTTTTTTTTTTTCCTAGTTTTAATTGGTGAGGTTGGTCAGAATTGCATCTTGCACGAAACTGTGTAATTCTGAGGATTCCCACAAACCAAGGGACTCGTTACTGTGTATGAAAAGTGATATATTTTTTTCATGGGTCCGATGAACACTCTAAACTGTTTTGAGAAGACTTAAATATTGTTTTTCTTCCATAAATATCACAATGCTATAGAAATAACGATCTTTCTTGGATCCTCAGAAGTCTGTTGTATATTTTTATTGCTGTTGCAGTATCTATGCCTCCCTCTGGAAATAGTCAGAATTCTTTGAATTTAACAAGTCAAAATATAGGGATCTCTTTAAATTTCAAAAATTGAAATTTTTGAGGTCCTTCAACACTTCTTAGGAGTTTCTAGGGCATTTCCTCTTACTATCTGTCTTGGACATTGAATTATTTCTGGCAGCACTTGAAATGAGTCTGTATCCATGCCTTTGTGTGTGTGTGTGTGTGTGGACTCTTGGCAAAACTAATCTAATGAGTGATCGTTACTGAATTTAGCAGCATTTGGCTCTTTCTGAAGTGAGGTGATGATGAATTAAAAAGTTCCCCCCCAACCCCCCCTTTTTTTTTTGTGTGTGTGTGCGAGTTAACATATACATTTTTTATGTCAGGCATTTGTAAAGACTTCCTCTATTTTGGCTTTTTTTCCCCCTGAAGGACTTTCAGTGGTTTGGAAGCAGAAGCAAGAAGGACGTGAGTAGTATTGCAGAGTGCATTTATTTCCCTCTGATGCCCTTACGTTCTTTCTGATGCCTATGAGAAAACGATGTTAATGAGCGCAGAGAGCTAACAGTCCTCAGTGATACTGAGGTGATGACTATCAGTGGGCTTTTTATTTTGCTATTTTAACTACTGCAGATTCGCCAGTGTGGATGTTCAAAGTTTTTAGTCTTTGAAAGCCTATAGCTTGTTTGGAAGTCTTCTCTGGAGGTTCTGGTGCCTAACAAATGAACAAACTAACAAAATGAGTTGCTGTACATAAAGAAGAGGGTTACAATGCATAGCCTGAAGTTCCAACAGCTGCGAGGAAAAATATGTTTGTGACTGGTAGCATTAAATACTTCTCAAAGTAAAGTTGATCTTTTTTCTGTTTGAACCAACAATTATACTGTCTTGTCTGTTCCATCGATGAGAGACTATTCTCTTGGATTAGTTGCTCTGAAGGAAGAGATGTAACCTTGTAAGACTGTGAGAAAGACACATAGTTCGATTACAAATGTTCTGCCCTTGAAAGTGAGAAAATGTTTATTTGGCACAAAGTTTACATGTTGAATTGAGTTGTTCATATTCAGTTTTGTTAAGGCTATATAAGGAGCTCCTTAAATTGATATTGCTTCATTGTTTCAGTGATTTCATTGAAAGAATTAATTGTCTGAAGAAGGGAAATTTTTAATGGAGAGAAATGAAACTTTGTTTTCAATGTATCTCATCTTTTACAAACACTGCAGATTGGATATTGAGTACTTGGAGATGATAATATGCTGACTGAGAAGTGTTTTGGGAATTTGCATGCCAGGATTAACACAGAAAATAAAAATCTATGTGGAATATGGTACCTGTAAGTACACTTTCTTTGGGTTCTTCCATACGCATCCACACTCCTTCTGTTATGGAGCTGGCATATGACCAGAAAGAGAAGTAAATAAAAATGTATTGAGCATCAAGTTAGGGAGCTTTGCAATTCATTTCAGGTTTATGGAACATTACTAAATTGCTTGTCCTTTTGATTTTGAGATTACAACTTTCTAAATTTCATCTGAGGATTAGGGAAATGTAAGTCTCACATTGAAAATCTCAACTGTACTGTCTTTATCTATCGGCATAGAGGAATTATATCCTGCTTTCTGGACTACCAGAGGAAAAAAAATAGTGAAAACACTCCAGTAAAATGTTTTCTATTTCTGTCAAAGAGAAGATCTTCTGTCCCCAGATGACCGATGCTTTTATATAGAGCTGTAGCAAATACAATATCAATATACGAGAAAGCATTGTAGGAAGAATAAAAAAATCTGTATTCTTAACTGGTATTAAATCATAGTAGTAGCTTAAGAAATGGATTTTTTCTCATGTTTTCTACTCGTTTTCTTCTTTGGAGGTAGTGAGAAAGGGATGAGTTGTGACAGTGGACTGTGTCTTTTAAATTAGATTAATTATTAAAACAAAAACTCCATGATTCTGACCATTTGGAAGTCCTAGTGCAAGGAAGAGGAGAATCTTTAGCTGTATTGGCTTCTGTGTCACAGCCAAAATCCTGTGTATTATGCAGTTGTAATTTAAAAATGTATCTTTCCTCGTATACCTGGTGAGGTTTTGGTATTTTTATGATGTAGATGTAGCATATGTAACATAAACATTCTGCTTCTGAAGATCTTAAAAATATGTTTAACTTCTTTTGGATAGTTGAGTAATTATTGAAGAAAAGCATTATGTTAAAGACTTAGCTAATATTTCCAGTAGAATTACTGAGCTTAGCACAAATGTTCGGGCCACAACAGGTTTCTTTTCAAAACTTATGAACAGCAATGTGCTGCAAAGAACCTTAAAGTACGTTAAGTAATGTATGACTGTCTCCAAGCAGAAGAATTTGTTAACCTGAAGCTAATGTGGCAAATTAATTTTTGTTCATGTCCTTTAAGAATCTGTTCAGCTATACTTGATTTATATGAACATTAACAAAAGATTTATGTTACAAAAAGTCAACCCACTTTTGAGTTAGAACAGCTTCATTTTGAACATCAAGTGTGATGTTCAGAGAGGGCCGTTTGACAGAGCTGAGTTTTCAGCTACTGAAATACCAAAGATTTGACCGCTGTCTATTTCGGTTGGGCTTGATTCTGTGCCCTTGGTGGTCTGCTGCGTTGTACCTGTCCATTTTATTGGTGCGGTCTCAGGGCCTGCAAAATCCCATCTGATTTATTGATGTGATAGGTTAAGTGGTTACCTATTGGTGTTACTTGTAAAAACTTAACTGGAATCTTTAAAAACTGAAGATAGACTGAAAAGCATGAAAGCTTACATCTTGCATGCATTTTAGGCTTATTGATCCATGATCAAGATAGTAGCAACTTCAAGAACTGTGCTTTTCCACTTCTACTGCTGTGTGAGTCTGCCAGCATCACACTGATGTTGAAAGCCTTATTCAGTCATGGTGAAAGTATGTAGGATTTGGACTTGAGCGTGTGCTTAAGTTGCTGTGGCTGCAGAGGTACTTGTTACATCTAGAATGTGTTTTTTGGTTGCCGGTTGACTTAATCAAACTCCAGATGCAGAATCTTTGCTCCTGCTGCTGATCCCTGTTCCACTCAATGCTTCATCCAAGATCTATTTTGCAAAAAAAAAAACCACCCACATTTAGCCATACGTATAATATTTTAGCTGTGGTCCCTGGGACTGTACAAACTCAGAGTGCTTTTGATGCCTTCTTTGATGTCTCAGTTCCCATACTAATACTAAATGTAGACTAGCCATTAATTAGTGTCGTGGCTTTGATGAGAGTGGAGATGAATTAGCTTATGCAGACTGAGTATTAGGACAGTCCAGACTTGAGACCAGCTTGTTCCTTTGCCATTGCCCTCTTGTTTGGTGGCAAATCTGAGCAGGCACTTTCAGGAAAGAAGCTTATAGTAAAGGAAGAAGCACAGGAAGCAAAAGCAAAACGGTGCTAAGATGGCTCCTTTTGCCTAGAGGAGACTTACGGTGTGCTGAACACATCCTTCAAGTAATAATAGTCATTCGCGCAATAGATCTGTGCAGGAAGCTGAGAAGAGTTCTGCCCAAAGCTTGCTTTGTGTGTAAGGCACCACTGTCCCATCAAGAAAACTGAGGCATATGCTACCAAGGTTGTGTTAGAGACACGGAGGTGTTGTCTGAGCAAAGATCGGAGTGGGGAGAAACTGAGATGTGCTTCAGTGCTGTGGGTTAGATCTTGTCTGGGGTTTGGAAAACTGGCCCCGTCGCAGCAAATCACTGACTGTGGTCCCAGGAAAAAGTAGTGCCAATAGCCATTACCATCTACCTCAGAGGATACACTCCTGTCCTAAAGGCAACTTCAAGAGAGAACTAAAAGGAACTTAAGGAAATGTAAGTCCTTACATTAATATAAGGGTAATTTTAGCAGGGCAACAGCAGTCACCTCAAAGATGTTTTGTTTTATGTTTTGTTCTTTATGGATTATGGTTTCATGCATGTGGAAACTCCAGCGTGACAGTATTTTGACACAGGGTATATGGCGGTTGGGGCAGAGACCAATGTGCCTCTGGGGAGCGTGTGCAGGGAGAGATTATTTTCATGAACACTCAAGTGTGGGTTGGAGACAAAGCATGTGGAGGCATACAGTTGTTACTACACCTAACTTGTTCGGTGTGCTCGAGGAGTTACTGCCTTGACGATGCCTGTTGTTAGCTGTGCGATAGACGCAGGCTGTTGACTTCACCAGGAGGAGTGCCATTTGTAACTGGAGTGCATCTCTGCTCTGCATGGGAAAAGTTTATCACAGAATGAAGGCAGAAATGAGTGTGGCCATTTACTGTTGACTTGGAGGACTGTAGGCATTAGGTAAGAAGGCTGGGGCATAAAGCTACTTTGCACGTTTCTGTTACACGTCACTAGTTTCACTTCACACTGAAGTTATTGGGAGTATCTGTGAGAGTTGTATTTTGCATGTTACATTTGTCCAGCAACCTGTTCGTGGCTACAGTTTGCAAAGATAAAATAAGGGAAATATATTTCTGTTTCTAAGGACGTGCAGGCCCTTAATTGATGCAATACAGTTGAATTGAATCCAACCAGACAAGGATGGATGCCAGAGCTGGGATTGCAATCTGTTTTTTTTTTTTTTTTTTTTTGATAGCTCGTAGAGTAGGATGAACTTCTATTGGAGAGTTAGTGAACAAATGTCGAGAAGTAAGGCTAAGCCTGTGAGTACCGCATGCCAATAAGCAGCCATCTTTTTTGAGGTTTGCAGGTGGCTATTGGAAATGAGCTGAATCTGAGCGGGTATGGCAGGAAAGGCTTGTTCTGAGAGGAGCTGATACCTTTCTGTGACAGCCGGGAAGCATCCACCTCAGGTGATTACTGTATCTCTGGCTGAAAGTGGTTTGCGATTTCTGTCAGAGGTTGATCTAGGTGTGACAGCACTTTAAGGTTTAAATCAAATTATAGGATGACTTTAAATGGGCATGAAGCATGTCGGAAGAGAGTGTGGTGAGGAGCCACCAATCCTCTGCTTATTAATATGGCTTGGATGTGTGAAATTTTGTCAATGGAGAAACCACTAATTACCCAGACACAACCTTTGATAGTGGAAGTTTCCAGTGCAGGTATTAGTACACTGCTGGACAGGTTCTCTGATAAATTAAATGCTCTGAGAGGAAAGTATCCTATAAAGAAGATGGAGGATTGGTCTGACATTGCAAATTGTCTTGTACAGCAGGGAAAAACTGCTTTTTTGCTCCCAGGTCATATAAGGGAAGAGTGGTCAGGTCTCAGTGGTGGGCTGGGAACTTGCTGTGGAAGTGCAGTGAGGCAGAGGACCCATGGCTGCTGCTTGCAGACAGTTAAGGATGGACTTGTGGTGCTCATCACTGAAATAATTCTTGATATTTCCTAAGCAAGTTATATACATAAAGCTGTACTCCAATTAAACAACATAATTTTAATCTAATCTTTTTTTCCCATATCACAAGCAGTGGTCATAAACATTTTCAGGATATGCTTGCTCTTCAAAGGCTTCATTCCCCTCTGCTATTAATTGCTGTGGTGTTTTTGAGTATACTGCCAGTATATTGGCTTACACCAACTGAGAATATGGACCGGATTGTTTTAATTCTAACTAATTGTGATAGTATGTATCATGGTGTAGTGAAAAAGGAAAAAAATAATACAGTGTAAGAATCAGAAAAACACAAAGAAACAGTATTTGGAGCCTCCAAAAGACTGCTGGGATCTGGAGATTTTGCCTTCTCATTTAAAAGGCTAGGTATAGCTAACAGGGTATAAGTTCGGTCAGTATTTTAGCTCAATGACAGGCCTGCAGTTGGAAAACAGGTCTGTTCAACATATGCAACTCTATGCACTCAATTGCTTACAGGCCTTCCTTAGATTATCATTAAGCCCCAAAGCAATTTTGTTTTTACTTCTGTAAGTAACAAGTCCATTTGATTTGGGTATATTTCCCCAATTCAACACTTTTTTACTTTGTCCTCAAAACCAAGATTTTTTTTGACACGTATTTGAATACTTTTTTTGTACCTTGCATTGCTTGTATCAATGTTGCAATTACTTAATCTTGTCAGGAAGTACTTACAATTGTGGTCATGGCCTCATTCAATGGGTAACTGAACAAAAAAATGGATACTTGGATCTGCAGCAAATTGATGTTTAAATCATAGCATAAAGCACATAGATAAACATTTAGTATTTAATCATCTGTTAAAATGAAATGCACTTTCAATTCTCGATGGCTTCATATCAAAATGAAAAGGTAATAAACGTCAAGATTTGATTTCCCACCCCCGCCCCCCTTGTAAAGTGTGTTGGTAGCATCAGTTTTCTGCTGGTGACATCTTTTTGGGAGCAGGAAGATCACGCTGGGAAGTTGAAAGAAAGCTTTTGGTAACTGGATGTGGATGGCTAGAGTTTGTGCTGGGATTCAAAGATGTTTCGCGTCTCTGCACTGTTATTTCATGTCTTTTTTACTGGGAAATGAACTTCTAGAGGATTTTCAAGGAGCGATGGGGAGCTATACTAGTGGCATTTTCTTTTATAACATGGCTCAGTTAGCAGTTTTCATCTCATTCTTTAGCAGGTAATCTAAACGGGAAGGATGGAAATCTTTATACTTAAAGTAATTTGTGTCAGCTTTGTTTTGTTTGTTGTTGCAGTCATAGTCATTTGCTCCTTGGAGCTTTTAAGTTTGTGATCCTGGATTTCTTGACCAGGAAAAGTTGAATGCCCCATGACTGGTTCCCTGAACTCCGTTAGTGTTTAACATATCCTAAAAATGCTTCTAGAAATGAAGGTTAGGCTTGTCTACCCAAGTTTAAGTGTGTAAAAATTGAAGCACTTAAATAAAATTAACGTATTTTTAGGGTTGCTAAGCATGGGAGTCTTGGCAATGCTCATTGGTAAGTTACTTGATTACAGAACCACTTTTGAAGCCAGTCCTTGGTCACATGGTGTTTAAATGACATAGAGAACCAAGTGCCTAGGAGTTGTTTTGGGTTTCAGGTGTCACGAGGTTTGACACAATTTTAATTTGCTATATTGTTCTTTTTTATTAAACTTGTTTTAATAAAATAAAATATTTTTTTTTAAACTTGAGCTTCATAAATTTTGGTTGTATATAAAAAATTAATAATAACTCTTCTTTTATAGGTACTAAGCCAAATGGTCTACAGTTGGCAGTATCCATGTTAAGAATGGATGGGGAGGATAATCAGAAGAGAGTTGATGCTGATGAGAGTTTGGAAACTAAGCTGAGAAAAGGATCCCTGAAAAATGCATCAGGAGAAAATGCTGAATGTGACTCTTCATCTCAGCGGAGAAGAAGGCTCATATCAGATGAAGTGTTCAGGAACCTTGAAAAGAAAAGAAAAGAGAATGGAACAAACAAAAGGGCATTGTCAGGATCACCAAGCCTGGACATTGTTGAAGCAGAGAGACCTGAAAATGTCTGCAGGAAAAGAAAGCTGATTTCTTCAGCAGACGTGAAGGACAGTGAAAGGAAGTTGCACAAAGTCCTAGCTGTAGGAGCAGGTAGCATAGAAGCTGGAGCTGCAAAGAAGGAAGGAGTCACCAGTTGTCATGGTGATAACATATTTAATTCAAATTTTGTGTGCCCACATTGTGATTTCAAATGTGCTGATGGTGCCATCTTGAAAATTCACAAGGAAAGCAAACATTCACAAGAGGTGCTAGCTGCTGTTCCTGAAAAGCTATCTTCTTCAGAAGAAATCAATGTTGGCTATAGAGTTGGAAACATAGACAAAGATTTTAAAGACAAAACATGTGATCAGTTATTACCATCCTGCTCTGATATGGAAAAGCATGTACAAGAAAGCCACTCTAAACAATCGGAAGAGCAAACATGTAGTTGCACAACTAAATATAGTTCAACATTACATACACATGCTAAGCAAGATTACGAGCAATCCAAGATATTTTGTTGTGATCTTTGTGGTTTTAAGAGTCCTGAGAAAAATCTCCTAAATTCTCATTTCCTTGGCAAGACACACCTTCGACGCCAAAATCTTGCTGCACGGGGAGGATTTGTACAGATATTGACAAAAAAGTCCTTTAAAAAGCAACAATCTACTGCAACCAGAGAGAGAAATGTGAGAGCAAAATCTGGGAGCAGTAAATTAAGGGCAAGGACTGCTGATGCAAAAGAATTAAATGTTTGCAGTGCACTGAAAGGCTCAAAAGTAAGCTTGTCTAAACAAAATGATAACGCTGAACTTCTTGTTGAAACGATACCATCTACAAATATTCCTGATGAAAAAACGGATACTACGATAGGAAAGTTGCTTTCTTCCAGTGTAGAAGGAAATAATGAAGTTAATACTGGAAAGCTAGAAATACCAGGACCCTCAGAAAGTATATTGCAGAAATCAGAACTCCCTCCAACTACCAAAAAGCTAGTTAGCAGTTTAAATGTGACAAAGAAATTTGATAGACTGGAACATAAGAGAAACATTGTATTGCTAAGAACTTCTTTCGGAGGAAGTAGGTCTCTTAGATTAAAAAGGCAAGTTAAAAGAAGGTACAATTTGTTGGGTAAGAGAGGCAAGTCTGAAAATCAGAGAGTACACATAAAGCATGTCTCCAGCACACAGGTTAAACCTGGTGATTCAAACCCTACATCACATACAGAATTAGAAACAGATGATAAAAGTCTTTGTAATACTTCAGAAATTCAAGATCTTACTCAAGATAAGCCAAATACACTTTCTTCCAGCCCTACAGATACTAAAAATTCTGAAGGAAAACTTACTGCTGATCACGGTGTTCATCATACTTCCATTGACTGTGGTCATGCTTTTCAGAACAAAAAAAGTTTGGAAACTCATGCTGTAGAGTTTCATACAAAAAGGATTCAGTTTCATTGTCAGACATGTAGTTATTCCTCTGGAGTCAAAGAAGATATGAAGCAACACTGTCAGGACAGTAAACACCAGATGGGAGGTTGCAGCTTTAATTGTCAACTTTGTTCATTTATCAGCTTGAATATGATAAACTTTGAAAGCCATATGAGTGAAGTGCATAATATGTCCCATACTTGTCCAACTTGTGTTCTTTTCTTTCAAACACAAGAAGAGCTGATAAATCATCAAAAAGAGGAGAAACATGATAGTTCATTAGTTCAGCTAGCTACTTCATTGAGTAACAGTGGTCCGACCTTGCAAGTGGTAAGTTATGCTGACTCACTATCAAACAGTAGCCAAAATCTTGCAAAGGAAATGGAAGTATCAATGAAACCAAAAACTCCAGACTCTTCCTTTGCAAATCATAGAAATGATGTAAAGCATTGTGTTCTGAATAAAACCCAATTTCAGTGTAAAAAGTGTTTTTATAAGACAAGATCTTCCACAGTTCTTACAAGGCACATAAAACTCCGACATGCACAGGAGTATCACTTTCTTTGCAAAGCATGTAATCTTTACTCCCTGAGTAAGGAAGGAATGGAGAAGCATATCAAAAGAAGCAAGCACCTTGAAAATGCCAGAAAAAACAATATTGGACTACGTTTTGAGGAATGCATTGAAAAGGTTTGCGTTGGTGTTGGTGGTATTAAAACAGTGATGGATCCTTCCATTTCTGGGAGTGGGAACACAGAGTTAGATAAAGAAATTATACATGTTTCATCTTCTACTGTGGAAAACATATCGAGAAATAAGGAATTTGTTCCAGTTGATCAAAGAATTGGTGAAAATGAATTGGTTTTAGCTAATGCACCGAAAAGAGGGAGACCCAAAGGCACTATTTCTAGGACATGCACCCATTGTGGTCTTTTGGCCTCCAGTGTTACAAACTTGACTGTTCATATCAGACGAAAGCACAGTCATCAGTACAGCTATTTGTGTAAGGTTTGCAATTACTACACTGTAACCAAAGGAGATATGGAACGGCATTGTGCGACCAAAAAACATAAAAGTCGTGTGGAAATAGAAGGACACGGAAAACAGAACTCAGAGATCGTTGTTAACCCTGAAGGAGGCAATTTTGAATCCATGAACAAGGTTAGCAGCCCTGTGACTGCTCTATGTGAACATGTTGAGGATGGTAGCCAGACATCAGATTTGGGAAATTCTGTCTTAGACAATCAGGAAGTTGAGCAAGGAGAGGCTGAGGTAAAAGCTGAAAATGCCAGTAGGCTGCCAGATTTGGAGCATGCTAGCAATTCAGTAAATATAAAACAACACATACTGCATGAACCAGCAAAGATTACCCAGGATGGTGACCCGTGCTTCCAGAGAAGAGCAGTGGGTGCAAACGACAACAGGTGTATACATTGTGACTTCACTGCTCATTCTTCTTCTTCTTTGGAGTTGCATGTGAAACGAAAACATACAAAACAATTTGAATACTACTGCATGGCTTGTGACTACTATGCTGTTACTCGGAGAGAGATGATTAGGCATGCGGCAACGGAGAAACATAAAATTAGGAGAGAGTCGCATGTTTATTCTTCAGTGGAGGAAGCAGACGCAGCACGTATCACTAAAGAAGGCACTGCTTTGTCTCAAGAGGAGCACCATCCCGGTGCAGGAGAGATAAAAACTGTTGTAGATGAAATGAAATACGCCAGTGATGCAGCAGAAGGTGATCATGTGAATAAAAGCTTAACTGAGGGTATTGTCTCAGACGAAAATGCATCCCCAGAAACACCTAAAGAAGGCAGCTCCCAAACTACAGTAGAAAGTGGAGTTGAAGTGGAAGCTAAAAATGGAGGAGAAAACCTTTTTTGTGAAGGATTCCAGCAAGGTCCTCAGAAAGATAAAGCTGTTAAACTTGATGAAGAGGTATCCATTAAAGAAGCAGGCACTTGTGAGTTGCAGAGCAATGGGCATGGTGAGGAACTGCTCAACTCAGATGACTGCACAGCAGAAAATCAAAATAGTTCAGGTGGCACAGACTTGAATTCAGGAAAAGGCGAGGAAAGCTTGGAAGCAACTAGAGAAAACCCTGAAGTAGAATGTAGAAACACAGACGTTCTTGAAGAAATGCAACTGAAAGGAAATAACCCACTTATGTTAAGTCTTCCAGAAAGAAAAAGTGCAGTACAGCAATCAAATTTTGCTGGAAACATTGCAGAAATGGTGCAAAATATACATAGTTTAGAGGGTGACAGAAGTTTCAAAGAGGATCCTACTGGGGAGGAGGAAGAAGCCCTTATGGAAGCACAACATGAAGCAGAAGTATCTATAAATAACAGTGTTTGGGAGGCAGATGGCTCAACAGCTGAGGGCATGCAAGAAAGTAGTAATGAGGCTTTAGGAACAGTTATCAGTGCTGATGATAAAGGAAAGGCAATGCAAAATTTTGGCAAGTTTGATCCTTCCATAGTGAGATTAAAAAGTCATCAGGACGAGGAGGCCATTGACCATTCAGATGAAGGACAAACGTCAGGTGGAGTGAGAGTTAGTGAGTTCGCAGTGAAAGCAGACACTTCACCAAACAGTGGGAAAAAGAAGAAGTCGGAAGGAATTTCCCTTGGGGAATCGACACGTATTCGCTGTGATGACTGCGGTTTCCTAGCAGATGGTTTGAGCGGACTAAATGTTCACATAGCCATGAAACATCCTTCAAAAGAAAAACATTTTCATTGTTTACTCTGTGGAAAATCGTTTTACACAGAGAGCAACCTTCACCAGCACTTGGCCAGTGCGGGGCACATGCGAAATGAGCAGGCAAGTGTGGAGGAGCTGCCCGAGGGAGGCGCTACCTTTAAATGCGTGAAGTGCACGGAGCCCTTCGATTCGGAGCAGAACTTGTTCCTCCACATCAAAGAGCAGCACGAGGAACTGTTGCGGGAAGTGAATAAGTACATTGTGGAAGACACTGAGCAAATAAACAGGGAGAGGGAAGAGAACCAAGGCAACGTCTGCAAGTACTGTGGGAAGATGTGTAGGAGTAGCAATTCCATGGCCTTCCTAGCTCACATTCGTACCCATACAGGTATGGAAACGCTCTCTTTGCAAGTGGTCTCTTTGAAACGGAGTGAATTATTACCATTGGTCTTTTTCTGCTTGTTAATCTCTTTAACGTTTCTTAGGAACTGGTATTCATACCGCCTGATGAGCCACTGTTGAAATTGAAAATTACCTAAAGGGGTATGAAAATACGGTGATCAAAGGGCAGAAAATGTAAGAACATTTTAAGCGCAGTCACCCTTCTGCTTTTTGTTTCATATACAGAGATTTCCTTCCCTTTAATCTAAATTGTAATCATTAATTGGTTCTTAAATTCATATAATGAAGCAGTGCTGGTTTAAGAGAACAATTAGCTGTCCTTTCTAACGTCCTCTTCCTTGCAGTTGTTTAATATCCAAATTGTTTATTTCGTTTCAATTCAGTAATACTTTCAGCGTTTTAGCATGATGCTTCAGGATAGCCATTTGAGAATACATCATTCCTTAATAAATACCAATAATGAGCATCAAGAGTTTATTGTAGAAATAAGTTATGGGAATTGGAATAGGTCAGACTTTTTGGGAGGTAGCGTGTAATGTTGATGTGATGCACGGGGATGTAATATCTGATTAAGTTTCCGTGCTGATCACACTTTCGGTTCATTTTTATGTTTAATTTTAAGTGGAAAATTTAAAAAACATTTTTGTAGAAAAATGCATAAGCTGCAGTTCTAAATTTATGTAAAAATTCACTGCGATGTTTCTATAAACCTGCCATACATTCTTTATTTTAAATAGACAGCTTTTCTAAATCACTGAGCTCTGCTTAGACAAGTGGTGTCTCCATGGTTGAATTTATGAGTGGATTTGAATAATAAATTCACATTTCAATGAACATATTTTCATTAAAACTGTAAGGTTTATTTTACTGTACTTTTAAATAATGGCTTATTATGGAAGCTATAGTTTAAATTCATGCAGTATTTGAAACTTAGTGCATGGTTACAAGGAAGAGAACAAAAAGGTAAGAAAAAAGAAACATGGAAGTATGGTAATTCCTGGCATAATCCTAAAATAGTTTTGTAAGTTTTTTATGAAAAGGCAAGGGCATGACTGGACAACAAAGTCCAAAATTAATCTTGGGGAACATGGACGTTGTATTTCAAACCTTTCAAAGCATTTTACTATAACTGCAGTATTCATGGATGCCAATAACTCACCTACTTAATACTTTCAGCGTTACTTCTGGCCTGTCAATAATGCAGTTATCTGGATTGTTGCAGCTAATGTCCAACTTCGAATGCAGCATTAAGTCTTTAGAGGGACAGTCGTGTTCACATGGTCAGAGCAGCTGTATAAGCCCTTAATATGCCCTCTTACAGCAGATAAAACTGAATAAAACTAAAGGGGAAGATGCTAATGGAGCTCTCTTTAGAATTCTTTATGCAACTGTCTGGTCAAGACATGTTGCTTATAATTGATGTGTCCATTACTTGAATTCTCTTGTAATTATAGTCAATAAGTCTTGTAAATGTGTTAAAGCTCACTAAAAGCATACAAATTCAAGAACAGAGTAAGGCTAATAATTTAAAATAATCAATGTAGGCATTTCAGCACTTAATTTCCCTTGTGTGTTGATAGCTGATCATTCTTAATCCATTAAGATTTATTTAGTCGTTTACAATGCAAAATAGGTTTGCACTGGTCACTTGTGCCATTTGAAAATGTCCACCAGGTTAAGTGCAGAATGTAGTCCATTAGTCTTCCTTGACTATATGTATTAATTGCATTTAAAATCAAGTTAATGTGGATGTGAAAGTGAGGTAACTATCAATATATGACAAAGCAACCCTACTTACATAAGTTACATCATTGATTGTAACATTTAGTAAAAGTTAGTGTACTTTTTACCATCTCGTGTGTAGGTCTTATCATGAAGAATATTTTCATCGTGCTTTTGAATGGCCCTAAATATGCAAAGCAGTAAAAGGATACATTTCAGTTTGCAAGTCACTTTTTGGTGGTGCTTGTTGGAGGGGTGTAGAAGGGTTACAGATGAGAGTTTAATCTGGCCTCTTTCTCACAGCACCTCTAAATGGATCGCTTTTCTGATGCTTTGCTTATTCGCATAAATAGCAATGTGGAGACTTTTATTAACAGTTAATGGGAAGAAGGCTTTCTCTTCCAATCCCCGTTTTCATATTTGTGATTTCCTTTGCGTGTCATAGAACCTTTCCCTCCAGTCTGTCAGATCACAACAGATGCAGCTGAATAAGAAACAAACGTTGTGGGGTTATTTGGAGTGGTGGCAGAGGGAACTGCCCTACACCACCAGCTGTACATCCACTGTTGGTGAGGCAAAGCACAGTAGTATTTCTAGCTTCTCTCATCTCTTCCAGGGTAACATCAGGTGCATAACAGGAGGAGAAGCTGCAGTTATTTTCCAATCTATTGTTCTGATTATGTGCTTTTTCTAAGTCTTTCTTCAGCATCTGGATGTGCATATATGTATATAGATATATGTTTGTATGTATAACCATATTTAACTCCCTGTTTTTCTATTTTTTAAAAATTAATTTGAGTAATTGGTAATGGTTTTGGGGTAGGGAGGAATGGAAGGGAAAGTTGTGGAAAGAAACAACTAATGATTTACATTAATAGAAAAAATATCATTTCAAAATACTGTTAAATAATCTAAGAGATTTTCACGTTGCAAATGAAAGGAAAGCTTTGCTACAGAGGAGATAACAAGCAAGTCCATCACATGTTGACAAGTGAAAATGAGGAAGTGTAAAGACAAATAAAAGGAATAGTAGAGGTGGAAGACTTTTTAGTTTGCAATTGATGCAGGTCCCATAAACTTAATTAACAATCAACATGTGAGGAAAAATCACCTGCAACCACATCATCTTTGTTTCGTTTCTCATCAGATTTCCTCAGTTAATGGAAGGCTTGCCCAATGTAAGTGTGGCATCTTAATATCCATACCCCAATCGTAGTAGGAGATGGCACGACGGTGTTTCATGTGGCTCTGCTTACTTTGTGTTGGGCCTGAGCTAGAGGCACAGTTGTGCCTGCACATGCAGATGACGTTGGCTTAAAATAGGCAGTGAACTTTTGTTATAGGTTTGGGTTTCTTTTGTGTTAGGATTATTAACTCCTGTCATCTCGTGAGAAACAACAGCATGGTTTGTGTTATTTAGTCTCTTTTCATTTTTTTCCCAATTCTGTAGTTAAGAGTTAGTCTGTTTTCATTCCCCCTCCCCCCCCAATTCAGTAGTTAAGAGCCTTATTGTTTACTGCTGCCTCTGAAGATGTACACTGTATTTCCATGCCACTATTCTGCTTGTGGATAAAGTAATTCCATGGCTTTTTTTTTTTTTTTTTAAGTCATGTGGTTGGAAAGGTGCTGTATTGCAAGTATTTTTCTTAGTGAACTAAAAGCCAAATGTAAAGCCAGTAGTATCACATTAACACAGCAGATGAGAACCATTGACGTTTGTGATGAATATGGCTAAGAAATGTTTAATTGCTTCAATATTGTTTCAGATAGCCTTATACTAAATAGAGATTTTTGCCCCATTTGTTTAACTTTCAGTCTAATGCCTTCATCTTAAGCATATATATATATTTTTTTTCCATCCAAGAAGATACTGGAATGATTTTGGCATCAGCAACCTAAAGGGGAGAGGTACTGCTTTTGTTTCAGGTGATAAGTACTGACTGTAGCCTGCCAGCAAGTGAATTTTCATGGAGCTTAAATGGAGATGTTAACAGACATTCAGCTCTGGATGTGAGGAATAAATAAATAAATAAACCTCAAGGCCTCAGTGATTTTTGGATGAGAGCAGTCAACGGAATAATACATTTATGTATTGTCAGCACACTGTAGCTACGATTGGTCTGAACTACAGTTTTTCACAAAGGAGTCATGTAAATGGAAAACAGCAAAGGTCTTGTATGGAAACCCTGCGGGACACCTGCAGTAACAGAATGAGGAACGAATTTACAATTTAATCAGTAGGAGAGAAACTAAAGGAACACAGGATTGAATCCACCTGGTATTTGAATTCTGTGATATAAAACAGCAGTGTAAACACCAATAGATTAAAAAGAAATCCTGACTGTGGCCTTGATATTATTAATTGTGCAATTAGTCTTTAAGATCATAAGTTAAAACATCAACTTTTAATACTCTTTTATTTAACGCAAAGATAGGCTTTTTTATTTGCATGGGTCTCTTTATAGAATGCGGTGTTGATTTGAAATGTCACCAAATTAATGATTAATTTAGTTTTATCAGGATCATTTAAATAAACTGGGGATTTTCAGTGTGATTGATAGAATGTGATTGCTGTTAGCTCCAGTCTCAACCTGCTTTTGACATTTAAACATATAAAGCTGACTAGATATAACCATTCAGGTGCTAAATATATTTTACATCTACTTCCAACAGTAGAAATGGAAGTATTAAGAGATCTGGCTTCATTGTCATTGAACTGTGAAATATTCAACCTTGTCTGCCCGTGCTTAGTACTGTTGACTTTTTTATTTCAGTTAGAAGATTAAAATTAAATGCTTCATTTTTCGTCAGCTTTTGGGAATTAAATTGAAATTTAAGACTCTAAAATTTTTTACTAAGATCCTCAATTTCACCAGTGGATTCTTGGAGGAGATTCTGTTTCAAGGGCAAAGCAAAAAGGTTCATTGATCAAGTATGATATAGTGTAACATTTTTCTTATCAGAGCTCTTTATGTATATTTGTTAAAGATCACATATTTCATATTATGCTTAACTGTATTGGAAGAAGTACTTCGCAAAACATATACTAAACATAATATGGAGAATCTGTGACCATATTGTACTTACTTTTAACTGCAGTTCTATGATTTTGATTTATTGGCTTAAGCATTTAGTGGTCAGAAAATTGGAAAGTGCTACAGCATACTTTAGAATAGTGTTACTGCCTAGTAAAATAGGGACTGACATGTGCCCAATTCAACTATTTCAGTAAAAAAAAAAAAATCTTTCCATACTCTGGAGAGGATCCCTGATAATTAAGACAGACAAATAATTTGACTTTCTGCTGAACCAATGTGATACAAGAAATAGCCTGGTACTTTTTCCTTGGAGAAATAATTCTAAAGTTCTTTGGTCTGCACTAGACATTTAATATTAAAGTTTGTTCTTGAAATAAATAATAGCCAAAATGTCAATACTTCTGGTTTGCAGAATAATCATAAATTCTTGACCATAAAACAGTCATAAAGGCATAATATTTTATCCACTGTATATTCATACATTGCATGTCATTACAATGGCTAGGTGATGAATCATTTTCTGTGTGTGACAGAACAAATCTGAAATACCAATGCTAATGTGAAATCTATTCAAAGTCAGAAGACTTGTAAAATTACTTTACTTTAAATATACTTGCTTAAAAAAAGTACATTTTGAGTTTACACTAATATCAAACCTGAGTTTCTGTATTTGGAAATGGCGAAAGGTGTAGAACAACTTTTGTCATCTTGTTGAAAGGTTCTTTGCTTCATTTTAATATTCTTTGTTTTAAAAAAAAAAAAGAAAAGAAAAAAGATAGAAGTGAATGATTACTAAGCATTAAGAGAGTAGTTTCCGTGGTCCTGAACCTAAGGAAACTTTAATGAGTATATACCATCTGTGTCTTGGGCGTTATAAATTTATGTACGAGATACTTTTTTTATTAGGCAAAAATCTCAAACAGGTTAAATGTGGGGTAGGCTTTTTTAAAGGTTATTTTTTCCTAGGAATTTTTATTTCTTTAACCGTGGGTGATATATTATTCTAATTCAACTCATATCTTATGCTAAATTTTACTTAGGATCAAAGCCATTCAAGTGCAAGATATGCCACTTTGCAACAGCTCAGCTTGGAGATGCCAGAAACCATGTCAAGAGGCACCTTGGGATGAGGGAATACAAGTGTCATGTCTGTGGGTGAGTAAATTGAAACAGTCTCCACCATGGTTAACCAGGAGAAGAGTGCAGGATATGCATTGTTTCAGAATTGAAAACTCTGATGTGAGCAAGAGTGGCTAAAATTATGCATGCATATCCTCCTTTCCATTGTTATGGTAAATTCCTTAAATACAGTTATGACATTCTTTTCCCACTTCTAATCCTGCACTGAAGATGAGCAATTTTATGGGCTACAAGGTCAATTTGAACCTGTAATCTGTAAATTGACTAAATTATAGGATGTTCATTCACATTGCCAGGGAGAACTGTAAATTCCATTTAAAGACATAAAAAATATATAATATAGACTTTACTGTGTGGGGTTTTTTCTTTTGCTATACTGTTATAATTTTAGTACCATTAACAGATTTCTGGACTCCATTAGGGTTTTCATTCTTTACGAAAACAAAACAGAAGACTGATTTTTCAAACAAATGGGTCTAAAATATTGCAGACATAAGACTTTAAAAATAAATTGAAGTCTTTTATGTATGCTTGTGTTCCTGTTTGTTACCAAAAAAATCTTGTTTTTCTTTTTTACTTAATCGTTATTTCCTCAGAAGGATCGTTCATAATGTTTAATTGTCCTTCAAATGTGTTGCATTTAATAGGAGGCATTGAGACTCCTTAATGCAAAACTAATTAATTTAGCAGAAATGTTTAAAAGGTTTTAAAATGCCATGGCATATATGGTACATCATAGGACATTCAAAGTTGGATTTTAATACCCTACTTCTGATTAAAAATATATTTTAATGTTATTATGCTACAGAAATTAACTAATATATGCATCATATAAAAACACTTTACTCAAACCTATGTAACCTGCTATAGCAGTCTTATGGCTAATGTGTAGAACAGCACAGGTTCAATTAGATGATGCAGTGCACACATGAATGGTGTGGTGTGCTGTTAGGGATAATATTAAGCAGGGAGGTTTTTTTTCAGTCTTGGCATACTGATCCACTGCAGGACAAAGTGAGTTACACATTTTAAAGGACAAGTGAATCTTCAGCTGAAGATGCAGCTGAGTGATTTTCACTGATTCATCTCTCTGTTTTTCGAATAATTTTGCATGCAGCATTATGAGATACTTTGGATGTTTTTACTCACTTAAGAAAATTAATTGCTGACTTCTTGGAACACGAAATAAAAATGTATGAGCCTAATTCTTAAGTCCACTGAATATCAGTAGTAGAATAACTCGTGCTACTCTTTATTTTTGCAGCATGCTTAAAATGAACTTTATGCACAGTAGCCTATTTTATGTTGTTTGAAAAATCTTATTTGCTGTGTCTGCTATATGGATTACTGAGAATTTGGCATGGGAGATGGTTATCAACTACAGATCCACAAAACTGTTTAGCTGAGGCTAAGCTCTGTTCTTTAGAAGTTTTCAACAAACTTGACAATGGTTCTTTATTCAGTTCCCTTTTAACTTAGAAAGAAAAATCATGTTATTTAACTACGTAATCATCAAAGGCAAAGTCGAAAATCTTGAAACAGTTAATAGTGTATCTTTTATAAAAAGAGAATTAAACTGATTAGGCTTTGGCACAGTTTCTCACTTTTCAAAAATCATTCCTTCCCTCCAGGGTTGACATGTTCTTAGAATATGTCTCAGAAAATACACAACTTGCTTGTAATTCATGACATGGATGATTTAAACAGTGGGCTTAAATGGTAGTCAGTTTGGGAAGCTGATTGCTTACTACGTGTTGCTGATATGTCATACCTGGTAGCCAAGCAGGTACTCATTTTCCATTTTTGTGTAGTATTGTATTACTCCTAATTTGCATCAACAACATGAAGCTGTGCTATTTAGATATGACAAAACAATGAGCTGAAGAGACATACACCACGATAATCCGTGCTCACAAAAATCTGATTTATATACTTGTTCAAATAATCATCACATTTCACTTAATGTGCACCAAAAAATGTATTTTAAGAATTACACGTTAACATTGATTTAATTGGAAAAGACATTTTTATACTACAGCTAACAGACCTGAAGAATTGGGCAGGATTTGAGGGAGAAGGAATGACCAGAGCAGTTTGAACTGTAGTCCAAATAATGAATATGCCATCCTTTAATGTGGAAGAACAGAAAAAAGTGTAATAGCTTGTGCTGTGTTTCTGCTATTTTTAATGAAAGCATTGGGTAGTGTGTAAGTTAAAAAACATAAAGTGGCAACATAAAAAAAAAATTGCTAGGATTGGCTATCGGATTAGTGGCACTATAGAGCATTGGTACATTAACACCACTGACAATGTCAATTCATTATCATTGATGGCTAAATAATCTTAGAAATGCTCAGTGGACCTATTAGTTCCTGAACATAAGCAGCTCATGCTGCATTTCTTCATTAGCTTTAATTGCTATAAATTTTACCTTTTTAAAAATCATGCTTTAAAAGGTGAAGTGATCTTTCAGGAACATTAACTCTGTAATTTTGTCACAAACAGAAGGTCTTGCACTATGTTTTCTTTTCTGCAGTAGTTAATATTCTATCTTCTGACTTTTAGATTCGTAGTAATAAGCCCTCTGCTACGTGTGAGGATAATTTGTGTTTCAAAAGCTTTTGAATCTGCCTGGGCACTTTTTAAAGGTGAAATGTCAGTGCAACATTGTGGTGTAGTGTGTTCTCAAAATAACACTTTTGAAAAAAAAAATCACTTAAAAAAACCCACAACATATCTGTATTGTTCTTATTGGAAGGGTTTGCTGTGTCTAAATTTTCCAAATGTTCCTCATATTTACATGATACGAAGTACACAATATATAATTCACTTGGTTGTTGAAAAATGCAGTAATTTTGCTGTGATTTTTGTTGTTGTTTTTTAATTGAAGTTCAGGGTTTGTTTTTCTTCAGCTGCACGGCAGAAACTACATGATACAGAAATTGGACACCGCTAATGTTTTAACATTTGGAATAAACCGTCTGCTACTCATTTTCTTATCACAGATGTGCGTTAATTGTTTTCTTTTCCATACCCATGGCTGTAAAATATATCCCGTTATTTCAGAGGTTGTATCTATTCTCCGTGTGTAGCAAACTGCTGCATATTTGAATTTAATTTTTGTAAGTCTGGCTCTGAATTTGGCTGACACAACACCTTGGGTGAGATGAGCAAATCTTGGTTGCCCAGCATTTAAAATTTTTGTTTCATTTGCCTGCTGGAATGCAGTGAAAAGGCTTGAAAAGGCTTATCATGCACTTTTCAAATTTTATGCCTCAGGTAGAACATGAAAAATGCATTGTTCTGCACTTGAGATTTTGAACAGAATTTATAGGCAATTTTTGATTTAAAAAAGCATCTACTATTCCTTTGCCTTGTTCTTGCCTTTGCTTTCAAGAACAGAATTTTGGGGGATGTAGTTACATGTTTCAAGTAAGAATGGCTGCTTCGTTCATTTTTCCCCCTCTCCTTTATGACTTCCTAAAAAATCTACTGAGGAAGATAGGTGTAAGGTAGGTTTGAATTTTTAGGAAGATTGTCAGTATTTAAGACATGCACATAAACATATATATACTACCCTCCTAAAAATTGAAAAGTCATTTGTAGTAATGTCTTTATCATGTTTATTCTATATATAGTAGTCAAGTGTTTTAAGGAACAGACACGAGGACAATTGGAGGGGGTGGAAATAGATTCCCCCCCCCCCCCCCCCGAATTATTTTTTCCCTGTGTTTTTTTGTTTGTTTTTTGTTTTTCCTACTTTTATTTTTTTTGTTCTGGATTTGTTTTGCTGAATGGATGTATTACTCTCTTTTCCTTTGTGCTTCTCAGTCCTCGTTTTGCTTTCAAACTCTTTTTCCCAATTAATTCTGGAGATGTTATAAGATGTTCTGTTAAATAAGTATCTTGCTAAATCCTTTTTTTTTTTTTTGTTTTTTTTTTAAAGCCCCATATAAATAAGCTTTGACAAGAGTTACAGTATCCCAAGCATGGAAATAACTTCACTTTTGCTGCTGTTGTTAATGCTAAGAATAGTTGGGAGATCTTAATCTGTATAAAGCTTAGTATTTTAATGACACTGGTTGCTTTGAGAACATCTAAAGAAAAATACTCACCTATATTGAGTATAGTGGGTAACAGACCTTCCTGCTTTATAGATGAGAATGTGCTTTGACCAGATGCATCAAAAAATTGGCTGTACTCCTGTGTTATGTTTTAAAAAAAATCTTTTAGATTTTCAGCCTGTTAATGTCAGGCTACTTTTAGTGAAAGCCCGCTCTTAAGATCACTTTTAGCAAGCAAAAAGACTTATACGTAAATTTATTGGTAGGAGCAGGAAAAACATTATATTTTCAAGGATGCCTTAATGTACTGTAATGTAAATTAATTATTTATACGTGTGCAGTTTGGGAAATCTTAAATAGAAAGTTGCTACTCTAGTAAAACTATTTTTGTGTGGTATTACCTAGTTTTTGTGCATTAGAAGGGATCTCTGTGTAGATGATTATAATGTCACTTTCTGACCTTTGCAGCTTGAATAATTGTAAATCATTGCTTCATAACGTGTCAGAGAATGTCTGTACTAGGCAATTAAATGGCAGAATATAATAGACCAAATTATTGCCTGTCATGTTTTCAACAACACAGTTAGTATTTGAGTTACACTTAATCATTACGTGCATTAGCAACTTCATTGGAATCCAGCTTCAGGCTGAGCATGAAATACATTACATTATTTAAACCTCTAATGGTAGAAGTCATTTATTTGTGTTGAAGTGTACAACATGCAGAGTTTCATAAAGCAAGGAACACTTGAGAGCTTAATTTATCCAAATCAAAGTCTAAATGCAGATAAACACAAGTGGCAAAAATTAGTAATTTTTATAGGCTGGAAATATTTAAAAATACATGGTTGTGGGTAATTGTAGGCAGCAGGAATAAATTAAAATCACTATTTTTAGTCGGCTCTGAAAACTAAAACTGTTGTATACCTAAATCGTCAAATGCATCATGAAATTGCATTTTTGAACGAACAATTAATTACACACACCGTACCTACAGATGTGGCCAATCAAAACATCAGCGTTTGGTTCAGCTGGTTAGATTAAAGATAAGTGTGTGTGAAATGACTGCTCCAGACCCAGGTATTCCGACTTTCTCTCTATCCGTCTTTTGCCATTTGGTCCTATCGGACGCTTGTGCCTGTTTACACTTTAGTAAAGAAAATGAGTTCAGCCTACATAGCAGCTTTCCAAACATGCACACGCTTTTAGGCAAATTAATAAGAAAGTACTGGAAAAGTATGTGGAGTAAGGTAACATGTGTGTTACATTATCTCGCCAATTTTTGTTCAGTTATCTATCATTTTATTAGATTTGCAAACTTGACCTTCAGCACATAGCCTCTATTTTTGGTGTTTAAGAAAACTACCAGAAATGGAAGCAATTTACTTCCATTCAGGAGAGCTCCCAGCATCTTTACGCAGCTGGCGCAGATGCTGCGCTGTGCTGGGCGAGGCTGGTGGCCTGGAGGCTGGCCATGGCGCTGGATGAGGCCACGGCAAGCGAGTGGGAGGCTGTGGGGCAGGCGGGGCAGGGACCCTTCTGTTGGAGCCTGGTACTGCAAATGGGACGGGGAAGTCACGACCAGCTTTCTGACTTAATAAAACACCATTTGCGTGCCAAATTAGATTGTAATAATGATTTAATTGTGCTTGCTGAAGAGAAAAGGTATGTAGGGGGCATAGTCATGAGAGTATATATTTGTATTTGAATTAGAGATACTGTTAGTGATTCAGACGAATATCTACTGCATGCAGTCTAATTCAGTGCACTTCCAAATGGTAATTATCAAGATACACAGTGGTGTGACTATGATATACACGGCACGTGTAACTGGTGCTTTTACGGACATGCATTTTTAATTTTTTACTTTACTGTAGATTGTTCCGACATCGAGGACGCGTGCGTTTCTATTAGGCAGTAGACTTCTCACAAAGCAAAGCTCCCGTGTCTCGAGGCACTGCGGCAATTTAAAGCATCTCATGGTTCGGGAAGGCTCTTAGTTTTCCTCTAATTGCGAGGACTCATTCCTGCAGACCTAACCTTCTCGACACCCTCAAAGTGAGGAATGCATTGACCCCTCAGAGCCACCAAAAGGGTGAAGCATGTGTGTGCTTGCGGGTTGTGCCAGGGCTGATCCTCCCCACGAGGGGGGACTGAGGAAGCCCGTGGCTGGTCATGGCCCCAGTGCCAGGGGCTCGGAGCCAACCCAGCCAGCACCACTGCTCCAAGCAGTTTGGGCATCCAGCAACCCGGATGCTCACCCCGGGTGAACACCTCACTCTGCACATACCCTCTGAGAGCCAGTGCCAACTGTGCCCATGTGGGAAGGGACCGAATCCGGTCCTGAGGAGGCAGGAGTTGTAACTAAGGGCAAACGCTGCAAAAATCCTAAAACAGGCAAAAATTCTAAAATTCAGCATGCCTACTGGAAAAGGAGACTTCCATCTTTAGACTTCATGATTTTGAAGGCTTGGCACAAATGTTGAGAAAGATATTGATTAAAAATTTTCTTCTATTGGCAGAAGAAGATGGCAAAAAAAATTAGCTTGCATTTGGTTACCACGAGAAGAAGGAAGCCGTAGAGTTATCAATATTGGGTGTCCTGTACAGAGAGGGAGAAAGGTTTACTTGCTTAAAACCTTGGTTGTGTTGTTCTGTTGGTTGGCACAAGTTGCATGGTTTGGATTTATATCCATGATTCAGAAAGTTTAGTTTTGTTGCATTTTTGGTTTTAATCATTTATGCATAGAAATTGCATCAGACTCCTGATTTAACTGTGATTTTTTCCTGATGCTTTTAGTACTGTTTCTTTCTTTATTTTTTCTTTATTTTTTATTTTTTATTTAGATGATAAATAACTGAACCTAACTTTTATCAGTGAATACCTCTTTACTAGAGCTATAGGGTTCAGAAAGACAAGCAGGATTTACCAAAAATAAAAATACTGTAGGTTTATGTTTTGTACCTTTTAACTGTAAGTTGTTGGAATGTGTTCAATTGTAACCATATTTAATCTGTAAGAGTTGGGTGCTGAATCAATCTGTTGTGGTGTCTGTTTTTTTGTGTCTGATTTTACTTGTTTCAAAATGTATTACCATAACATAATTGCTTCAGTAGTTGCTGTTCAGTTCATTAGAATACCTCAGTATCTCAAAGGTTGTAGTGTGTACTGCATCTGCCTGCTCTTTCACCTTTAAATTTGTTTTGTTTTTAAACGTCAACTTTATGATGCTTTCCAGTGACTTTCCTCCTATTCACACTGGAAATCCCTGGATATTCTGCTTGTGGGTTTAGTACAAGCAGAATCCAGCCTATAGATTTCAAGCACTTCAGGACAATTAATCTTACTTTCTTTATTTCTTACTGCCCAGGGTTATTACAACCCTGGGCACCTTCTTGAGACTCGGTGATTAGTTTATTAGGGTAGAGCTGGTTTCTCTAGAAAATTTGTGTCTCGGTACGTTCATGTTTCATGTATCAACAAATCTAAATGGTAGCAGTCGGAAGAGCTGACCAGCTTCTGACTTC